>NC_143564.1:344166-688333 GCF_054136105.1 Typopeltis vanoorti
CCCTTAACGCATAGTATTATACATGTCCACAAGGAGATGTGCTTTGCATTATGGGAGATACTGAGATAAGGAGTGATGAGAGCTTGGTTCACCTTGAGTTGCCTCAGTCCTGAAGATACGTCCCTTTACCATGAATTGCCTAAGTCCTGAAGATATTTCAGGTGCAAACTTTGTTTGCTTACACTTGGATAAAGGATTAAACTAAATTTATTATAGTTCTAACCAAGTGGATAAAAACTTCCAACTTTCAGAGATGTCTTCTACCTTTTCAAAAATCTTCCAGTATCTATCTGATAAGATACTCTCAGAAACTTGCATGCAACAATCATTCCACTTTTCCTCCTCCTACTGCCAACCTCTTCAGGCATTCCTTCAACCTGTCCCTCATAGCTACAATATCCTCTTTGGATCCTACCTAAAGTTTTGTAATTACTCAAAATCCAAGTGAACAAGCAGATCTTTGTACACATCACTTTATAACTTTTGTGTTGTAACACAACACTTTGTAACGTTTTACACATTGGTCCATATGGGTCCATCAAGGTTCTATATAATAGAACCACCACATGCTTAACTCTGCTGGTCAGTGTCTTTTGCACCATTAAAGCAATCTTTATGTTGTCTTCACCACGTTATGTGTCTGATGAACCTGAATTCCACATTCAATGCTACCAAGGTATTTAAAGATTTTCTCAAAATATTAAATATCACTGGAGAAATGCAAGTTTGACAATTTGGGCAATGTCCTTATGCAATGGCACTATCTTAGCTTCTCTCCACTTCTTAGTACTCTTCTAGCTGATGGAATATGCTCGCAGTGTCAATGACATGATTCACACAACTGTATCAATGGTACTATGGCACATTCCTTTAAAACATGTCATAAAATCTCATCAAGCCTCACTACATTATTGATATAGAGAGTATTTAATATTCCAAATACATCCAGTTCATTCACTTCATATCCCTCAAACTGTCCACTTCCTCTAGGAATAAAATCTGTTTCAAAAGAATTAAAGCGTCTGATAAAATTATCATTAAACAGTTATGTTAAGGAATCTGAACAATCATCTGACTACATGATCCATCTCCAACTTTTCTTCCATAATACTTGTCCTCTTACTGGGCATAGAGTGAAAGACCTCCCCCTAGAATTTTCATAATGCTTCTCGTATTTTCTAATTTTCCCATCCATACCATCCTCATCACTTCTCTAAACTGAACTATACTGCTCACATGACTTCCCTGCCATTTATACTTTCTTGCCATAACTGTTCCTGTAAAGGAAAAATAGAAAAGAGGAGTAAACAGTTTCTATTTGAGCTTCTTTTCTATATTTTTTTCCTTTTATTTTCAACAAACTTATCCTTCTGACTTCAGGTAAATCACCAGTAATTGTTATTTTGCTATTATCAAATATTTTTTAATTAACTCCTATGCACTAGTGACCAAATTTCCTTCAAGTTCTGTTGGTGATATTTGCCCTAAATGGCTAATAGGTTTTCATCATAATCAACTGCCTTATAATTCCACATAAATCACTTTCTTATTAAGACTTCAACTGCATACTTACTGACCCTCAAAGTAAAAACTACATGATCTCTCTCTCTCTCAGCACTTATCTTGCGACCTCCTATAAAAGCACATGTTTCCTAGTTGGAGGAAAAGCCAACTAGATCTCTAGGTGGTAGATGACTTTCTTTACTTACCTGGTGAAACACCACCCCCTGCTCACTCAAGGCTGGAAATAGTTGTCACCATGTTTGGTCTTCAGAACCAAACCGCCATCTTTAGCACTTGATTTTCTGCTATCAGAATACCAAAATAGTGAGGCATCTTCCTAGGGAAATTCAACATCCATTCACAATTCAAACTGGGCTTCATTTTACCAAGATCACTGATCAAACAGATGCATTGAAGTCTAGGATGATGGCTGGATGGTAAAGGTTGTCAATCTGGTGGGTAGATGAACGGTGTGATTTAGATTATTTTGCACGCCAGTGTATGATGTGCACCACCACTTACTCTTATGCAAATTGAAATACCCACATTTGTAAGGTCATCTTCCTTGTGAATTTCAATGTCCACAACTTGGACTGGCTTCTCTTCTCTAATTCTATCGCTGAAGTGGATGGCCATTTGTTGATCAGCAGAATTAGAGAATTAGTTATCTGCCATTATCCAATTATTGTTGTCCAAAATCTGGCCAATGATGAAATACAATTTTCACATATGAGGTGGTGCTAGTACAATCTCCTTTAAAATACTCAATTTGGTCCAAAACACAGCAATTATTGATTAATGACTCAATTCTCACCAATTCACTCTCACAGGACTTCACAAATCAAACATGAACAAGTTTCTCCTTTCTTAACTCTCTGCCCATCCAGGACTAATGGCCTTTGTAACTTCTACTCCTTCTTTCAATGGTTAATATTTCTATTCTAGTCTAATGATCCAAATATCTGCTGAAACAAATAACACAAATAACTTTTACAGGAATGAAGGACTTTATCCTTCGTGGGCACCAAGGAGCAGAGCCCCCTGTTCAGTGTTTTGAAACTCGGGGGGTTGAGTGCCGTAGGTGGAGTCCCCTAGTATATATATATATATATAATTAAAAAATGTAGTCTGCACCTTTACTAATCACACTCTTACAACTTTCAAGGGTGATCCCTGAATAGTCTGTATTCATCAATTATTGAAAAATTTCCTTTGTATCCATCATATGGAATTCATTTGATAACTTATAAGTTTATTTGATGTTCTCCACTTTTCCACCTATTCCAACAAACTTTGCAACACACACATTCAACCTATCCTCATAGGAGGAATCTTGCAGATTAGTCATTAGCTTGGTCACTTGTCTCTGAATCCTCTCCACCACCTCCATCCCCAAAAAACCCAGGTGACCAAATCTGTGCACAGTAGAACTGCAACCAAATCACAGCCTTAAAAAAAAAAAAAAAAAAAAAAAAAAAAAAAAAAGGGACAATATCTTCTATATCTATATTTGTTAGTGTGTTTTTAAACATACAAGAAAGCCCTCAAAAGAAAATAGACATGGACAAAAAGAGAAATAAAAAATGAAATAGATTATATACTGTGTCATAATAAAGAAACAGTTCAAGATACCTCAGTACTAAATCAAGTGAAAGCAGGAAGTGAGCATCGACTGGTGAGAGGCAAAATTAAAATAAACCCCAAATTGGAAAGAATAAAATGGCTGAACAACGAAATATCAAGAAGTTTTGACTTAAGACCTATCAAAACCAAGAAGGATTACGAAGAAAAACTCAATCAAAAACTAGACTTAATATATATGAAGAAGACATAAATAAAATAAGCAAAATCCTAATGAAAGTAACAATCTCAGCAGCCAACGAATTGAAAAGCAACAAAAAACAAAAAGACTATAAACTTTTAGAGGAAACCTTACAACTAAAAAAAGAAATGAAATATGAAACAAGACAAAAACTTAATTTCTAAAATAGAATAATGCAGAACCATGCAAAACAAAAAGGAAAAATATGAGAAATGAAATAAGATCTTATAACACTAAAAAAATAAAAGAACCAATTGAAAACAATAAAAATATGAAAATACTAAGAAAACATTTATCAGTTGGCAAAAGTCAAATAACTGCAATAAAATATAAGAATGGAACTACAATAAAGAACCAAGAGCAAATCTTGGTTCCTTATTGTATCACATATAGAATTCATCTCCCCATTCACTTCAGATGAAATAAAACAAGCATTAAAACAAATGAAAAATGGAATGTGGAATGTCCTAGTGAAGACCAAATTCACATAGAATTAATTAAATGGGGAGGAAACAATATAATTTGCCATGTCACAAACTTACTAAATCTATGCCTACAAGAGGGGAAGATACCAGAAAACTGGAAAAATGCTACTCTGATACTGTTATTTAAAAAAGTGGACAAAGAACTATAGAATCACAATTAGTATTCTCTCTATAGAAACTATAAAAACCAGTTAGTATTCTCTCTCTGATCTGTACAAAATTCTCACAAAAGTAATAACAAACAGGTTAACCCCTCTTCTAGACTCAAATCAACCAGTAGAACAAGCAGGATTCCATAAAGGCTTTAACACAATTGATCATATTCATGCAGTAAAACAAATAATAGAAAAAGCAGAAGAAAACCAATTGCCTCTCTGTGTAGTCTTTATTAATTATGAAAAAGCATTTGATTCCGTCAAAACTAATGCAATAATCAAAGCACTCCAGAATCAGGGAGTTCCTGGAGAATATATGGACCTCCTCCAGGAAATATACTACACTGCAACAGCAACAATCCAACTTCACACGAGTAGCAATTTTTAGACTTTCTGAAAGCAGAAAGTCTAAAAATAAACAGAGAAAAAACTAAAATCATGTTTAATAATTTTGTAACACCAAAAATCATAATAACAGAAAACAATTTCTTGGAAAGAGTCTCTTCATATACATACTTAGGTTATCTTATTGATCTAAACTATGGACTCCAAAAGGAAATAAATAGGAGAGTTCAACTTGCCTGGAGTGCAATTGGAAAATTGAATAGCATTTTTCAAAACAATGATGTCCCACTCTGTTTAAAAAGGAAGACATTTAACCAGTGTATACGTCCAGTCATCACATATGGTTGTGAAACTTGGTCGCTAACAAAAGTACTGGCAAATTAACTAACAACAACTCAAAGAAAAATGGAGAAATTGATGCTAGGTATCACATTAAACGAATGGGAGATGGATATGAAACGGAAGAAGCAAAAAAAAAAAACACCTGGATAAGAAGCCAGACTCACATCACTGACATCATTCTTCACCATAAGTGACTAAAATGGAAATGGGCCGGACATCTATCCAGAAGAGAAGATGAGCGATGGACCACCATACTAACGAACTAACCATTGCCAAGAACAGAGAAAGGTGGAAAGAACTGGAGGAGGCTTTCATCCAGTAGTGGACAGAAAATGGCTCAAAAGAAGAAGCAGCAGTACTGTCAAAGTGATACACATTATGTACATTTTCAACCTGAAGTGCATAACCTTATATTCTGCAACATTAAACTGACAATTATTATCCTATGTTCACAATGCCAATTTATTTAAATGATTTCACAGGATATCTATATCACCTTTATCACCTATTGACCTTCTCAGTTTTGTATTATTGCCAAACAAATGAATATATCCCACCTACCTATAATGAAATCTTTCCCTATATCATTATATATAAATTAGAGAGCAGTAGCCCTAGCACAGAACCCTGAGATACTCCACTAGTCACCCTCATTCTCCTAGATTCCACTTCACCATATACTACTCTCTGGTGTCTGTCAGTCTATCAGTCCCCCTCCCCCCCACACACACACATCCATTCTACCTGCTTCATATCCATCGCCATTTACTCCAAATTTTATAATAGTCTTCCATGCAGTATTCTGTCAAATACTTTTGCAAAGTCCAGCAGTATCATGGTATAGCCCTTATCTAATTCTGTTTTCAACTCTATTATAAAATGTGGGCAAATTACTAAGGTAGCATCTACCTATCACAAAGCTATGCAAATCCACTAAAATGTACAACATTCGTTCATTTCTGAATTTTATTTTTAACAAACTTTCCCAATATCTATGACACCACGCCTGAGATACTAACTAGTCTACAATTTGTTTCTTCTGTCTTAGAATCACCTTTATGTAATGGAACTGCAGTATAGTGAAAAAAAAAGGGAAAAAAAGAGTACTGAATAACTACAACGGTATACGTTATGGAGTATATGGGTTTATTAACAAAGAAAAATATATGTTTACACACGATAATATGTACATCCACAATATCAGTGAAATCTTGGTCAAATAAAGCATTAACAACAGTAGATTATGTGCTCAAAATGGTCACCTTATCTTTCATGTTTGTAGCACACGCAAAGGTTCTCTGTCATCTTGGAGAATAAGGGTTAGGACATCCGGTTGACATATCATGTAATTTTATACCTTAATTAATCAAGGTTTAAAGGTGGGTCATGGTGGAATACCCATTCCTTTAAAATACCCCCCAAACAAAGGCATCAAGTGATATGAGATCAGGAGAACATGAAGGGTATAGGAATTCTGTGAATCCCAAAATGAGCCTCCTGGGTAAGCGTTCTAATAAATAGTTTCTAGAACCAAGTGATGCGTGACAAGTTGCTCCATCCCATTCGAAAACTTGTGCATGAAATGGAATATTTTTTGCACAACACATCCTATACAAATCCTGGGTGAATGGAACTAACGCATTCTTGATGCAGCATTCACTATTCAGGGTCATGGTTACACCATCCTCTTCAATGAAGCGGGCCCCAATTATGCAGTGGCCAGAAACCGCACACCATGCAGTGTCCTTCTCACTGTGAAGAGGTTTTTCTTGGATAAATTTAGGTCTCAAGAAACCTGTAGGTTCATCTGTTTACATGACAGCTTAGATGAAAAAGCACTTCATCCAAGAACTTCCCATTATGGAGAAGGGCAGATCTCCACAGACATTGGCCGAGATGCATGCACAGTATTCCCGCTGCGCAGCATAATCTGTTGCTGTTAAACACTGACCCACCTGAATGGCATACAAAAAGACACCCAGTTCCTTAAGGATTCTCTGTAGTGACCGCCTTGGTATCTCAAGTTTTACCACTATTTGGTATTGGTTGCATTTTGGAGACTTGCTCCAGCACATATCTGTGATTCTCATTTGTGTTAAAGTTTGTGGTCTCCCTGAATGCCTTCTGCATCATGGAGAACACTCCCAGTATGTCGGAACCTCTCAATTAAGGCAATGATAACACTATTGCTTGAGGACAACAAACTGCTCACAACCATGTCATAGGGTTAGAACATTTACTCTACCAACTCCGTCTGAATGAAAATACTTGACAATAAATGTCTTTTCTTCCAAAGTCAAAACCATTGCTACAGCGAAATGTAATGGCTGTGTAGAGGAGCATGTGTAGACTCTACACATGCTTTTCTATTAACATGCATGCAGTTGAACAGCATATCTCATAGTGCATTTACTGAAGCAGGTATCGAAGTTCAATACATTTTTTTTTTCACCATACTATATCTTACCCTCTTTCCACTTCCTTGGAACCTTGCCATATCTGACTTAAAATGAATAGCTATGTCAGTGGCACTACCAATTATCATGCATGTTCACATAGTACACAGGCCAACATGCCATCCAGACCAGCTGCTGTATAGGTAGGTGCTGTCATAGGTACATGTTGCCTTAGGTAGATGAACAGGAGCAGTGCTCCTGTTCATCTACCTCAATTTTGACAATCTCCAACTGGATGATACACCTTTGTGAGGTTATCACTCAGCAGCTCAACTATTTCTTTTGATTATGTCATTTTTGTACCATTCAAAATGGTTAAAGCCATCTTTCCATAGTCATTATTCTTCTTACTTGTTACATAATAAAAAAATTGTTTTGGATATACTTTGGCCTGCTTAGCTAATTTTCTCTCATAATCTGATTTTGCCTTTTTTTACCATACTATTCACCCTTCTTGCACTTTACTGTTTATGAGTACATATGTTGATCACTTTTTCTTTACATTCTCTCCTCGACCCCCCCCCCCAGCTCTTTCATTTATCCACCTAACCATGGCTATGCAATCTGATAGTGCTTCTCTCAAGCAATCCCTGACCACTTCCCCTGCACAACTGACATTCTTTCCTTGTATTTCTCAAGCCATGGCACTGTTCCAAGATGTTTCACAAGTCTGTCATTATTACCAAGGTAATATTATTGTAATAATATTAATATTATTACAATAATATTAATATTATTTCAATAATATTACCTTGGGTATATTATTACCATAATATACCCAAGTTTTTTAACTTGGGTATATTATGTATTCAAGATACCAAGTAATTTTATATAAACTTGGTTTTTAATCCTAGTTCCCAAGTGAGCAAACAGACAAGTAAGTCAAGTAAGTCAAGACCTGCACATAGTGCAAGCCTAGGCAACTCATGGTAGTGCCAATCTAGGCAAACTCGTGGTAGAGGTGGATTAAGCTCTGATCACTTTCCTTAGTATTTTTCCCTTAATGTAAAGCACATCCCTTTGCGGAGATGTATGATGCTATGCATTAAAGGCAATGGTCACTACCCATACCAGTTTCGACCTTTATTGAGGTCTCGTCAGTGGGAGCCAGACCTGACAATGCTAAGGTTGAAGTAATGCAGAGCTTATGAATTTTACCTAAACAAGTTAAATGTAGAAAGTTTTTTAACTTGGGTACATTATGTATTCAAGATACCAAGTAATTTTATATAAACTTGGTTTTTAATCCTATTTCCCAAGTGAGCAAACAGACAAGTGAGCAAACAGACAAGTAAGTCAAGTTTGTGCCTGCACGTAGTGCAAGTCTAGGCAACTCATGGTAAAGGTGGATTAATACATAATATATCCAAGTTAAAAAACTTTCCACATCTATCTCTCATCCTGAGATTTTATTTAATAAGGTCAAAGCACCTTGTGGCAACTTGTTTAGGTAAAATTCATAAGCTCTGCATTACTTCAACCTTAGCATTATCAAGTTTGGCTCCCACTGAAGAGACCCCAATAAAGGTTGAAATCGGTATGGGTAGTGACCATTGCCATTAATGCATAGCATCATACATCTCCGCAAGGGGATGTGCTTTACATTAAGGGAAAAATACTAAGGAAAGTGATCAGAGCTTAATCCACCTTTACCACGAGTTTCACTCCCATGAGTTGTCTAGACTCGCACTGTGTGCAGGCGCAAACTTGACTTACTTGTCTGTTTGCTCACTTGGGAAATAGAATTAAAAACCAAGTTCATATAAAATTACTTGGTATCTTGAATACATTACCATCTTTATAGTTCAACACAAACCCTTTCTTGACAGAGAATTCCATGTTTAGCAACCTCCCCAGAACAAGACTGCTAAGTCATTCTCTCTGATTAGAGGGAGCGTATCTACCTTGGTTATGGGAGTTAATCTTCTTCAGGCTAAATTTTCTAATAGTGAAGTCATCTTACTTGATTATTTTAATTGTCACAATTCCAATTGGATTGTCTTTTATAACTGCATTGATCCAGTAAGCAAAGATAGTGCAAAGCTTGCTAACTCACACATACTAATCACATCTACCCAAAATACGAGAAAACTTTAACCACAATCTCGTTTGGTGAAACATCATTGTAAGTGCGATATTGCTGAGAGGGATGACTACATTCCTCATTGATGCACTCTGACAATCTCATTTTGACCATTGCCTTCATGTACTTATTTGTTACTGAATTAAACTATTTATTTACAATTTTTCATATCATACATGTTTTCAGTGAATTTTATTAAAATTCACCATACAGTTTTGAGTATTCGCAATTTTCATTTTTGTTCCTTAATTTATGGAAACCAGTGTATGTGCATATACAGAGAGTGAGAGAGTGAGAGACATATTGCATTTATTGACTTTGAAAAAGCATTTGACAAAGTTAAAAGAAACATTATTTAACATATTAAAAGAAAGACAAATACCAAATAATATCCTAAAAGCTGTCACAAGTATATATGAAAATAATCAAATACAAATAAGATTAAATCATGAGCTATCATATACAAGAGAGATAAACCAAGGGGTCCGACAGGGATGTCCCCTCTCAGCAACTCTTTTTAATATCTACTTAAAGGAAATAATAATAAAATGGAGTAAAAATTTACATCAAGGAATTAAACTTTCACCTACAGTTAACTTAAACACTCTCCTCTTTGCAGATGACCAAATAATAATTACAAATTCTGAAGATAACTTACAGAAAGCTATTTTAAATCTAAATGAGATATCCAAAGATTATGGTATGATAATATCAACGGAAAAATCAAAAACTATGGCCTTTAAAGGACAAGATCCAGCAAGAACTAAAATAGTATTAGATAACAAGATCTTAGAACAGGTGAATTCATTTAACTACCTAGGATGTATGATCACTTATGAAAATGAAAAAGATATAAACATAAAGATATAAGCAAACATAAAGATATAAAAAAATATAATAAAGATATAAACAAAAAGATATGGTCGCTTGGTGTCGCACGGATTAGATCGTCGGCTTGTCGAGAGCTCCTGGAAAGATCAGTATTATTTTGTGTTAACATTAGATATTTTACCAGAATTTTAAGTAGTATTGTTTGCTTTTTGATTCTTGGTGTGTCTGTGCAATTTTTGCGTGTTTTCTGTTATTTTAATTATTATTTTTAAGAAAAGATAGCGTACACATGGCACCGATAAAGAAAAAAATGGCGGCCAGGTCGCCATGCTTGCTTAAGAGTTTTGATGTAAAAGAATTTATGCAATGTGCTGTCTGTGAGATGTATGCCTTGCGAAGAGCGGTAGGAGTCTGGTTAGAAAGTGATAGTGGAGTTAATATGTGTAGAAAGTGTAAAGAGAATGAGGACTTCAAGCGTGTTTCGTGTATCGAGACTGATATCGTTAACGGTAGTCAGAATGTAGAAAATGGCGGTGTACTAGAGAATTGCGTGGTAGTGCCAGATATGTGTGAGAGCGTCGCTGAAAGTGTAAATGAAGGTAGAAACACCGAAGGAATGGATGATTTGATCGATAATGAAAATGGTGAGATAAATGCGAGTAGCGAAATTGCCCGTTTACGTGGCGCGATACACAGAGCCAAACGACAACTGGAGCGTATGCAAAAATGTGTGTTGAACGTACCGACAAATAACCGGCGGAAGTCTGTGACGGCAAAAAATAGAATGTACGTAAACGTCAATAAAATGAAGGAGCGAGTGCTGTATGGGGATTCGCTATTAAGAGGCGTAATAATTGAGAGTTTAACGAAGTCATACCAGCCGGGTGCGAACATAAAGGACGTCAGCGAATCTATTCGACTGCAAAAACAGAGGGTGAAAGAGATGATAATAGTGCCAGGAACGAATGATTTGAAAGAGGACAAAATGGAAATGATAGAGGATGTGAGGGAGTTGTTTGAGGTAGCAAAAGAGAAGAGTGAGAGAGTTAGGATGGTGAGTATCTTACCGCGGTATGACAGCGAAGTGTTTAGAAGGAGGGCCATAATTGCCAATGACTTTATGCGTGGGTTATGCATGGAGAGTGGTGTGGAATTTGTGGATGTGTGGAATGAGTTCGATGGGCGAAAGGACTTATATAAGATGGATGGGTTACATTTGAATGGAGTTGGTGTACGGAGACTTGAAAGAGTGTTGATGAATGATGTGGAAGTGGATGTACAGACTCAGGGAAACTAGATTTATTAAGAGGGGGGGGAGTAGATATGCAGACTTTGGGGGGGCAGTTAAGTGTATGAATGAGTATATTACGCCCGGGCGAGTACGACGGACAACAAATCAGAATGGGATAATTAGTATAAGGAATCAAAGTAGGGATGGGACAAATGGGCTTCTGCGATTCATGTACACTAATGCCAGGAGTATTAGGAACAAGAAGGAAGAGTTTTTGGCCATGGTTGGCACTTCCAGGCCACAGGTTGTCGGTATTAGTGAAACATGGCTGACAGAGGATGATAAAGCTAGTGGGATTGAATGCGATGGGTATAGCGTGTTCAGGAGTGACAGGGTGAATAAAAAGGGGGGAGGAGTGTTATTGATGATAGCTGATGAGCTTCAGCCAAGGAGTATAGAATTTGAACTGCAGGATGGGGAAAAAAGCACATTTGAGGCTGTTTGGTGTGAGATACAATCTAGCAGAACAAAATATACAATTGGGTGCTGCTATAGACCGGGTGATGGAGTGGATGGTGGGAATAGTATGCATAAGCAAATAGAAGAAATGAATGGAAGGAGGGTAATTATTATGGGTGATTTCAATTATGGTAACATTGACTGGAAAGAGGAGAGGGCACATGGGAGGAAGGAATTGGATTTTATGCAGTTATTAAGGGACAACTATCTACGGCAACATGTATTGGAAAATACCAGGGGGCAGAGAGTGCTGGACCTAGTAATTGCAACTGAGAATGTAGCTGTAACGAACATGACCATGTTGCCACCAATTGGTGAGAGTGACCATAAGGTCATGACTTGGGAGGTGGCTAAAGGAGTCGAATTTACAATTAAGACAGGGTATATGTGGAATTACCGGGCTGGTAAGTATGACAAGCTTAGGTGTGTGCTTGGCTCAATGCCATGGCATGTAAAACTGCAAGGGCTGGATGTTGATGGTGCATGGGAGGTGGTTAAGAACTGTTTGCAGGAGGCAATGGTTGACTGTATACCAAGAGTCCGAATAATAAATCAGGTAGGGGTTAAATGGATGAATAACACTATTAAGCTTGAGCTGCAAAAAAAGAAACAATTGTGGAGGGAATTTAAGGAGAAGGGTGACCATCAGGTGCATGAACAGTATAAAGCTCAGGCCAGGATGGTAACAAGGGTGGTAAGAAAAGCAAAAGCAGATTACGAAAGGAAATTGGCCATGCAGGCTAAAGAGAATCCCAAACAGTTTTTTCAATATGTTGCAAGTAAAAGGAAAAATGCTCATGGTAGAATGATCTTAAAAAATGCTGAGGGTAGGGAGGTAACTGAATCAGTCGATGTTGTGGAATTACTGAGCGAGCACTTTGCAAGAGTATATCATCCAGGTGGTGGCTTTGCGGAAATGGAGGAACCAACAGCTTATACTGGAATTGTGATGAATGAGGTAGAGGTAACTAGTCTATTACAGAACCTCAATGTCAATACATCTGTGGGATTGGATGGTATACCAGCTCGTGTCGTACGTGAAGCGGCCAAAGAATTGTCAGTGCCCTTGACCATTATGTTTAATTTGAGCCTCAGGACTGGGTCAGTCCCAAGGGGGTGGAAAGAGGGGAAAATAGTTCCACTGCACAAAGGTGGTTCCAAGGCTGCTGTTGAAAATTACCGGCCAATCAGCATAACAGGAATCATTATCAAGGTCTTAGAGAAAATAGTCAAGAGGAAAATACAAGATTGGATAGAAGAAAATGGGATACTGTATCGGGGACAGCATGGTTTTGTGAAGGGTAGGTCATGCCTCAGTAACTTGCTCACGTATTATAACACAGTGACGGCTGAACTGGATAAGGGTAATGGGTTTACAGTGATTCTGCTGGACCTTGCTAAGGCCTTTGACAGGATACCACATGGAATTCTAATCAGTAAATTGCAGCATATGGGAATGGACATAGGGTTGGTGAGATGGATAGGAGGGTGGTTGACGGAGAGATATCAGAGAGTGGTTTACTCAGGAGTAGAGTCCACTAGACGGCCTGTGACTAGTGGTGTACCACAAGGATCTGTTCTTGGACCACTGCTGTTTAATTTGTTCATAAATGATATAGGAAAGGATCTGAGAGGAACAGTTCATTTGTTTGCGGATGATGCGAAGTTGGGTAGGGCAATAGTGAATGCAGATGACGTCAAAATTTTGCAGGATGATTTGGATAGATTGGAGGTCTGGGCTAGGGAGAATGGATGTCAATTTAATGTGGCAAAATGTAAGGTTATGCATTTTGGAGTGAAAAGATGGGAGGCAGTTTACTGCATTGGTGGAACCGTGCTCCAGGAAATTGATGAGGCACGAGATTTAGGAGTGCTGGTGGATAAGGAATTGAAATTTAGGGGACACATTGCAAAAGTGGCCAAATCAGCTCATCAAATCACTTGGTTGCTGAAGAATACATTGACAAGCAGAGACAAGCAGGTTATTGTTCCTCTGTATCGAGCCTTGATAAGACCTCATCTCGACTACTGTGCTCAGATTTGGTCACCTAGGTTTCTTCTTGATGGGGAGGAGGTGGAGAGGATCCAGAGGCGAGTGACCAAGATGATAGCAGGTCTGTGGAATGAACCGTATGAGAACAGGTTGAGGATTTGTGGGTTGCAAAAATTGGTTGATAGGCGGAGGAGGGGAGATATGATTGAGACATTCAAATTACTGAAGGGTTTCTATAAAATTAATTCAGAAGATATTTTTGAGAACAGGGCTGGTTGTGGGAGGACTAGGGGACATCCATGGAAACTGGGCAAAAGTGTGGTTAGTAAAGGTGTTAGAGCTGGGTTCTTTACTTTTAGAGTAGTGAATGAGTGGAATGCGCTCCCTGAGTCTGTGGTGGATGCTGTGACAGTGAATGAGTTTAAGGCGAGGTATGATAGATACTGTATGAATGTCGAATAGTTGTGATGAAAATGATTTGGGGCCTCCCTCGATGAGTCTAATGACTCCCTGGAGTTGCCCGTAATAGTAATAATAATAATAATAATAATAATAAAAATTGGTCTTGCACTACTTGTGGGATCAGCTAGTCTTGCATCAATTGCAGGCGCAAACTTGACATTTTGTCTGTTTGCTCACTTGGGAAAAATGGAGTAAAACCAGGTTTAAAATTGCTTGGTATCTTTAACATAAAAATTGCAAAATATTTAAAAATAACAGGAGTAATTAACTCTATATTTAAACCAAACCCAGTTCAAAAACAAACCAGGCTAAAAGTATACAATACATTAGCCCTACTGGTCTTAATGTATGGAAGCGAAATCTGGACAATAAAACAAAAAGACAAACAAAGATTAACAACAGCAGAAATGGAGTTTATGAGAAAAACTGCAAAGTATACCCTATTTGATCACAAAAGAAACGAAGATATTATGAAAGAATTAAATCAAGAACCAGTAATTGAAAAAATTAAAAAATATAAACATAGATGGATGGAACATGTTCAAAGAATGAAAACAGAAAGATTACCAAAACAAGCCTTAAAGTACAAGCCAATAGGAAAAAGAAAACCAGGACGTCCTCTTAAACGATTCAACGATGACTTCTAAGGCCGGAACAGGCCATACTAGGCCTAAATCCTTGATACGTATGATGATGATGATTTACAATTTTTCATATCATACACGTTTTCAGTGAATTTCATTAAAATTCATCATACAGTTTTGAGTATTCGCAATTTTCATTTTTGTTCCTTAATTTATGGAAACCAGTGTATGTGCATATACAGAGAGTGAGAGAGAGAGAGAGAGAAAGAAAGATAAGGTGGCATTTTTGAGAACCTGCTGTAAGCATCAACTGTCTAACAATTCTGCTGTACATGTGAACAGTATATATCTGTCTGCTTGGTGTTAATTTTTTTACCAATCAAAATGTCATATCCCTTAAAAAAAAATCACAGAACCATAGTTTTGTAACAAAGTGTTCATATTATTATTATTATTATTCGTGACACACCTCCAAGGAGTCCGAAGACTCATCATGGGAGGACATCTATTATACAACTCTCTGTCTCCACTACACCGAACCTCTACTACCAATCACCAACATCAGCGCCATCTACCGCCCACCACCACAGCTAGTATTTTTTTTGTCTGTAAATTGCGTGTGTTCTGAAGGACCGATTTGTCTGTATGAGGGATGAAAAACCCGAGTTTCCAGGAGAAAAAACCCTGCTACCTCCATATGAGATCGGCTAACTCACCTTCGATTGAAAACGTCCATATAAAGATTCCTCCCATCATGACGAGAATCGAACTTAGGCCTTTTCCAATCGAAGGGCACAACGTACCGTCGTTCTTTAAACTTGCACTACGGAGGCGCTTAAATATTGAATCTATGTTCATATGAATATTTTTTAATCTTGAAAAATAAACCTCACTATGCTTTCAAACGTACACGTATAATGAGAATAAAAAGACTTCAGTGATAATTACAGATAATTATTCATGTAATAATGAAATTGTAAGTATACAGTTTCACCAAAATTTGTTCTTGCCTTTTTAGAATTATAAGTACATTTTAAAAATACAGACTGATACTTTGATAGGAATTGTAGGATACATCGTCAGTGAACTTGCATATGAATACTACACTGGTCTTGTACATTTAACATAGGCTTCAAATTTAAAATAATGAAACTGTATACTTACAATTTCATTATTTTAAATTTGAAGCCTATGTTAAATGTACAAGACCAGTGTAGTATTCATATGCAAGTTCACTGACGATGTATCCTACAATTCCTATCAAAGTATCAGTCTGTATTTTTAAAATGTACTTATAATTCTAAAAAGGCAAGAACAAATTTTGGTGTAGCAAGCTTCAAGTTTTGTCAGCAACTTCATCCAAAACTCCACCTCTTTTTATGTTCTGTGTGCTTGTGGAGCAGCAAACTACTGTTACTACAAAATACTGCCACCTCCATTAGCAGAATATGGAGTAGAGTTGTAGTATTTCTACATTAAGAATTTTTTCAGATAATAAAAAATAATTGTGGGAAGTATAACAGAAAAGGCAGTATTTTTCTCCAACATACTGGCAATTCAGGGGCAGCAGTCATCTGAAAAGTATGGTCTACTCAAGAGTGAACAACATGTGACTGAATTCTAATAAAAACTTTTTTTTTAATTAAAAAATTATAAATTGAACTTAATGAAATACATTGTTGTCCAAAACCTAAGGATGGCAATTTGTATAACTGATGATTTTGAGAAGAAACCAGATACACATTCAAATTTTCAAACTGCCAGAAAAAATAGCCAGAACTTTGAAGAAATACAATCTCTGCACTGCTTTCACACTTCATTTGAAGCTGGCTTCACTTCTCTACTTTCCTAGAGATCCACTTCCTCCCCTCCTTATTCCAGGTGTTTACAGGGTTCCTTGTTCCTCCAAATTATCATATTATGGTCATACTGGGAGATCTGCTAACATCCACCTAGAACAGTGGTTCCCAACCTTTTTCCACTTGTGTACTCCTTTTACACCCATTTCTATAAATTGTACCCCTTGTTTTTAAAATAGCTGTTTTTAAATACTGACACTTTTGTTCAGTGCCTATCTTAATGTAAAATAGTGGAAATGAGGCCATTTCTGCCATTACTGATTATTTTTCGTGTACCCATGAACAGCCCAGCACACATCCCTGGCAGTATGCGTACCACCGGCTGGGAACCGATGACCTAGAAGAACACAAAAAAATACATTTGCGGCCACAACTATGGTCAATCAGGTCTAGCAGACCGTGTCTTGGATACCTTACACAGAATCAGATAGAAGAAAACTACCATGTTATATCACAACAAATACAAACTTGAAAGACTCTTTAGAATCTGCAGCAGACTTAAAAAACCAGCCTAATCTTAATAAATATTGCAATAAACTTCCTAAAATTTGGGAAAGTTGAATTCTTAGGCCTCCCACACAACATCTAAGGCTGGCCAACAGCATCCATAGAGGGTGCCCCTCATAGGACCTTTGTTTTCATTTATTCTATATAATTTCTTCCACTTACCGTTTCTTGTGTGTTTTTGTGCATGTTATTACAATTTTAACATTGTACTCCTGATAATGTCTCTGTGACTGAGACATAATATTGAAATTTATTAAACCTGTTGTTTAATTATTTTTCTTTGTGCTGCAAGTTATGCATTATGCCATTAAAGTGCAACATGAATGTAAACTAGCACAAAGCCTAAATACTCACTGATTTCATATCAAGGTGCTCTAGTACACATTTTCATACTTGGATGAAAATGTGTACTAGAAATATGACTTCTAGCGTTGAGTCATATTGAGCCATATGACTTCTAGCACTGATGTGGGAGGCCTCACTCCCACATCAGTGGAAGCAAGGCCTCATAGTTGTGGGAACATTCTTATCAGTGGCTATACAAAGTCTGAAACTGGTTTGGGTAGTGACCCTTCCCATAATCCACATCATTATAGAGGCCCAGGAAAGCAATGTGTCATGTGTTATGGGAAACCTGATATATAAAGTCAAATGCCTCTATATATACAACCCAGTTGTAAAGACATTTCATGTAGAAACTTTTGTTTGTTCGCACTTGGAAAAAATAAGGATGAAAAGATGCATACACTTCCTGTCAAATATATAGTTCCACCGTGTAAGTCTCGGATCGTGCTGCATTTAGATAATTGTATGTAGATTTTCATAGTGATGAGGGTTCCACATTCCAGTCTATAGTAGGGTATGAGGACAGACTGAGGGATTACCATTTGGTTGAACCTCGTGAATAGGAGGAATGGGGATTATGACTGAGACATAAGTTACTAAGGGGTTATTATCAGGTTAATGTGGAAGAGATTTTTCATAGAGTGGAAAGAGATAAGTGAAGGTAGAACAAGAGGCCATCACTGGAACCTGCATTAGAAGGATGTAAGTAATGGGGATGGGCAGGTTCTTTGCATGGAGAGTGAATGTGAGTTCAGAAGCACTGCATGAGTTTAAGATACAAACATTATCATGCACAAAAGTTTGAAGAATTTGTGTGTGACACTGGGTCTGGTGCTAATAATAATAATAATTTACTTAGGTGCATGACAATGTCTAATGCTGTGACAATGTTTCTAATTCCATACTGCTAAACTGCCAGAAGAAAACACCATTAGATTCTATTCTATTCACCAGAAGAACTTTTTCAAGGCTTTTCAGTTAGTTACACTTCAGCACATGCAAACATGGTTCCAGAAACTCAGATACCTTGCTCTAGATACCAAACATGTGGCTCCAATCCATGAATTTTTTTAAAAAAACCTATAGTACATTAATACTATGGATGGGCTAAGGATTATTTGCTACTTTTATTAATTTTTTCCTATTATTTATTTATTATTATTATTATTTATTTATTTATTTGTTACATGGCATGGAAACCTTGCTCTAGATACCAAACATGGAATATTTTCAAGTCACTTCTGGTCTCATTCATCTTTCACCTTTTTAATCATATAACTCAGAAAAACCAACTGTACAGCATTCTTTCAGCCACCAAGTTAGGATTTAGACTCATGAAATGTATGGCAGCTGTCCGCTGTGGTCTTTGCATCAATGCCTCCAATATCAATGAGCTCAGCTTTCGTTGACTGCTAAAGGTAGAGACTGGCTATTCACCAATTTCAAAAATAAAACTAGATAAGGCTAAAGCAGTTCAACCCCATTCCCTTGGAATAATATTATTATTATTATTACTAAACAAGACCTCATGGAGTCAAAGACTCATCTAGGAGGTCCTTTTATCTCACACACATCTCATCATACTGCGTCTTAAACACATTCAAACTCCTTGCAGACACCACACTCTCAGGCAAGGCATTCCAATCACTCACAACTCTGCACGAAAAAAACCTGCCTCTCACTCCCCTACTCACACCCTCTTTATACAGTTTCCAGGGATGACCTCTGGTTCTCCCCTGATCTCCCACTATTCTCTGTAGAACTTCTCCACCATTGATCCTATAACAACCCCTTACCAACTTGTAGGTCTCTATCATATCTCCCCTCTTCCTTCTCTCCACTAGACTCTGCAAATTACATCTTTTCAATCTTTCCTCATACTCGACATTCCAGAGGTCAGAAACTACCTTAGTCAGTCACCTTTGGACCCTTTCCAACATCTCTTCATCCTTCTGAAAACCAGGTGACCAAATCTGGGCACAATAGTCCGTGTGTGGCCTAATCAAAGCCTTATACAATGGAACAAGAATCTCCCTACTTCTACACGTCAGTGTCCTCCACATCATTCCCAGAAGTCTTTGTGTTGTCTTCACAATTTTGGCGATGTGTCCCCTAAATTTTAGATCCTTATCCACTATCACCCCCAGATCTCTTATTTCCTCTACTTCCAACAATATATTCTCACCAAGCATAAATTCTGCATCCCATCTTTGTTTTCCAAATTTTAAAACCTTACATTTTGCAACATTGAACTCACATCCCCATTTGCTTGCCCAATCACTCAATTTATTCAAGTCTTCTTGCAAGGCCACAACATCTTCACTACTCTTTATGGTTCGTCCCAACTTTGCATCATCTGCAAACAACTGAATATCTCCATCCAAATCTTCACCAATATCATTAATATACAAGTTAAATAGTAATAGCCCTAAAACAGATCCCTGAGGCACTCCACTAGTGACTTTCCTTTTCCTGGATATTGCACCCCCATACACAACTTGTTGATACCTATCAGATAGCCAGTCTCCAATCCAATGCACTAATCTAATATCCAACCCCATCTGCTCTAGTTTGACTGTCAACTTATCATGAGGTACTCTATCAAAAGCTTTTGTGAAATCCAAGTATATTACTGTGTATCCCTCTCCTCTGTCCAAGGAAGCAGTCACTTTATTGTAATAAGTAAGTAGATTACTAAAACACGACCTCCCTTTAGCAAATCCATGCTGTCCATCAAAGATTATACCATTGTTGTCAACCCAACTCTGGATCCTAGTTCTCACAAGCTTCTCCAACAACATAACCACAACACCTGACACACAGATAGGCCTATAGTTTGATGCTTGAGTTCGATCACCTCCTTTATGAAGTGGCACAATCTTGCCCTCCTTCCACTCTTTAGGGACTTGACCGAGTGCAAGACTGGTATTAAAAAAATATGTCAAGGCAGGTGTCAACTCTCTGGCACATTCCTTCAGAATACGCGGTGATATATTATCAAGTCCCACAGCCTTATTTATATCTAGTTTACTCAACTCCCCAAACACCTCTTGCTCACTTACAGTCAGTCTCTCCTCCCCATCATCAACTGCTCTTAATCTCTCCATGAAGTCACATTCGCAAGATTGAAAGATCTTTATGAACTGCTCATTAAGTATCTCCACCACACATTCTGCAACAGCTGTCTTTATACCATTTCCTCCAATCAATGTCATCCTTCCATAATCATTCTTTCTTTTGCTGGCTACATATCGAAAGAACTCCCTAGGATTCTTTTTAGCTTCATTAGCTAACTGCTGTTCATACCTCTCTTTAGCTACTCTCACCAACCAAGTCACCCTTCTTGCCTGGTCTTTGTAGACCTCATGAAATTGGTTACTTCCACTTCTCTTATGCTGCCTCCACAATGCCCTTTTTCTCTGTATTGCATGTTTAATCTCTTTATTCATCCATCTCACACCTACCTTATTTAACCTTCTCACCCATGGTATACATTTAGACATTGCATCTACTAAATATTTTTTGAAAATCCTCCAAGCTGCATTGATCTCTTTTCCAGCTAACTCCTCATTCCATGCTACACCTGCAAGCTGTCTCTTGAGCTCTTCATAATCACCCCCCCTTGTAGTTCCACATATACCCTTTTTTCACAGGGGTCCTTGCACTGCTGGCAACCACCCAAGTAATCACCTCATGGTCACTTTCACCAATGGTGGATGATTTGATACCTCATTGATAATTACATCCTCCGATGAGATGACCAAATCCAAGACCCTTAATCCTCTTGTGCCCTCTTTTACATACTGTCTGAGGTAGTTATCCCTCAAAAACTCAAGAAACTCATTTTCTTTACTTCCAATTGCTATCTCTTCATTCCAGTCTATATTGCCATAATTAAAATCGCCCATAATGATCACCCTTTTCTTATTTCTTATTTGCTTGGCTTATTTGACTATACATTTCACTATCACCACCATCCACATTACCAGGTCTATAACAACATCCCACCAAGTATTTGATTCTATAATAAAAGGAGTTAAATTGCTTTAGATATATTTTATGAATTTTATGTATTTTTAGTTAGATGTATTTTATAATTTACTTTTCTTCTGAGCAAAACAAAAAACAAACAAAAAAAAAGCTACAATCAGCAATTTTGTTGCATTCTTATAGGAAGCATATAAATGTATAACAAACACGTCACTCACACATTAAAATATTATAACATAATATCAAAGGCTTTAATGCAAATGCTGTATATCGTCCCATTTTTTTTTTTTTTTTTTAACAATAATGGTTTTTTTCCCAAAAAATACTTTACAAAAAAATTATGTTACATGAACAGATAATTATCACACTTTGGGTGCCCAATGAATATTAACATGTGTTCACTGGGCTTTTCAATGATTTGTCACAAGATGTGATAATAACCATCTCTCCTCAAGTGACCAACATTAGAGGAATGTATTCAGCCAACAAAATAGAGACCAAATAAATGTTATCTTACTATAATTATTATTATCTGGAAAATTAGACCCCTTTCATAAAAATCATTAAAATTTCTTTACTTTGCTAAGGATATTCTGTTTTGCTTCTTAAGAAAGTAAATAAAATCTATCTAATAGCACAGTGAAAATTTTTCTCATTTCTGCTTGTGGTTTGCTACATCAAAACAATGAAATGTTTCATTCTCTCAATGTCATGTTAAAATGGTTTTACTGTAAGATAGCAAAAATGTCTTAAAAGATTTTTCAAAAGAAATATATTTTTGTCATCAAATGCTACAGAAGTATGCCCACCTCTTCATTCATGTACATTAATAAAAGTGCTGCAATCTGGCTCATTCCTTGACAGTAACCAATTTCCTACAGGAGAAAGAATGGAAAAAATTGAAGAAATTATGAATCATTTTAACTGGATTATAATATTTTACAGTTATACCATAATGCTTTTCACACACACACCTCCATTTCATTCTTGGTTGTTTATTATTACATTATCTCACCAAGAATTCTGAAAAATGTACCATTTTAATGGGAAAAGTTTTAGAAAAAATCCAGTAAAAAAGCAAATAACAAAACTTTTTATAAGAATGCAAATATAAGACTTTTTTTTTTTTTTGTAAATTTAGAAAAAAAAACTCAGTGTAAAATCCATAGGATATTTACAAATTACTTGTAAAATTGGTAGTAATGCTGCCCATCAGTTGGGAAGACCTTACTTCAAATCTCATACACAACATAAAGAATGCTTATAAGGACTTTTCAATCAAAGTTTGGTGAGATGATTTGATGTGGACAACTTTTCATAACAAGAATTTATTCCTCTCTTTTCATCTCTTGTATAACACACAAGCAGTCCAGAGAATATTAAGTAATAATATACTTAATATTCTCTGGACTGCTTATTATATCCAGTAATAATATACTAAGAGACAGAACAGACCATACAAATAGGATTAAGTAAATTTTACATTACCAAAATTATATTAACAAAAACTATGTTAAAAAACTGCCTAAAACAAGTCAATGGGCATAATACATACAAGAAAAACTAACAAAGAGAAAAGAAAGCACTGATGATACAGAGACTCAAAGAGAGCTGCTGAATCAAAGTTGAAGACTAGACTCAGATTCTTGACCGATTCTTTTTACTATGCCTCCATATAACTCATGTGGAGAGTAAGAACCTGATTAGACTTTGACTCAAGACATCTGAGTTAAGTCCAATCTTGATCTTGCTAAAAAGAATTCCATCAGTCAGGATTCAATGAAACAAGGACGGAATGACAATTTAAGATTTAACTAACCAAGCAGTGTTTGATTTAGCTTAACCACATAGGCATGATGGTGCAACATAATCATCAATGCTAAATGGGATGTCCAAAAGTTAAATAAGATTCCTCTTGTTTTCATCGAAAGAGGTGGAGTTAACAGAAAATTTACAGAAATGCATGTTGACATAACAATTACTGAAATATAGGTCACAACAGGAGACACTTCTAAATAATATGTTGATTTATTCATGCAACAATGATCAGAGAAAGGAAAGGCATGGCTATAATATTCAACAGTAAACATGAAGATAAACTTTTTGAATAGTAGATAATTTAAAATACAAAAGTGTGGACAAATTTCAAAATAGGAAACTGAAAAATGAAACTTATTGGTGCCCACGATCCTAATGAAAATACCAGCAGTTAAAAAGTAGAGAAATGTTTTGAGTCAGTTGAGAGGAAGGACAGGCTGAAAAGGAAAAGCTGGTTCATGTTGGAGACTTAACATCTGAGTGGCGAATGAATCACTCACACACACACACACACCTACAGAAATGTTCTGGAAAATTTGGTGAAAAAGCAGGCCTAATAAATACCTGCTAGATTGGTGTTCATAACATGGACCATTCGCAAGTAATACCACATTCTAACATAAAAATTCATATGGAGGGAATACATGTGAAGTCTTATTATCGATACAAAATAAATAACGGAAAAAACTCACATAGAAAGATTATTTAATAGTATAATTTTCGCCTGTGTGTCACAGGCATCTTCAGTACATTAAGCTCAAAATTAAACACTAACTGACAATTCCAAAAAGCGCCACCTAAGTAGCTGGTGTAAGATAACTAAAAAGGTCAATAATTTCCTAAAAAAAAAAAAAAAAAAAAAGTTAGGAAAGATTAACTGATTTGTAGAGTACTATCTCCCATAAAGGGGATAGACGTAAGCCGTCGGATCTGTTTAAGTTAGGAGAATGAAGTAGAGTTTCACATTTTTCTTTATAAAGGCGTTCCATGAGAAACTGACTTTTGTGAAGAACTCTTGTCTTTCTCAAATGAAGACAAGAGTTCTTCACAAAAGTCAGTTTCTCATGGAACACCTTTATAAAGAAACATGTGAAACTCTACTTCATTCTCCTAACTTAAACAGATCTGACGGCTTACGTCTATCCCCTTCATGGGAGATAGTACTTTACAAATCAGCTAATCTTTCCTAACTTTTGATTGTATTATTTTTTTTTTTTTTTTTTTTAGGAAAGTTATTGACCTTTTTAGTTATCTTACACCAGCTACTTAGGCGGAGCTTTTTGGAATTATCAGTTAGTGTTTAATTTTGAGCTTAATGTACTGAAGATGCCTGTGACACACAGGCGAAAATTATACTATTAAATAATCTTTCTACGTGAGTTTTTTCCGTTATTTATTTTGTATCGATATGTCTACTCACGGTATACCTCTTTTAAAACTTAAATCTTATTATGTTACTGTTCATGGTGATGTGGCATCTGTGGAATGGTTCAAGATCAGAGAAATGCAGTATATATGAAATAGGATGTCTTGAGCAGGATAAAGAAGAGTATAGGATGTGTGTGGAAATGAACTTTGTAAAAAAGAATCAAAGTCAAGAATGTTTCAGATGTGAACTGTATACTCAAATATTACTTGGGGGTGGGAGAAATTCATAATTCAATAGGGAATGAAGATGCTGCAGGAAATAAAGAAATCATGCAGCAGGTTGTTGGTAATACATCAGCATATAGGATTTTCAGAGAAGCCGTTTAAAAATAATTAGTATAATTAGAACTTAGAACTCTACATGACAGTACGTACAACATTTCAAAGGATATAGAATCAAGAGCCAAAGCTCTTGATTCTACTCTATCATAAAAATTGTTATATAAGCAGAACAATGCAAAACATCCTGCATATCAGAAAAATTGAAAAGCTGTTACATTATTCTTTCTTTCTTTTGACCACTTGCGAACTCCACACATACATAGCATTCTAGTGTGATGCATTTCATCACCTCTCGTGTAGGATTGAACATAAATTGATAAAGCATCTCTTAATAAAATAGTTCATTTAGTGTTGTTAATACCGTTAAAAATAAGTCATGAATACCTATCAACACCTAAGCTTATCTGTTAGGCTTAAGTTTCATAGATCTAAAAAAGCATACAGCAAGGTGCCCAGAGAAAAGCTTTTCAAAACACTACAGTTATATGGGAAAAATGGGACATTAAACAAAGCAATATGTAGTCTATATATAAATTGTCAGTCTGCAGTTAGAATTAAACTGAAATACAGGAAGATGGTTTCATGTAAAAATTAGAGGTAAGACAAGGATGCATGAGAAGTAGTTACACGGTTGACACTGGGGAGTTCATTCGCTTGGTGGAACAGTGGGAAGGAGCGATGACAAAGGGCCATCCCTGGAAGTTACAAAAGGGAGCTACAAGAGGGTGAGGAGTGTTTTTTTTTTTGCATGGAAGGTGGTTGAACCATGGAATGCATTTCCTGATAGTGGTAAGAGCTGAATAGAACTGTGTAAGAGTGAGAGACTGCCTTTGAATGGTTTTGGTGTGTCATCTAGTGAGGCTGCTGAAAGGGAGAGTAATAAGTGTAAAGAATGGATCAGAGTAATCAAGTAAGAAGTGATATTGAAGAGCAGAAGAGTAATGAAAGGAAGGAAGGAAGAAGGGATTGAAGTGGTACTTATGAATGTAAAAGTGGGTAGGCATTAGTGTGTGGATAATGAGAGAACAAGTGCATAAGACAGACAGGAAAACAGTAAAAGTCAAGGTGGAAAGTGGGACAGCATGAGAAAGATCAATACTCAAGGTGGAAGTGAAAGTGGGAGTGCACAAGAAAGGAATGAGATGGCCTGGGATATAGGGGAAGATGTTGGGTATGGAGAGAGAGAGAGATCTGGGATGAATAATGAGACAGAGAGAGGGGATAGGTTTAGGGAAGGCACAGAGAAGCCAAATCAAGAAAGTGGTATCAGTGAAACTTGTTACAAATCCAAAAATGAACTGTTGTTTGTATACAAAAGCTAGAAATACCAGAAACAAGAGGAAGAAAACTGTTGCACTGATTGAGTTCATTTACTCAAAAATTGTTCGAATAAGTAGTTGGATGACGATCACATCCTGACAAGAATAGAGATGGACAGGTAGGATGTCTATAGTGAAGACAGAAAAGCGTGCTGTTGATGACAGAAAAGGAGATGTGCAAATGGGAATTAATGGTAGTGGTTATGAGGGGGTGCTTAAGGGTCAAAGCTGTATAACTGAGAGGTGACCTCCACATAGCCTTTAAAGGAATGAGGAGAACAGACCAGGGCTTCTGAACTAATGACCAATCCTCACCTTCTCGTGGTGCACCCTATTGGGTATCTACCTGGGTACTGAACAAACGAGGACGGGCTGGCAGTCTGGGATTTAGCTGACCAAATTGCATTCTTATTGGCTTAAACCAATATACAAAATGATGGTACCACATGACAAAATTTCATGCCGGCTGGGACAATGCCTGGTTAAACAAGGCCCCCCGTTGTTTTCGGCAGGGAAGCAGGGCGAACAGAGAAAAGTCAGCTACTGGAACAAATCTGAAAGCACATCCCAACTCAACATCACCAGAGTTAAAGATTGGTACTATCAACATAAGAAGCCTGAATGGCAGAGAAATGGAGCTAGCTGAGAAATTAGATAAGTACCAGCTTGACATAACAGCGGTGACTGACACAAAAAAGACAAAAACTGGTGAGATCTTTCTGAGCAATAAATACAAAATGTTATATTCAGGCACTGACAATCAAGGAAAAGAAGGAGTAGCCATAGTATTCAACACAAAATATGAGACTAATCTTCTTGAATGGCAGGCTGTCTCAAGTAAATTGATATGGGCAAATATCAGAATGGGGAATTAGACAATGAGACTTATTTGTGCCTATGGTCCCATAGAAGGTTCTACTAAGGTAGAAGTGGAGGAATTTTTTGATGCTTTAGAAAAAGCAACTGACACAATGAAAAAGGAAAAGTTAGTCCTTGTTGGGGATCTAAATAGCAGAGTAGGAAATGATTATCAGACATACAAAAATATTTTGGTAAAATTGGGAGAATAGAGCAAAGCTAATAATAATGGCAAATACCTGTTGGATTTCTACTCAGGACATGCACTGGTTAATACTAACACAATGTTCCAACAAAAAATGTGCATGAATTCACATCGAGAGAAGAGGAAAGGAACAAGAAAAGTCTCATTGACTATGTTATTGTTGATAGTGATGTTTTCTCCCTGGTGCAAGACACCAGAGTGTACAGAGGATTTGAAGTTGGAAGTATTCACTATTTAGTCTTGAGTAGGATAAAACTGAATTTCATATTGAAAAGAATAACATGTAAGAAAGTTTTAAAGCAAATAAAAGTTGAGCAGCTCTCAGATGTGAACTGTAGACTAAAATACACAGCGCTTATTGAAGTAAAAATGAAAGAAATCAAAGAAGAAAAAATGAAAAAAGTTTGAGAACAGGAACCAAACCTTGGAGATTCAGTGGCAAACCTTGAAGAAAACCCTGATTGATTCAGCCAGAGAGGCATGTGGTGAGGTAGTCTGCAAGGATAGAAAAATCAGAACTCCCTGGTGGACACAGGAAGTTAAAGAGGCAGTGAAGGAAAAGAAGAAAGCATATCAAAAGTTTCTGGCAAATAAGTCAGCTTGTGCTCTTAGAGAATACAGTGACAAATGTAAGAAAGCTAAACACTGTGTAAAACTATCTAAACAAAAGTCTGGGAGGACTTTGGCAAGAACATAGAAAATAAATATCAAGAAGGTGGCAAAATATTCTAGAGCCTGTTGACAAAGCTTAGAAATAGATGAAAGGTGCTGTAAAAGGAGTTAGAGATGATAAAGGTGACATGAAAACGGGAGAAAAAGATATCCTTGAAGTGTGGAGTAATTACTTCGAGAAATTGCTAAATGAAAGAAGCAGTGAAAGCACAGTGGTAAAAAACACTCAACAGGCATACAGTCAGGAATACATATCCATACTTGAAGTAGAAAAATCCGTCAAAGACTTGAAATATGGAAAGGCAGCAGGAATAAATGAATATTTGCCCAGAAATGCTGAATTATGGAGGTATAAAAGTCCTACAGTGGCTGCACTGCATAGTTCAGAAGGCCTGGACAGAGAGACGAATTCAAGATGATTGGAGTAGAGCTCTCATAGTACCCATATATAAAAAGGGAAATAAAACTGAATGTGAGAATTACAGAGGTATTTCCCTACTGAGCGTTCCAGGCAAGATTTCTGCAAGTATCCTTGAGAAACGGTTGAGAAGAATTGTGGAAGAAAAGCTTGGTGAAGAACAAGCTGGATTCAGGTCAAATAGAGGCTGTCAGGATCAGATCTTCACTTTACGACAAATAGTTGAGAAAGCATGGGAATATAACAAAGATCTGTATTTAAGTTTTGTAGATCTGGAAAACATATGACAAGGTGCCAAGAGAGAAGCTATTCAATATGCTACGGTTATATGGCGTCAATGGGCCATTATATCAAGCAATACTTAGTCTTTATACGAGTTGTAAGTCAGTAGTTAGAATTTAAGAAAGTACAGGAAGATGGTTTAATGTTAAAGTTGGTGTGAGACAAGGATGTACATTATCCCCTCTGTTATTCATTATCTATATGGATCACATTATAAAGGAAAATGGTATTAAAAATGATATCAGAATTGGAGATGTTAATGTCAGCTCTTTGCTTTATGCAGACGATGTTATACTTCTAAATAAATCCGCTATAAGTTTACAAGATTCCCTGACTGAATTGAATAACTGTTGTAATAGATATGGTATGAAGGTCAGCAATAAAAAGACAAAGACAATGAAAATAGGTAGAATTGTTGAAAATGTCAACTGCATTGTGAACAGAGAATCTGTGGAACAAGTAAAACATTTCAGCTACTTAGGCACGATTTTTAGTGAAGATGGTAAATTAAATTTGGAAATAGACAACAGAATCAACAAAGCTGGTATGGTAGGAAGTCAAATGAATAAATTCATATGGAATAAGAGAGAAATTAGTCTGAACACTAAATTAGCTGTATACAAGACAGTGTTCAAACCAGTTTTAACTTATGGATCTGAGAGCTGGGTCAGAAGTAAAACACTTGATCAAAGACTAGAGACAGCAGATATGAGAGTTCTGAGAAAGATTAGAGGCATGAACAGATGGCATCAATGGTAATATCATATTAAAAACAAGGATACTGGGAAAGAACTTGACATTGTCAGCATCCAGGAATGCGTTAGCAGAGCTAATCTCTGGTGGTATGGTCAATGGGCGAGGAAAGATTAGCAAAATAAGTGTTCTCTGACAGGTTGGCAGGAAAACGACCCAGAGGAAGACCAAGATATAGGTGGATTGATATGGTACAAAGTGCCTTAGATGATAGAAATATATGATCTGATAATGTTGGAGTCTTGACAAGTAACAGACTGATTTGGAGGAAAATTGTAGATAGGAAGTTAGTAATGATGTAAATTTTTCATGTAATACTATCATATCCTGTACACCCCCCTTGAGGGGTACATGTCAGGAATTTGATGATGGTTATGAGGCACAGTGTGAGATAGAGGTGAATACAACAAAATCCTTAGCTGGATGTTGCCAAAGACCTGGTATTGCGAAGGGTAGTGACTATGTTATAAGCAAATCATCCAAGCAAATAGGAAAAGGGTGATGAAGCCTGAAGTACCTTCAGGACTGGTGCAACTCATAGCAAAGGTGGACTAAGTTCTCATCACTTTCCTTATTATGGGTGTTTCTATTATTACTATTATTTGTTACTAGTGACAAGTTATTAGTTATACTAATTTAATTATAAGTGACCATAAAAGAGTGATCATTATGGATGATTTTAATTATGGCATTCCAGTTTATAAACTGGAATGACAAGATGGTATCTGAAAGTAAAGAAATTAATTTCTCAAGTTTCTGAGGGACAACTACCTCAGGCAGTAGGTGACAAAGGGCACACAAGGATTGATTGTCTTGGATTTGATCATCTCATCAGAGTATGTCACTATAAATGAGGAGTCAAATCCCCAATTCCCTCAGGCTGGTGAGCGAGACGATGAAGTAAATACCGATGTAGTTGCCAGCCATTTGACGATTTCTGCAAGGAAAGGATACTACAAGGCTGCTGGTGATTATGAATGCTCAGGATACGGCTTGCAGCTATAGCATAAAATGAGGAAGTTTTTTCCCACTTGGTTAGACTATAAATTATATAATTAGTTTAATCTTTTATCCAAGTGTAAGCAAACAAAGTTTGCGCCTGAAGTATCTTCAGGATTGGGGCAACTCGTGGCAAATTCATCACTTTCCTTAATATCTCCCATAATGCAAAGCACATCTCCTTGCAGACATATATAATGCTATGCATTATGGGAAGGGTCACTACCCAGACTGGTTTTGACCTTTATTGAGAGTGGGAGCCAGACCCAGAGGTGATACCAAGGTTGAAGCAATGCAGAATTCATATTTCCATATTCCCATAATGCATAGCATTATACATGTCTGCAAGGAGATGTGCTTTGCATTATAGGAGATACTAAGGAAATTGATGAAAACTTAGTCCACCTTTGCCACGAATTACCCCAGTCCTGAAGATACTTCAGGCGCAAACTTTGTTTGCTTACACTTGGATAAAGGATTAAACTAAATATATAATTTATAGTCAAACCAAATGGAAAAAATCTTCCAACATCTTTTTATAATTCAGAGTAACTGGCATATGGAAATATGAGTTCTGCATTGCTTCAACCTTGGTATCACCTCTTGGTATCACCTGGCTCCCACAGAAGAGACCTCAATAAAGGGTGAAACCGGTCTGGATAGTGACCCCTCCCATAATGCATAGCATTATACATGTCTGCAAAGAGATGTGCTTTGCATTATGGGAGATACTAAGGAAAGTGATGAGAAGTTAGTCCACCTTTGCCATGATTTTCCCCAGTCCTGAAGATACTTCAGGCACAAACTTTGTTTGCTTACACTTGGATAAAGGATTAAATTGAATATATAATTCAAGAATGAGGATTTGGATGGAAAGGAGATCAATGTTGCTTGGGTGTCATTTAAGAACTATTCAGCAGAAGCAATGTCTAAATGTATTCCAAGGGTAAGTAGGTTAAAAAATATAGGTGTGAAATGGTTAAACAAAAGAGATTAAACATGCTGTGAAGAGGAAGAAGACATTGTAAAAAGATTCATAACTGTAAATATTGATTATTTTTACATGATTATGGAGGTAACAAAAAATGAATGGTAATAATCAGTTCCATGAGATGTACAAATAACAGGCATGAATGGTGACCTGGTTGAGAAAGAGAGAGAGTAGCAAAAGTGAAGTATGAGCAGCAGTGCTTAACATATCCGCTCTCCAGCCAAAAGGCTACAGGTTCTAATCCTGCCATGGGCATGGATGTTCGTAATTGTCTGTAAAAATAATAGTGGTGGTGGTCAGTGGTAGATGGTGTTGGTGTAGATGAAGAAGGTAGTTATGGTTCATTGTAGTAGGTGGAGACGGAGAGTTATGGAGAAGGTGCCCTCCCTCGATGAGTCTTTGGATTTCCTGGAGGTGTCACATAATAATAATAAAGCAAAAAACATAGGGAGTTGATGTAAAGCCAGCAGAAGAATAGTTATGAAAGGATGACGATGACTGGAGAAAATGATAAAAACATGACTGCTGCAGAGGGTATAGTTGAGATATTAAATGAGCAGTTCGTGAATGTTTCATCCGTGTGAATGAAACATCATATACAGTTTGAGTGCAGTGAAAAGGGAGGAGGAAAGACCGACTATCAGAGAACTATAGATGCACTTGGAACTGAGTAAACCTGATGTTCATAAAGTTGTGGGACTTGATGATATATCACTGTGTGTTCTGGGAGAATGTGCCAGGGAGTTAACATAAGCCTTAACATACTTGTTTAATGTGAATCTTACACAGAGTCAAGTTCCAAAGGAGTGGACAAAAGGCAAGATTATACTGCTAATAAGGGAGGTAACAGTACTCAAGTTTCAAATTATAGATCAGTCTTTGTATCAGGTGTGGGATTAAAAATTGGAGAGGTTAGATCTGGAGAGAACCAAGATCCAGAATTGATTTGACATGGGTGTCATTCTCTTTGCTGGACAACATGGTTTGCTAAAGGAAGTGTTCTAGTAATCTGCTTACTTATTATAAGGTGATAGGTGCATTGGACAACAGAGATGGTCTAAGCTGTAAGTAAATGATATTGGGAAAGGTTTGAAAATTGGGAAAAACTATGAGAAGTAGAGCAGACATTGTGACTTTTCCAGAGTACTTGAAGAGAACGAGTGAATGGGAGTGGGGTTACTTACCAGTTAAAGGTTGCAAAGTGTAAGGTTTTAAAATTCAAAAACAAAGATGGGATGTAGGGTATACACTTGGTAGAGATATATCGGAAGAGATAAAGAAAATAAGGAATCTGGGGGGTGATGGCAGACAGTGATCTAAAATTTAGAAGACACATTACTAAAAGTGTGAGGACAGCACAATGAATTCTAGCAATGATGCAGAAAATACTGACTTGTATAAGTAAGATTATGGTTAAGTCGTATAAGGCCACAAATTGAATTGGCCACAAATGGAGTACACAGATTTGGTCACCTGATTTTAAAAGAATGAAGAGTTACTAGAAAAGTTTCAGAGGCAATTGACTAAGGTGGTTTCAGATCTCTGGAATATTGGTGGGGATATACTGAAGAAGGTAGAGGAAATAAGAGGTCTGGGGATGACAATGGATAGAGATCTAAAATATAATCTATGGTATAAGAAACTCTTACCAAAATATAAGTTGGTAAGGATTTTTTTATCACATTAACACTGAAGATATTTTTATGGGGAGGGGGTAATATAATGGAGATGTATAAATTGGTAAGGGGTTCTTATCAGATTAACTTTGAAGAGGGGTCTTTGAGGAACTGTGGGAGATGGAGAGAACAAGAGGTCATTCCTGGAAGCTGTATAAGAAGGGCGTGAGTAAAGGAATGATAAGCAGGTTTATTTGCAAAGAGAAGTAGTGAATGATCGGAATGCACTGACTGAGAGTGTGGTGTCTACAGAGAATGCAAATGTATTTAAGGCATGGTATGGTGACTTCCGCTGTATTACAGAGGGACATCCCATGATGAGTCTGATTTCATGGAAGTCTGAAGATAATAATAAACCAAGGAAAAAGAAACAGGAGATCTTAAAGAAATTGATGTGAGATTCATTCATTCTCACATTCATTTTATATCATTATTTTCCTTGCACCTGTATAGTAAATGGAAGACAATGATTATTATGTGACATCCATGTCATCTCAGGATTTATTAATGAGTCCTGGGAAGGCAAGGCTACTTCACACAATAGCAAACATAATAGTGTTTGAAAATGTAGTATAGAGCAAACACTATTGTGTTTGCTCTATACTACATCATTTGCCTGCTCTACGTCAAAAATATTTTGTCTATTAGTAAGTTAAATGCATGTGTTCTCTGATCTGTATGACTGCATTGTGCGAAGAAAAACTAGTTACTGGAGGAGGAAAAAAAAAAAAACTGCAACTTTATGTATGATCGTGTCTTCAATCTTCTATACTCGGCTGGCACCTATCCCATCTCATGAAAACTAACATCATATCCAACCTATTAAAAAAAAAAAAAAGGGAGACAAAAGCCTACCGTCCAACTGCCAACCAATTACCATCACCTCAATCCTCTCCAAAAGAATGGAGAAAGTTATCAATAGTCAACTTCTTCACTATCTAGAAGCTCAGCAGTTAATCAACAGCCACCAGTATGGATTCTGCCAATCCAGATGCACGAATATTAAAGAATGCATCACTCACCACTGGACTTGCCATGGAAAGGTTCGAAGAAATGTATGCTGTTGCCCTTGACATTTCCAAGGCTTTCGATTATGTTTGGCATCAAGGCCTGTTGCAAACTGCCTTCTTGGTCTACTTGCCATACTTACAAAGAACTGGATAGCCAGCTTTCTTTCTTTCTTTCTCTCTCTCTCTCTCTCTCTCTCTCGTCATTCACTGCAAAGCATGGTAGATGGCATCCTCTCTTCGAGCTTTGCACCAATGCTGGAGTACCTCAGGGCTCCAATCTCTCACCTACCCTCTTTCTCTTATACACAAATGATCCACTCTTGATCATTACAAATCCTATCCATAACTTTGCCAGTGATAGCACTCTCCACTCATCCTACTCCTTTGACAAACTATGTAGTTCCCAGGTTTCCAGACATCCCTTACATCAAGATCATTTGCAACCAGTGCCTTAAACACTGATCTCCACACCATCCTTCCAAAACACAGTCCTGCCTTTTCTCTCACAAAAGAGATCTCAGCTCACCTTCCCTCATCATCAGTAATACAAACATCACCAGACAAGATGAACTGACATTTACCTCCAACCTCTATTGGTACAAATACATCAAATCAATTTTTGTAATAGATTTCACGGTTTGATATGAACACAGATGATTAAGAAAATAACTATTTATTAACTTAAAAGCTAATATTTCACTGGTATTATATCCAGCATCTTCAGAGCACACAACACAAAACTTACTAAATTCACGATTTCCTCCAGATATATTTCAGCTATTTAAATTCACAGTACAGGCAGGTTATTTTACTTGGAAAGAGAAAATATACAAACAATTAGATGAGACAGCTATGGGTTTGCCCCTTTCTTCCCCCCCCTAGCCAATTTCTACATAGAACATGTGGAAAAATTAGCTATCAACACAGCCACTCTCAAACCTAGTCTCTGGCTATGCTATGTTGATGATGTGTTTGCTATTTGGCCACATAGCCTAGACACATTGAATACATTTTTAGTGCATCTAAATAGCCAGAACCCTAAAATCCACTTCACAATGGAACTAGAAGCCAATGACTGCCTACCCTTCCTGGACACACTGATCACACGTCTTCCAGAAGGTTCCTTATCATTTTCGGTTTATAGAAAACCCACACATACAGGGAGATACTTACACAAACAATCACACCATCACCCTTCTCAACAATATGGTATCTTAAAAACACTAACCCATAGAGCTAGAGCAATCTGTTCCAATGACATTGATCTCACTGCTGAACTTTCTCACCTACGACACACCTTCTTAACCAACGGTTATAATCCCCATAAAATAGATAACATACTAAATGCTACCCAGAAATCCCCTCTATCTACCACAGAAGACTACAACAAAACTATCACCATCCCATACATTAAAGGCACATCTGAAAAGATATCTAGAGTGCTTAACAAACACCAACTATGCACAGTATTTAAACCTTATATAAAATTAGCAACTCTCATCCGTTCACCTAAGGACAAATGCACTCCTTTATCACATCCAGGAGTCTATGAAGTGCCCTGTTCTTGCCATCAAGCCTACTACGGACAGACACGAAGAACTGTGGACATCCGCCTCAGTGAACACAAAAAATATATCTGACACTTCTGCCTCAGTGAACACAAAAAATATATCCGACACTTTCGCTATGGCAAGTCGGGTCTGGCAGACCATGCTTTGGATATCCTTGCACACAGGATCAATTGGAAAGAAACAAAAGTAATGCACAGAAGCTTCTATAAGTCAGAGAGATTGTTCCTGGAATCAACAGAAGCCTTAAAACATACTCCAAACCTTAACAAGTGTGGCTGTATAAATCTACCAAAGATTTGGGAGACAGTCATCTTAAGACCAAATTAATATTTATTATTTTATTTTATTTCATTTTTTCAAACTTTCTAAGACTATCATATTTGGACTACTATTTCAAAACTTTGATTTTTTTTTTTTTTTTTAAACCTAGATGGCGCCATATTAAGACTTTAGTCTTGTGTTGCACGCTGCAATTACTTTTACTAGCCCCCACTGTTACATCAGATTGTGGTTGTTTTGCATTTGTAACAAACTTTATGTTGTGTGCTCTGAAGATGCTGGATATAATACCAGTGAAATATTAGCTTTTAAGTTAATAAATAGTTATTTTCTTAATCATCTGTGTTCATATCAAACCGTGAAATCTATTACAAAAATGTCTGACAAACACATAAGCCTATCCACGCGACATCAAATCAATACCTTCCTCAGCTTCTAAAAAACTAGGCATTATTTTCCAATCAAGAAACTATTTTACACCCACCCACCCAGCTATTAACCCCATATAAATCCCATCATCCATCCTTAGAATACTGTATGCACATTTGTGGTGGTGTAACTAAATCCTCCTTGAAAATTCTTGATGATGTCCAGAAGAGAGCAATTCAGCTCATAAATGACTCTTCCCTCACGGGCTCACCTCAACATCTATCTCACAGATGCAATGTTTCAGCTCTGTCTCTCTCTTCTACAACTTCCATGGTCACTGCTCAGTGAATTAGCAAATATCAATCCTCCACTTGCTGTCAGACCTTTTAAAACAAGACGGCTGCTGTCCACTATCCCTTTACAGTACAACTGCAAACTCATCGAATCTGCTTCTCCTCTTCCTCATGATGTGTTTCCTAACAATTTCGACCTACAGATCTTTAAGAAGAATATCAATAAATTTCTTATTTCTCAATCCTAATCTACACTGCACATACAGCACTGATGTGCTATAGGTTCTTCTAACTATCTTGGGATAAATATATAAAATATATATGTGTGTGTGATACTGACTACCTGCAATCATTAGAAAAGCTCTTATGAAGATATTTTGCATCCCAGAGATTTAAACCTGGATCTTCTCCAATTTTTTTAATAAAATGTGTTTATCTTAGCCAAAATATACTATTATCTACTGAACTGAAGTTTCTTCATTTAGAAGGGAAATCAGCTGAAAAATCACAGAAAAGTAATCCTCACTATGGCATACAAGCCTGATATTGAAATTTGAAGTAATTAAACGCAGTTATTTTACTTCTGCAAGTTTCAGAGTCCTGAAAAACTGCAGTGGATCTAGGTGGACCTTATACACAAAATGTGGTTTAAGGTTAATACATCTGGAAAATATATGTATGATAAGATTTCATTTCAGTTATATACAGTTACTGATATAAACTGGGATAACATATATAAACTATACTTAAGATGTAAGCCAGTAGTTAGAATTGAAGAATGTACAGGAAATTGGTTAATGTAAAATTAGTTGCATACAACTGATTTATGAATTGCAATTATATAAAAACTGCAAGAAAAATAAAAGTGTGTGACAAGAATGCTTGCTATGTGCACCGTTAGCCATTGTCCATACAAATCACATTATGAAAGAAACGAACATTAAACCTGATATTGAAATTTGAAGTAATTAAACTCAGTTATTTTACTTTTGCAAGTTTCAGAGTCCTGAAAAACTGCAGTGGATCTAGGTATTGCATGCTAGTGAATGTGAAATCATACAAATTTTAAGTGAGAACTGAACGGCAGAAGAGGATCTAGTAGAGAGTGGCGTGTACAAGGAATAAGATAAACTTGGTATTAATGACATGATAAGGAACTGATGCCATATCAGAGAATGATTTAAGAGAACATTCCAGGAAGTTAATGATACTGGTAAAAACATGCTTGGTTAACAAAAGTTTAGCAAAACTAGATACCTGAAAAAAGGGGAGAAAATAATAAAATTGTTTTCAATGTAAAAAAAGAGGACAAATAAAACTGTGACTTCAAATCAGAAAGTGTGGCAAGAGCCAAGCTTGAGGAATGGATTGATAACAACAGGATTAACTATGAAAATACTCATTTTGCAAAGGAACAAGTTGCAATAATCTTGCACATTCGAAAAAGTGATGTACTGGACACAAGGCTAACATAGATAATAGCATACACCAATTTCTCAAAAGGTATTAAACAAATTTCCACATGACACATTGGTATTTAAACTGGAGAATATGGGGGATGGATGACAGATTAGTAGGATTCATAGGAGACTGGCTGTCTGACAGGTACCAACAAGCTGAGTATTAGGGAGTAGTGTCCAAAAAAGAAAAGTCACTAGTCAGGTGATGTGATGCACAGGATATGCATTAGTCATTTAAGAGTTTTAGTTTTGCTGTAGTTTGCAGATGATGTAGAGCAGTACATAGAGTACAGAAGTTTAGAGCAGTCATTATCATCATTACTGTTCTGTCTCTTGACAGGTCCAATGGTATATCTCAGCAAATTCTCTTCCTTCAATTCCCTCTGTTTCTTGTTTCTTCCTTCATTTCTTAATATCCTCTTGTGCCAATTATATCATCAAATTCCTCTTGGTTGCTTTCCTTCAATTTTCCCTTCTATCATTCTTTTCAGTAGGCTGTCTCCTCTTTAAGAAAGCATAACTGGACAGGACGTGTATTAGTAGGCTGTCCCCTCTTAATACATGTCCTCTTCAGTTATGCTTTCTTTTTCGTATTGTCTTTTTAATAAATTCCTTTCTTCTTCAACTCTTTGTAATACTTCTTCATTGGTAATTTTTTCAGTCCACTTTATTTTCTCTATTCTTCTCCATAACCACATTTCAAATGCCTCCAACATTTTAGCTTCTTTCTTCCCAATGTCCATGTTTCTAACCCATATAAGGTATGGGTTAGAAACATGGAATATAACTCCAAATATAACACTTAATAAGACTTTTCTTTAAATTTTTATTCATTTTATTAATAAACAATTTTTTCTTGCTATAAAATGCATATTTTCCTTTGTTAATTCTTTCTTTTATTTCCATGTCACATTTTCCATTTTCTTGTATTACACTACCAAGTATTTGTATTGTCTCACTTTTCAAGTGAGACAATACAAATACTTGTATTGACAATACAAATACAAAAAAAGTCTCCAGGAAACCAGGAAGTCTCATTACCTTGAGACTTCCTGGTTTCCTGGAGACTCTCATCACTTTTGTTTTCTTTGTGTTAATTTTCATACCATATTTCTTGCATATACTTTCAAATTTTTGCATTAGATGCTGTAGTTCATCTTCAGTATTAGATAATATTCCTTGATCATCTACAAATCTAATATTTTTTTATTGTTCTTCTTCCAATGGTGATCCCTCTTTTTGAGAACCCACTTCAGGAGGATTCAAAATGAATATGTCTGGGCAGATCAGTGGGTTCTCAATTCAATGTTGCTAAGTGTTTGACATTTGAAAAAATATGTATTTAGTGTTAACTGTTCTCTGTTGTTTTGCTGAATCACTGTTATCTTTCAGGTAAGTTATCACAGTTATTTTTCAGGTAAGTTACCAGTATCATTACTACATTTTTTTTTTGATATTTTTTGATTATTTTTTTAATACTGATAAATCAGTTCCTCCCCCATTCCCCATCCTTCTCATCAACAAGATTTTAAAAATGCCATCACCATACCCTACATCCGTGGCACATCCGAAAAAATAGCCAAGATACTAAAAAAGTACAACCTACACACAGCATATAAGCCCCACCGCAAACTTGTTACCCTTATCCATTCTACGAAAGATCAGCTCCCTCCTCTCTCTCTCTCTGCCTGGAGTTTACAAAGTATCCTGTTCCTGTAATCTGGCGTACTTTGGACAGACAGGCAGATCAGCATCCATCTGCCTGGAGGAACACGTCTTACATCTGTAAACACAACTATAGATATTCAGGCTTGGCTGACCATGTTTTGGACACCACCCACAGGGTATCATGGAAGAAAATCACCATGCTCCACCACAGCAAATTCAAGAAAGAGAGACTTTTCTTAGAAGCAGCAGCAGCTCTCAGAAACCAACAAAATCTTAATAAATACAGTTGCATTAAGCTTCCGAAGATTTGGGAAACACTCATCACCAGAGGTCCCACCTTACATTCCAGGCCACCTACAACCGCCCTTAGAGGGCGCTCCACCTAGATAGGACTTTAGTGTCACCCACGTGGTTGGGCTTAGTATTGTTTTAATATTTGTGTGCATGTTACATTAATTGTTTTTGTAATCCCTGTAGATGTCCTAGTGACTAGGATGAAATATAGGAAGTATTAAATCCTATTTTAATTCTTTTTGAGTGTTGTAAAAAATCCATTAAGCCTCCAACATGATGTCCTCACAGCACTTAAGCCTCTACACATGAACAGTAAGCTATGTCTTGCACATTGTGTGTCAGGTGGGAGCTTACTTGATTATATATGATATCTCTTCCACATCAAAGGAGCACATTTTTACAATTTTCTCAATATATATGGGCATTCCAGTTTCTAGTCTTTTTCTTGATAGACTTTTCATGTAAAACTGGTATTGATAAACTGCCTTAATACACTAGCAAATCTTATTTCAATTCAAGAAAAAACTATTTTCTTTTCTAAATATTGTGTCTTACATAAAATGGTTTTGTTTCTGCACTTGGTGATGTATAATGTTAATTTTATGATTATATCAATCTGTATTATCCACAAAAACAACAAAAAGAAAGCAAAGTAATCAATAATCAACACTTGTTTCCAACTCCAGTAATATCAAATTATCACTGCATATATGAATTGCTGTAGCTATTCATATTTTCTACAACCAAAGATTTATTTTATTTTTTTAATTAAATGTTTGGAGAAAGGAAAGTTGGGATGTGAAATATATGGAGAGGAAATGTATTATGTTGCAATTATCACTCAATTCATTGAACATGTGATAAGATTATATTACAGAGGGTAAATAAAAAAGTTAAACTGAGAGATAAAATTTCCATTCTAATCTATCCTACATCCAACAAAAATATAAAAAAACATTGTAACACACATACACATACCATTGTCTCTGCTATTCACAATAACAAAATACTTTCTCTGATTTAATTTAACATAGAAAATTCTAAATCCTCTACAAAGGATTAGTAAAACTTATTCTTGATAATAAACTCAGAAAACTGCAACAAGTTCTTTGAGGAGAAGAATAGAAGGATAATATTTGAAAATTATCAGAATAAATTTCCCTTGTCAATTATTTTGAAACAGTTGATGAACACAGTACCATACTTAGAACTACAATAAAACTTTTACTTTTGCTTTTCTGTGCAAATGTATGTATGTGGGATTTATGTTAGCATAATATTTAAATGTAGGAAGAAACATTTTAGTAAAAATATCCACAACACATTTAGTAATTTAAATGTACCGTCCAAATTTATACTATTGTTAAATGCGGATTTTTTTTTTTCTCTCCTCATAGCTTTAGTTTTTCTGGAAGCACACAATGATTTGTTGGGTAAATATGTGATGTGCAAATCAGAAGCATATATACTATGCTTCTGATCAGTGTCATGCTCCATAACAAGTACAACACACTACTATTTGTCCAGTGTTTGGTGACAAAGCAGGCAAACTGGCCAGAAGGATACATGTGAATAGTAGATACAAAACACTGCCCTCACAGCCTTTGTTATTTCAACCATAAATCCAAAACCAACTGATTGACTAACCAACATAGTGTGGATGTGTTAATTTAGTTCCTCTCTACTTAAGTTCATATTCTCAAACAATTATTCCATGTTTTGTTCTTGTTGATGAGAAAAATTTCATCAGACAATATCCTATAACATCATTCAAAAGTTTATAGACCTCTATCATATCACCCCTCTTTCTCCTATTAACCAGAATCTGCAATCCACATGCTCACAATCTGTCCTCATAATTTAAATCCCATAATCCGTATATTATTATTATTATTATTATTTATTTTTTTTTTTTAAAGTGGAGTTTTAAAGTGGTTCCAACTATACTTGTCACGCCGAAGACAGTGATATAAAATTCACCGAAATCAGCTAAGAAGAAACCAAATTTTTAAGTGCTGAAAAGTGAACAGAGAGGACCATGGTCAACAATGAGCGAAGAACAAAGGATGTTGCCATCTTTATAATCACACAACAGTTGCTCAAGGGAAGAAAGATGAGTCATGAAGTGCATCATATGCCTGAAGGATTTATCATCTGACAGAAATCATATACCCCCTGTAGGAAATGTAGTAGGATTCTACACTTTACATGTGCCGGCCTTTCAGATACAACCTGGCAACATAAATCCAATGCAACACGTGAGGAATGGAAGTGCCTACTCTGCAGGGAGAACAAAGAAATGCACCTAAGGCAGACACCTATGATGTAGCCGATTATACTGGAGGCAAAAATCAGATGACGAACTGAACAGACAAAAAAATACAGGTGAGTCCTATAATTTGAACTCGTTAAATATACTAATAGAAAACAGTCTAGAAACTATAAAAGCTAGCTTAGTAGATCTTGTGCAAGAACTCTTTGACAAACAGAACGAACAAATAACAAAAAAATCTAGTGAATATGAAGATTTGGTCAAACATAATAATTTAGCAGTGATATAAGTGTTGCAAACGGTAAAAGACATTAAAATCAGCATTACAGCACTAACTAACAGACAACACAATTTGATGAAAGAGACATCCGCACTCAATCAAAAACTTGATTCCCTAAAACTGCAATACAAACGTTTAAATCAGCAACAACATAAAGAAGATCTTGTCAAAAAGGACTTCCTGAAACTGCACCTACAGAAATCCTCAAATACGTAGTTTTAAAATTAGGCCATGCAATTGATATCCCTCTACAGCTTAACGACATTCAGACCATAAATTGGATTCTTAGTAAGAGCAAAAAACAAGGCTTGCCACTACCTGCACCAGTCATAGTTTGTCTTATAAGCAAGCAAGTCCACAAAAGACTATCTCATAAATGCCAGCAGACAGAAAAAAACCAGTTGCGAAGGACTTGAACGCATTGCAAGACAATACACCAATCTTCCTATCTGAATATTTAACACCATTCAACCAGAATCTGTTGTACCAAGCAAGAAAAGCAAAAACAGAAAAAAATTACCTATTTTTCTGGATCAGAGATGCCAAGATATTTTTGAGGAATAAAAAACTTCAAAGGCAATACAAATCAAAAGCTCAGAAGACATAGAAAGACTGTCACAGTGAAAAAAAAAGTCTCCTAATTACTTCAAAAAGACCACAACGAAAATGAATGTGAACCATCAAGACAGATGTAATAACACCAGAATATATCAACAATATCACTTTGATCAGACCTTTCAAATCATTCATTTGACCTCTCAAACATCAGCCTACTTCCAACACAGCAATCAAATCAATAAAATATATCTAACTGGTGTCATCCTCAAATAAGCTTATTAAAAAGCTTCGAGGATGCAAGCTGAGACATTACATCTCAGCCAAGATCAACAGAAGAAAAAAAATAATATTTATTACATTGAAGTGCTGCAGTTACAGTGCTAAAATACATTAAAAGCAAACACCATAAAATATAACATTGTTATACTATAAATGCTATTAAAAATGTAATCTTATTCAATTGCAAACTATAAATTACCATCTATAGTAATTTTATTAACACATTATACAAAAACAGGAAAATTTGAATGAAATTCATTTAAAAAAAAAAAAACTAGAACAACATGTTTTTGTAAATGCATAATATGCAATCATAATTTTAATAATAAAAATCACTGAAAAAAAAAATTATTATTATTTCTGATAAGTTTGAAATAAATTCAAATGTATAAAATCATCTTAAATATTTTGCTAACGTTTTATGTACTCCGTAAACATAAATGAAGTAATGATAAAAAAAATGCATATTTATGTATTATTTATGAGAACTATGTGTAGTGAAAAGAAAATGTGATAGTATCACTCGGATTGTATATTTGTAAACGCCAAGAGGATAATAAACTTTGTCCATTTAAAAAAAAAAAAAATTATTAGGTAACACCTCCAGGGAGTCCAAGGACTCATCGAAGGAGGGTACCTACTCTACAACTCTCTGTCTCCACACTCAATCAACAAACTGCAACTACCATCATCATCTACACCAACGCTATCTACTACCTATCATCACCACTGTTATTTTCACAGACAATCACAAACATCCATGCCTACCCAGGGGGGAGGGGGGTGGGAATCAAACCTGCAGCCTTTTGGCTGGAGAGTGGATACACTGACCACTCAGTCAACCAGGCCGAGTGGTCTTTATAACTCTTCTTCCACAGCTTTATCCCCTTGGAACCCTGGAGGCATCTGTGCACAATAATCCAGGTATGGTCTTATCAAGTCCTTATAAAAAGGCAAAATGACTTCGTTATCCTTAAATGTGAAGGTTCGCTTCAACATCACAATTATCCTCTGAGTTGTATCTGAAATTTTTTTTTGCTGTCGATAATGTGACCTTTGAACTTCAAATTCCAATCTACCATTATATGAAGATCCCTAGCTTCATCAGTTTCTTGTAGTATAACCCTGCTAATATAATATGACACTGGATAATCTCACTGTTTCTATTCTAACAATATTTCTTGGAAAATTTTAGGATTCCTTAATAGTGAATGTTCAACAGCACAGAATTCTACAATCAGTGAAACTCTTGATAAAGCCCACATCATGTGCATTTCTGTTGCAGTCAGCCAATATGGACACATACTCTGAAATAAATAGCAACCATTGCTTTCTCAGGATGAACCTATTAAAATGAATGCAATTTCAGGCACATCTTATATGTGATACCAATTGTTTATCTGATTTATGTGATTCAATCATTAAGGTGTCACTGTTTGTGTAGTAACTACAAGTACCTAGGAAAAGTGAAATTTTTCAAACCCACATTTATTGGATTTCCCAGAATAACAAAATAAATACACTATTATTTGCAGATGATCAGGCAATAATATCAGATAAGGAAGACAATTTACAAAGAGCAGTATATAATTTAAACATTATAGTAGAACAGTTTGGAATGAAAATTTCCATAGATAAAACTAAAACAATGGCATCTTGTGGACAAACTCCAGTTAGAAGCAAAATAGTTATTAATAATAAAATAATAGAACAGATAAATACTTTCAGTTATCTTGGATGTAAAATATCATATGAAGGAGAAAAAGACATAAAATTAAAAACTTCAAAATTTTTAGATTATAGGCCTGATAAATAGAATACTCAACCCAAATATAGTGCAAAAAGAAACATGCTTGAAAATATACAATACTTTAGCAGTGCCCACATTATTATATGGCAGTGAAATTCGGGCAAAGAATAGAAACAAATGAAATGAGATTTATGAGAAGAACTGCAAAATACACATTATTAGATTAAAAAAGGAACGAAGACATTTCAAAAGAACTAAAAACAAAATCAATAGAAGAAAAACTAATCCATTTTTGTTTATAATTGTTTAGTTTTTCTAAACAATTATAGACAAAATGTAAACCGAATGGCCAACACCCGACATTCCAAACAAATACTAAAATATAAGCCAATTGGAAAGAAAAGGCATGGTAGACCTCAAAAAAGGATACTGGATGGATAATGAGACCGGAACAGACCAATATGGTCTATACCCGTTTATGATGATGACGTTTATTGGAACATTATTATTGGTTTTGAGATATAGAATATGTTTTTATTTATTTATTTATGAAGGGATGGAATCATCCTCTTGCATATGGATACCAGGAATAACAGATTAATGTATAAGAAAACTGTAGATAGGAAACACTGCCATTGTGCATCTGTACACTCCTTAAGGGTACATGTCAGGAAATAATGATTATGATAAAACAGAAGTCCTGAACTACTGCTCAGGATTCCTGTAAGTGAAGAAATTACTAGACAGAGTTGTCGGTGAGCTACTGAAATTAGGGATTAAGTCCATTTGACATTCTTTGTAAAAAATAAAAAATATTGTAAAAGGAAAAAAAAGCAAAAAAGCAGAATAATACTTACACTATTATACATTGAGTATGCAGCTAATACATGAAACAAAGCTTGTTGTCTAAAAAAAAAAGTACTTAAAGATTAGAGGAATGATTACTACAATGCTAATAATAACATATTATTGACAATTATAATCATATGTCATTCATTAATAAGCTAAAAAACTTACGGTACAGAACAATCTCAATTTCTCACATATATATATATATATATATATATATATATACATATTCCAACTTTTGGAATACTGATAAATTATAAGTACAAGGTGATCATTTATTTCATTTTAGCAATTCTTTCATGCTAAGATATACTTATCAGCATTAGTCATGAAAGTTTTATCATTCTCCAGAACAACATTAATAATACAATAACAAATCACAATTCAATATTAGCAGAGTTCAAATTTGGCACTATCAACATAAGAAACATCAATGGGAGAGAAGCAGAACTAGCAAAGGAATCGGATAAGTACCAGACAAACAAAAATAGGTGATTATTCTAAGCAACAAATACAATATTCAGGCAATAACCATCAGAGAAAAGACAGCTTCGGTATGGTATTCAACATTAAATACCAATATATCATATTTTTTGCCTTATAAGACGCATGTTTTTGTACTTAAAATTCTGAAAATTAGGATGCATCCTATGAACCAAATGCATCTTATAAACTGGTGCATCTTATATACTGATGTGTGTATGTGCAGTTACAGTGCGGCATCGCTTGTCGGTAATGCGTGAATAGTTTGCATGGTCATTAATGGTCACACATTTAAACTAGAAATCAATATGTTATTATATTTAAATTTTGTTTATAACCCATGGATTCTAGAAAGTATAGATATAGCCATACAATTGTGTTTAAGCATAGTGTGATAGAGTACGCAAAGAAGAATGGCAATAGGGCAGCAGTGCAGTACTTTGGACCTCAGCCTACAGAAAAAATTGTACAAACTTGGAGGAAACAAGAGCAGCAATTAATAGAAGCAAATTCTAAAAAACACAATCTACGCAGAAAATTGGCAAAAATGGCCAGAAATTGAAAATGAATCAAAAACTTTGGATAATGGATCAAAGAAGATCAGGTTACTGAGTATCTACAAAAATTATTATTCAATAACCAAAATTATTGGTCGAAAGAAAGAAATATCATCGATTTTACAGAGTCACCATCATGCTACTTTAAATTTATGAAGAGAAATGATTTATGCATGCTTGCAAAAACAAAAATATCACAAAAAATGCTAGACAAATTCAAAAATAAAAGTATTGACTGAAATAAAGAGCCAAAAGGCTTTGCTTTGGCAAATGAAGTCATGGATAAAGAAGGTGTGGTCTGGACATCCTGGCAGTTTGTCAGAAACCTGCTTTGTTAGTATGGGATCAGTTTAGATGCCATAAAGCCAATATCCACTTAATTTGAATAAAAGTATTGATTTTCATAGATTCACTATAAATGCTAGAAAACAAGACAATTTCGAATTATTTCCTTTCTTTTAGTGTTGCACGGTGATCAGCATTCATATTAGAAATTATGGACTTTACAACCATGTTATAAATAACTCTTTTAATTTCCCGATGTTTCGATCTTCATATTAAGATCATCATCTAGAGCATATACAAATATACAGGACGAGCTCAATTACATTACATACAGCAAGCTAGAGAAATGATTTGGTAATAGGTTATTCTACTGGCATGACCTCTAAGTGAAAAAAAAAGAAAAGAAAAAAAATTCGAATTTCACAGATAGCTATTATGGATGAAGTGTTTCTGACTTTTCATGTGCCGTCAAACAAGACTGTTGTCTCCAAATGTTAAAATAAAAAAAAAAAAAAAAAAAAAAAAAAAAAAAAAAAAAAAAACGTTACAACTTCTAGTCATGAAACAACTTCACTATACTGTTGTTTTGTCGTGCTGTGCAGATGGAACAAAATTGTCACCTTTTTTTAATTTGTAAAAGAAAACAATGTCCAAAGAAAAACTTATTAAAGGAGTTTACATTCACATTCATCCAAAAGGATGGATGGATGAGTAATGGTTGAAGTCATGGATAAAGAATGTGTGGTCTGGACATCCTGGCAGTTTGTCAGAAACCTGCTTTGTTAGTATGGGATCAGTTTAGATGACACAAAACCAAAGCTGTTAAGAATGACTTTGCAAAATGAACACAAAAATAGCGGTAATCCCAGGAGTACTCACCTCTGTGCTTCAACCTTTAGACATATCAATAAACAAACTATTTAAAAGATTTATGAGGGAAAAATGGGTCAACTGTATGCAATCTCTAAATTTTGTGGAAACATCTACAAGTAGAAGAGAGAAGGCCACAATTTCGCTGGTGTGCAAATGGGTAAAGAGCTTGTGGAATGAAAGTGAAACCCTCAATTATTATAAAATCTTTTCAAAAGTGTGGCATTAGTGATTCTCTTGACGGTATGAAGAATGACTTATTATTTTGAGACAGCAATGACTCCGTTTCTGATGAAATTTGGAAAATTTTGAGAGTGAAGATGAATAAAGATTTGAAAAAAAAAATTAATGAAATTTATGAAAATTGTTTACACACACACACACACACTTATTTATTATTATTATATGTGAGATTTTTTAAGATTAATTTTTTTTATCTAATAAGCAGATAATACATGTATTAAAATTTAAAATAAAAAAAATTAATATTTACATGAAAAATTTAATGCATTCATGCATGTTATACTGCAAAGAATTTTATTTTTAACCTAAAATTCAACATGAAAAATGTGATGCTTTCAATACAATGGTGTGTCTTATAAGGCAAAAAATACAGTAATCTTCTTGAATGGCACACAATATCAAGTAGAATGATGTGGACAAATATCAGAATAGGGAGATGAGCAATGAGACTGATTTGTGCCTGTGGTCCCATAGAAGGTTTTACTAAGGAAAAAGTGGAGGAATATTTAAAGGCACAGGTGGAAAATGACACACACACACAAAACAAAAAGAGAAAAAGAATGGTCCTTGTTGGAGATCTAAACAGCAGAGTAGGAAATGATTACCAAATATGAATATGTAGAAATGTTTGGGGAAAATTTGGTGAAAAGAGTAAAGCTAATAATAACAGTAAGTACCTGGTGAATTTCTGTTCAGGCCATTATTATTATTATTATTTGCTCCACGGAGTCAACAGACTCATCGTAGGAGACTCATCAACATGTCTATCATAATGGGCTTTGAACATATTTACACTACCTGCACTCACAATACACATAGGCAATGCATTCCACTCGCTAACAACTCTCCATGTAAAAAAATCTACTCAACAACCTTCTTCATCACAACTTTATACAACTTCCAGGGATGCCTCTCGTTCTTCCCATCTTAACATCCACTCTTTTTATAATTTCTTTTGTATTAATCTGACATTCATACATTCATTCACCCAAGTATAGATACACTCTCCCAATATGGACTGGGTCACCATGGGACTAGTAGACTCAAACCTCCTTAAATGAGAGAGGTCTTCACCCTGGCAGTGGGTAGAAAAATAGGCTGTTCATCATCATTAATCTGACAGAAACCCTTAACCGGTTGGCCATTACAAATGAGCTGTGTGTGTTCATTGGTGTTGTTTCTTTAGCATTACTAATGTGGTGAACACGTTTCCATAATTCGTTGGAAGCATTACTAACATTCTAAGCATGTTTCCATAAACTTTTTCATTTTGCAATTATTATAACTGCATTAGATGAGTTTATGATTTAGTTTTCTTGCTTACACATAGAGGGAAATTGTTCAGTGTGAGAAAAGAAATTTGTGTACTTTGCTAGAAACGTAAGTAAGAAGGATGCACATTTTAAAAAATGGCTTCGACATTGGGTTTGCAGAAGCGAAAACTGTCTGCTGCATTATTTGCAAGAGATCTGATAGTCAGTCAGATGAAGAATACGTTGAATTCTTTTTAAATATAAGTGATGACAGCAATGTAGATGTCTCATTGGAAAGTTCTGATAGTGAAGACAGTCGTGGTTTGTCCCAACCTAGGAGATGGTGCCATATACTGGCTGACTCAGTATGTTTATGTTGTCCTCGCTTTTCTTTTACAGGAACACCTGGTATTTTTTAAGATATCCATGTAAGTAATTACTCATTAGAACTATTTGAATTATATTTTGATGACGATATAATGAACATTTTGGTTGAGGAAACAAACAAGAAAGCTATACAGTTCTTTGCCGATACACAGCTCAAATGTTTTTCTTATGTTTTTCTTCTTATTTGATTGAGACACCATTTATTTCAGAAGTGATGTCTGAATGCAGGTATTCCCTAATAATGAAATTTTTACACTTTACTAACATGGATTTTGATTATCCCAATCCAAACCTTAAAAAAAAAAATAGCAGGTTTTTTTTACTCTCTCAAAAAGAAGTTCCAGGAAGTTTATACATCAGAACAAGATATCTGAGTGGATGAAAGCCTTATTTTATACAAAGGCCGACTTGATTGGAAAGAGCACATTCCGTTGAAGCTCTTGTTTTGGTTTGAAATGTTTTGAACTTTGTGAATCATCTAGTGGATACGTGTATGAACTAATAATTTATACAGGTAAAGGATCTCAGGTATACAAGTTTACTGCCTAATGCTTCTTTTGGTACACGAATTGTTGTCACTGTAGCATCTTCTCTGCTGAATAAGGGGTACTTACCTCATATAATTATTTAAAACGTCCTGAGCTCACAGACCACTTAGTTACCAAGAAAACTGATGTTTATCGGACTGCTAAGATTACTTGAAAAGAAATACCTGAAAAACTCAAATTGAAGAAATTGAAAAAAAAAGAAATTTGTGTCTTTCAGCATTATTCTTATAAGGTTCATTCCATAGACCAGCTACCATCTCACTCCCCTCTGGATCCTCTCTACCTCCTCTCCATCACCAAGAAACCCTGTCACCCAGATCTGTGCAGAGTAATCATGATGGGATCTTATCAAGACTCAATAAAGAGGAATAATAACCTGCTTGTCTCTGCTAATCAAATTATTCTTCGGTAACCAAGTGATCTGATGAGCTGATTTAATCACTTTTGCTATGTGTCCCCTAAACTTTAACTCCCTATCCACTAACACATCCAAAGGTGGAACTGGAGTACAGTTCTACCAATGTGGTATACTGCTGATATATCTTTTCACACCAAAATGCATTTGCCACATTAAACTGACATCCATTCACCTTAGCCCAGACATGCCAATCGATCCAAATCATCTGCAAAATTTTGACATCATGTGTATTCACTATTGCTATATCCAACTTTGAATCATCGGCAAATAACTATACAGTTCCTCTCAGATCCTTTCCTACATCATGAATGAACAAATTAAATAGCAGTGGTCCAAGAACAGAACCCTGTGGCACACCAATAGTCACAAGCCTTCTTGAGGACTCTACTCCTGAATAAACTACTCTCTGATATCTCATCATCAACAACCTCCTATCGATTTCACCAACCCTATATCCATCCTCATGCGCTGCAGTTTTACTCATTAGAATTCCATGTGGTATCCTGTCAAAGGCCTTTGCAAAGTCCAGAAGTATCACTGTAAACTCATTACCCTTATGCAATTCAGTCATCACTATATTATAAAACGTGAGCAAGTTACTGAGGCATAACCTACCCTTCACAAAACCATGCTGCCCCTACCCCCAAAAAATATCCCATTTCCATCTATCCATTCCTGTATTTTGCTCTTGACCAACTGCTCCAATACTCTGACAACAACTCCAGATATGCTAATCAGTCAGTAATTTGCAACAGTAGTCTTGGAGCCTCATTTATGCAATGGAACTATTTTCCCCTCCTTCCACTCCCTCGGGACTAACCCGGAGCAGAGACTTAGATTAAACAACATGGTCAAGGGCACTGACAATTCCTTTGCCACTTCATGTAAGACTCGAGTTGGTATACCATCCAATCCCACAGATGTATTCCCATTAAGGTTCTGTAATATGCTATTCACCTCCATTTCATTCACCTCAGTTCCCATATAAGCCATCGATTCTCTCATTCCTGCAATATCACTGCCTGGATGTTATACTTTTGCAAAGTGTGTTCACTTAGTAATTCTACTATTTCAACTGATTCGGTTACCTCCCTACCATCAGCATTCCATGAAATCATTCTGCCGTATACATTTTTTCTTTTACTTGCAACATATCGAAAGAACTGTTTGGGATTCTCTTTAGCCTGCGTTGCTAACTTCCTTTCATAATCTGCTTTTGCTTTTCTTACCACACAAGTTACCCTTCTGGCCTGTGCCCTGTACTGTTTGTGTGGCTGCAGGTCACCTGTTCTCCTTAAATTACCTCCACAATTGTTTATTTTTTTGCAGCTCCAGATTATCCATTTAACTCCCACTTGATTTACTCTCCTGATTCTAAGTATGCAGTCAGCCATTACCTCCCTCAAACACTCCTTTACCACTTCCCATGCACTATCAACATCCAGTCCTTTCAGTTTTACATGCCATGGCACTGATCCAAGCAATCTCCTAAGCTTATGAAAATTCCATACATTTAGCCATCTCCCAGGTCAAGACCATAGACCATATGATCACTCTCACCAATTAGTGGCAACGTGGTCATATTCATTTTAGACAAATTCTCAGATGCAATTACTAGATCGAGCAATCTCAAACCCCTAGTATATTCCATCACATGCTGTCTCAGGTAATTATCCTTTAGTAACTGCATAAAATCCATTTTCTTCCTCCCATGTATCCTCTCTCTCCTTCCAATAGATGTTACCATAGTTGACATCCCGCATAATAATTACCTGTCCTCCACTCAATGAGTCTATTTATCGATGCATACTATTTCCATTATCTATTCCATCCCCTGGTCTATAGCAGCACCCAACTGTATATTTTATTCTGCTGGCATCAATCTCACACCAGATAGCCCCAAATGTGTTATTTTCAGTTCTGCAGTTGAATTTCTGTTCTCTTTGGCAGCAGTTCATTGGCTATCATCAATAACACTCCTCCCCCCATTCTTTACTCTCTATCCTTCCTGAACACATTATATCCCACTAACTATATCGTCTTCTGTTAGCCATGTCTTACTAATACCAATAACCTTTGGCCAGGATGAGTCAACCAAGGCCAAATATTCCTCCTGCTTGTTCCTAATACTCCTGGCATTAGTGTACATAAAGTTCAAAAGCCCCTTAGTCCCACCCCTATATTTGAGTTCTGTGGACAGAGCTGTATTGTTAGAACAAATGGCTCTAGCTCTGTGTGTAAGTGTTTTTAAAATGCCATACTGTTGGACTGGATGATGATGTGATTATTTATGTAGATATCTTCCTTGTGTGTTGGCTTTCTGTAAATGGAAAAAGATAGTGATCCATCTGAAAGACAAGTGACTAATGTGTCAAGAAATGGTAAACAGTTATTAGATTCTTTTTCTACTGTGAAGTGGATTTTGGGGTATTGGCTGTTTTGGTAGGTGACAAACACATCCAAAGTGTCTTGTCCATGGGGCCAAATGGCAAACACATTATCAGCATAGCATAACCACACTAGGGGCCTGTATGTAGCTGTGGTAAGTACTTTGTTTTCAAATTGTTCCATGTAAAAGTTTGCTAAAGGAGGTGGGGGGGCATGGCAGTACCATTTGATGTCACCTCTTTATTTACTAATGTACCACTCATAGACACTCTTGATTTGATCAATTCTAAATTCCCCCCCCCCCTGATATCTTTGAATTATTCAAATTTACTATTTATGCTGGTTACTTTACATGGGAGGAAAAATCTACAAACAGATTAATGGTACTTCTTGGCCAATGGCTACAATTCCTAGAAAATAGATAAAATATTGCATCTCCCCATTACTCCTCCCTCTCCTAATACACTAGAACACAGCATTACCATTTCTATTCCCTATGTCAGAGGTACATAAGAAAAGATAGCCAAAGTGCTGATGAAACATGGCCTCCGCACCATATCCAAACCTCATGTTAAACTAGCAACTCTGATCAGCTCACCTAAGGATAAATTTCACCCTCTAGCACACAGTTTCTTAACCAGGGGTGCGTGCACCCCTCGGGGTATGAGAAAGTATTCCTAGGGGTGCGAGCTGGAAAATATTCCAGCATATATTGACTAATTATTTAAATCACATTTGCTCTTTCCATGAGAGGAAAAAAGTAATGCAAACTAAATTATATTTAAGATATATAATCTTTCAACCCATATAGAATTATTCTATTTCACCAAGAACCATTAAATAGAAGTTATACATATTTTTTTTATCTGTTACATTTTAAGAAATTGATCACTATATTCAAAAAATATCCCTGAATGTACTGCCACTCACCAATGCTCACGCATGCGCCCAAGCCAAACGCATGGATACTTGCTGTGCATACACTTGCCATTGTCATGAGAAATGTCATTTCGTTGTGTACAAACATCAACAAAGTGGATCAAGTGATAAATGAACGCTATTTTTTTTGTTTTACTGGCAGTAATCAGTAAGTAAAGAACAACTGATTAAATTTTTTTCTCAAATTATGAAAAAGTTTAGTAAGAACTAAAATTAATTTTTGTTTACACGTTATTTTATAATTTTCTTAAGGAACCATGATCAAATGCGTAGTTAAATAATATGTAAATATTAATTTATTATTTGTAGTAATCCTTGCCATGTCAAAATGATGCTGATGAAAAGATGATTATGTTGCTTATGGATTTACTTGTGCAACAGAGAAAGAAGGTACTCAAAGACCACAATGCATTTTATGTTGCAAAATATTTTCAAACTCCAATCTTAAATCGTCAAAGTTGTTAGAACATTTCAACAATCAGCATGGTGGTAAAGCTGCAGGATTTCCACTTAACATGTTTAAGTCTAAGAAGGCACCAGTCAATAGCAGCAGTATCATTACATATTTTACTCTGGGGGTAGTTCAGAAGCCTTTGCTAGAAGCTTCTTATCAGGTGGCATATCTCTGCGTAAAGAAAAAAAACCCTCATACAATAGCTGAAGAATTGGTGAAACCATGTGCACTTGAAATTATGAAAATTGTATTAGGTTCTGAAGCACATAAGAAAATTCAGCAGATTCCATTATCAAACAATGTGCTTCAATTACGCATTCAAGACATCAGTCAGGATATTTTACTGCAAGTAGTACCAGATATTAAAACCAGTCATCTGAAAGTGTGTATTTAACTGGACGAGTCAACTGACATTGATAATTCCAGTGAGTTATTAGTAATTGTGCAATGCATAAAGGAAAAGGAAATTTTGGAAGAATTTTTATTTTGTGATCAATTGGAACTGAGAGCAAGAGGAATTGATGTTTTTAATCAGATTAAAAACTTTTTCTTGAAACATCAAATACCAATGGGTATAATTAGCTTAATATGTACTGATGGTGCACCTTCGATGTTAGACAAAAATTCCAGTTTTTTTGCCTATATCAAAAAAGTACGCAAGTTACAATAACACATTTTTAACCGCCATGCACTTGCACCAAAAACTTTCCCAGGGAACTTTAAAAAAATATTTAGCTACGGCGGTAATACATAGTAAATTATATTCGAGGACGGGCACTTAATCATCATATCTTTCGTGCTTTTTGCAGAGAAATCAGTGCTAACTGTAGTGTGCTTTTTTATCACACTGACATAAGATGGCTCTCCAAGGGACGTATGCTTAGCAGAGTTTTTTAAATGCACGAGGAGATTATTCAGTTTCTTACTAACCAGAATTGTAACTTAGTTCAAGACCTTGCAAGAAGATATGCAGTAATTCAATTGACCAACTTAGCAGATATTTTCACTCACCTAAATGAATTAAATATATCAATGCAAGGGTGGTAAGAACATGATAACATCTGGTGAAAAATTATTTGATTTTATTGAAAAATGGTAATTTTGCAAAACTTTCTCTTGCTTGATGAAATTGTTCTGGAAAACGAAAAAATCACAATTTTACCTGAAATTGTAATACATTTGCAACAATTGATTCTTTTCATAGATATTTTTCCATGGGAGATATTGGCAAAGAGCAGAAGTGGATACTGGATCCATTTCTTTTTGATCTTAATTCTATAAACAATGGTAATTTAATAAAAGATAATTTTACTGAAATGGAGCCAGTGCTCGTATTCAAATGGAATTTGAGAAATTGGATTTAGAGCAAATCTGGTGTACTCAGAACCATTTTCATTAACTGGTGAAGACAGCATTGCAGACACTTCTACCATTTGTTACCACCTCTTTGCAAAATGGGATTTTCATCACTTTTGCATATAAAACAAAAACCCGAAATCGCTTAAATGCAAGTGATGATACGAGCACAGCCTTTTCGCTTTCAAAATATTATTATGAAAAAGCAACAACAAATTAGTCACTAAAAATTGATGTGTTATTTTGATTTTATGTTGATACATATATGTATATGTATTTTTCAATAAATTGTTTTGCAATAAATTTTCTTTTCTAACAAATAAATTTTATTTTCTAACAAAAAAAAAACACATTTTTCAAGGGGGTATGCGAGAATGTAAATTTCAGTTCACTGAGATGCAGACCAGTAAAAAGGTTTAAGAACCACTGTTCTGGCACATCCTTGAGTGTATGAAGTTCCCTGTGACTTGGCCTACTATGGGCAAACAGGAAGATCGGTCAACATCCGCCTGGAAGAACATAAAAAAAATACATTCGCTACTATTATTATGGCAAGTCAGGACTGGCAGACCAGACTTTGGACACCGTTTCATAGAGGATTAGATGGAAGAAAATGAATGTGCTATTTAGAAGTCATTACAGATCTGAAGGATTATTTTTTGAGTCAGCCATGGCTTTGAAGGCCTGGTTGGCCAAGTGGTTAGCGTGTCTGCTCTCCAGCCAAGAGGCCGTGGGTTCGAATCCTGCCATGGGCATGGATGTTTGTGATTGTCCTGTAAACTTTGTGTGGAAAGGGAATCTGCAACCCTACCGCTTATTCTAGCAGAAGACAACATTGCCAAACCCATGTGAGGTATGGCAATGACCATATGGCATCTACGGATGTCAACTGTGAAATTTTTTTTTTATGGCTTTGAAGAATTTTCCTAACCTTAACAAATATGGTTGCATTAATTTTCCAAAAATTTGGGAGACTATTATCTTAAGCGCAACTTCCACATAGTTGTAATTTTTTTTATTTATTTTTTTACAACATCAGAAGGTGCCAAAATAGGACTTTAGATCGTTTGCCCATTACAATTGTATTGTTTCACTTACTCACTGTTGCGTATACAAGCTGTGTTGTGCTCTGATGATGCTGATTTGAAATTCAGCAAAATATAAACAGTCAATAAAAATATATTTTGGTAAAATTGTTTGGTGTTGTTAATACTGTTAAAAATAAGTCACGAATAGCCATCAACACCTAAGCTTATCTGTTAGATTAAACCAAATCAGAAAAATGAAAAAAAACTAGCAATTAAGACATTTGGAGAATGGATCAAAGAAGTCTCTTGCCTAAAGGAAGGATTACCTTTTATATTATTATTATTGTTATTACCCCAAGACTCATCTGGGAGGTCCTTTTATCACACACACACACACACACATCTCATCATACCATGTCTTAAACACACTCCAACTCCTTGCAGACACCACACTCTCAGGCAAGGCATTCCAATCATTCACAACTCTGCACGATATATTAATAAATGTTCAGAAATACGTTAGGATTCCTACTCTTATTTAGGGTATAATCTATGTGATGAGAAGCGTATTTCACTTACTTAACACTGTATCTTTCCCTGAACATAAGGTGATTACGGTAGGTCCTATTGACATCCAAATCTATTTGGCGAATATCTGATGACCATTTTCTTGCACTATTTCTCATTTCCTACAGTGAGAAAATAGAAACAAAGAATGATAAAGAATTCGAAAGTGCAATTTTCAAAGTTCGCCACAGCTGAAGTGACTTAACTAATGCTTATCTTTAACACTCAGATTTTCGTTTTGCATATATACATACATGCAAATTTCCCACATGACATTACTAACTTTGATTTTAAGAGTAACCTGTGGCATAGTAAATTAAATAATAAAGAAACACATAAAAACCACAGTGATTTCTTTCATTAGTAAAAGGACAAATATTTCGTACTAAAATTAATAGTACATCTTCAGTGTCTGTTACAGTAATAGGAATGGAATACAGGCAAAACATTCAGTGGATCATCTATTAAAATACAATTGTTACCGCATGCTAGGAAATAATAGAAAATAACAAATTTAATGTATTAAGATAAATGGTTTTTTACATAAGATAAAAGTCTCCCAGATCTTTGAGAGAGAAAGACAGTCATTTCTATTTAAATTCGGTCAGTGTAAGATAGTTTCACAACTTTCTTTGAATAAGCGTTCATATTTGAATCTGCATCTATGGAGAAGAACAACTTTATCCCACTGGACACTATGAGTAGAGTCAATACTGTGCTGCACCAGACCAGACTTCAGAGGTTTGTTATAATCAACATAATATTGATGTTTTTTTATTCTTTTTTCCAAAGAACGGCCAGTTTGTCCAAAATAAGAGACATCGCATTAGCAAGGTATTTGGTAAACACCAGCCAAAGATAGAGAAGACAATTTATCCTTTGTAGAAGGTAATAAAGAAGAAATTTTGTTGATAGGAATATATGTTGGAATCAATTGATACTTTTTCAGAATTCTACCTATAGGTTCTGAGATTCCTGGAATGTACGGAATAGGAACTCTGTGGACTGTTGAAGAAACTGTAGGTATTGGAACATAAGAGTCAAGTATCTGTTGGATTTGATTGGAGTTGTAATCATTTGATTCCATTAACTTTTTAATGATGGAAAGTTCTTGTTGTAACATTATTGGGGAAGAGCAAACAAACTTTATGTGCTCTATGAATTAGAGATTTAAGAATGCCAAATTTTTGAGACGTGTGGTGCACAGACTTTTTGTGAATGTATCTGCCAGTAAATGTGGGTTTTTGAAAGACGCTTGTAGATAAGGTACCAGACGTTCTAGTAAGGAGGATGTCCAAAAATGGTAAAGTACCAGAGTTTTCTTTTTCCATAGTGAATTGGATGCAGGGGTGAAGGTTATTTATCCACTGTAGAAAAGTGGTGAGTTCATCTTCAGTGTGTGGCCAACTTCATCTTCAGTGTGTGTCAGCAAAAACATCATCGACGTAACAGTACCAAAGAGATGGTTGAGGATGAATGGATGAGAACATAGTGTCTTCGAATTGTTTCAAATAGTAGTTTGCCAAAGGTGGAGACAGAGGGCTACCCATGGCAGTACCTTCAATTTGTTTGTAGATTTTGTTTCTCCAACTGAAAAACTAACTTAAAATTACCTGTGAATCAAAAATGTAACTAGAACTCTCTACTCCCAATACCACTTGCTATTTTTTTTTTTACAAAACCATTTGACGTTAAAGTGCTAATCTTTGTCCAACTACAACTCTTCTATGTAAGTGCTATGTGGGATTCGGCTGTGCACCAAGGACATATTACATATTTCTTTTTGACAAACTTAAGGCAGCCTAAACTCTAGAATAAAATTTATGGAAATTGAAAATAACTACTGCTTACCATTTTCAGATGCTTCAGTCACCAGACTACAAGGCAGCTCTGAGTTCTATGCCATCACAGAACAAACATACTAATAGGTGCTTAAATATGAATTCACACCATCATCGTTCTGAAATGTATGGCATAATAAAAACACTAGCACACACCTTGAGCTATTTGCTCAAATGATCATATTCCTAAAACAATGACAATACTTTTTGAAATGGTGCTAATGCTAGTAATGGATAGATATAATTCTACAAAAATAAAAAGATTATCTCCCTAATCAAATAATACAAAACTATGATCTCTTCAAAACAGTAGTTCAATAGATTAGGAGAATTTCTGAAATAATAATAATAATAAAACAACTCAGCACATGTCATTTGCAAACCACCTATAAATACTGATATTCAAACTAATTTCCATTATCTGCTCTCTAAAGCTGACATTCACTCATTATCACTATAGGAGTGCAGAGGATACAATGCTCTCTGAATTTCCCTATAAGACACTCTGGGAAATGGGCAGCCGAAAAAGAGAAGAATATGAAAATTACATATTTATGAATCAAAAGAGAAAAAGTAGGCAGACTGCTTGATATCCTTATGCAGTAAGTTAGAGAAAAACTGCTATCTAAAAAGACTCTGCTTCAAAACTGAATGGCTATTGTGAGAATCTGCATATGCTCAATGAAACAGTTTATATTTAAATAAAGCTGGCTACAACAAAATGCCAAAGATAGATCTGAGAGATCTATCTTTGGCATTTTGTTATAACTTTCGTGATGATACATATCATCATGAAAGTTATAACATAACTTTCATGATGATATGTATCAAAACATAAGTCAAAAAAAGCACCTATAAGAGACTCGGGCTTGAGTAATTTGTTAACAATAATATTTGCTGTTTGGTTCCTAACATAATTTAGTGAGCAATCAATATATTTACTTTATAATCATCTTATATTAAATGATATAAGTAATATATTTGAATATATTACTTATTTCAATATATTTTAAGTAATATATTGAAAATTTTAGTCGTTTTATATTAATTAACACCTCTGCAGCATAGGCAGAACTAGGACAAATTCTTGATAAAGTTAACAAGATCAGTAATAATAAATTTAGTTTAATCCTTTATCCAAGTGTAAGCAAAGAAAGTTTGTGCCTGAAAATATCTTAGGACTGAGGCAATATAATAAATTTAGTTTAATCCTTTATCCAACTGTGAGCAAACAAAGTTTGCGCCTGAAAGTATCTTCAGGACTGGGATAAGGTGGTAAAACACCAGGGCACTCCTTGCAAAGGTGGAGCAAGCTACCAAAACTCCTATCTCAGTATCTCCCATAATGCAAAACACATCTCCTTACGGATATGTCTAATGTTATGCATTAAGGGAACCTTACCCCAGTCCGGAAGATACTTTCAGGTGCAAACTTTGTTTGCTCACACTTGGATAAAGGATTAAACTAAATTTATTATACTCTAACCAAGTGAAAAATAAGCTTTCAACATCTTTCTCTAAATCCAGAGTAATTTATTAAAAAAGGGTGGCACACCATTTGGCAACTCCTACAGGTAGAGATGACCTGCTAATGCTTCTGCCTGATATCTCCACTTGGGCCTGGCTCCCACTGAAGAGACCTCAATAAAGGTCAAAACTAGTCTGGGTTGTGGCCCTTCCCTTAATGCATAACATTAGACATATCCGCAAGGAGATGTGTTTTGCATTATGGGAGATACTGAGATAGGAGTGTTGGTATCTTGCTCCACCTTTGCAAGTAGTGCCCTGGTGTTTTACCACCTTACCCCAGTCCTGAAGATACTTTCAGGCGCAAACTTTGTTTGCTCACACTTGGAAAAAGGATTAAACTAAATTTATTATACTCTAACCAAGTGAAAAATAAACTTTCAAGGACTGAGGCAAGGTAGTGCAACACCAGGCAACGTCTAACCAAGCTAAAAATAAACTTCCAACATCTTTCTCTATATCCAGAGTATTTCAATAAGGTGGTACACCTGTTGGCAACTTGTATAGGTAAATATGACCTCTCCTATTGCTTCTGCCTTAGTATCTCCAAGTTTGGGTCTGCCTCCCACTGCCGAGACCTCAATAAAGGTCGAAACCAGTCTGGGTAGTGGCCCCTTTCCTTAATGCATAGCAGTATACATGTCCGCAAGGAGATGTGCTTTGCATTATGGGAGATACTGAGACAAGGAGTGATGAGAGCTTGGTCCACCTTGCTCGGAGTTGCCTGGTGTGGCGCTACCTTACCTCAGTCCTGAGGATATTTTCAGCGCAAACTTTGTTTGCTTACACTTGGATAAAGGATTAAACTAAATTTATTATAGTCTAACCAAGTGAAAAATAAACTTCCAAAGATCAGTAATAACAGAGGACTTCAACTTAATCTAAGCAAGAAAAATATTATAGTCCTCAAAGGAAATACAAACAGGGAAGCTCTTGAGAAACAAGTCTACCTTAATAGAGAAAGATTGAGGAAGTCAGTAAGTTTGAATACCTGGGATCCATTATTAACACGTTCGCTGCCACGCTACTTTGGCATAGTCTGTTCCCGTACGCTGAGCAATTTCACTTCTTCAAGGTCAGTATGGTAATCTCATTGCTGGCGGTAAGCGTCATACGAGTGTACTCGTAGCTGGCTTGTGTGGCTGGTTTACCAACTACGAGTATACTCGTAGTTGGCAGCGAACGAGTTAATGTGAAGAATTGCTGTTTAGAAGATATCAGAAGAAGATTAGGAATGGCTGAAACAACAGTCAGAGACTGTCTAAAATCTTGAGGGATGAATCTATCTCCATGGGAACAAAGTTAAGGATTTTGAATGTGGTTGTTTTTCCAACAGCGACTTATGAATGTGAGTGGAAACGAAAGAAGTAAGATAAGAAAAAAAGCTGCTTTTGAGATGTAGTGTTACAGAAGGCTGTTGAGCCTTCTGTAATTTTACTAATATATGTATAGCAGACACTCACTATAACAAACCTCAAGAGACCAAAGAAATAGCTTGGTAAAGTGCAAGGCTCATTACAATGAATTCAGAAAGAATGAACCCTATCTCCAGTACATATCCAAGAAACAAACAAAAGTGGGAGAGAAGAGAACAAAGAGATAATTCCTTAATCATTAAATATTTTGTGTGTCATTTTGCTCATCAGAATGTCCTCTCTGAGTTGGATAAAGAGAAAAGCTGCAAAATGATACTGCTAGATGTTACAAAGGTGTTTAACAGGATACCACATGGAACTCTGTTATACAAATTGGAGCAAATAGGGATGGTTATGACTGATAGATAGCAAACATGGACAGATCCCAAACAGTGACTAGCAGTGTATTGCAGAGATCAGTGCTTGGACCACTGTTTTTTCTATCTGTATCTATATTTGTATTTAAAATGATATAGGAAATGATTTGAAAGGAAATACTCAGTTGTTTGCTGATGAGCAAAATTAGGTAGAATAATAAAGGTGATGGAGAAGGCTTGCAGAGGGATTTAAATAGGCTGACAGTATTATTATTAACATCATTCATTTTAGTAAAATTATGGAGACTATAACTGTGTTAAGAATAATTACTTTCATTTCCCAATGTTTTTACCATTATATTAAGGTCACCATCTGGTTCACATATCTATACAAAGACAAGCTATATTGCATTTCTAACAGAAAGCCAAAGTGACAAGATTTGCTCAACTTACTCTATGGGCCTGACCACTAGTGAACAAAAACTACATGAAAGCTATATTCTATTTATAACATCATCAGAGAACAAATTCATATAGATAGTTTTAATACAGCAAAAGTGGTTGCCTAATCCTTAATTTAATAAAACTGTTATATTAGAGTTATGATCCTGGATTGCTTACAGTCCTAATGATAATTAACTCTTAGATCAAAAGTTTAAATGGGCAGAATATGTGCTATCGATATTCTTGGACCACCATTCTTGTTAAGTTTAGATTGCTTGATAAGAATCTCACAGGCTTCCATAAATTTACGCTCATACCATGTTTAGGTGTGATGTAAACAACAGATGCATTTCCAATCAATTCTGTGTAGTGTGTTAAGGGAATGATCAGAAGATCCAGATTTACCATAGTTATTAAATTTAATATGCCATTTATGTTCCTTTTTTTCTGATAGGAATTGTGCATCCTGTTTCATCTATATAGTGAAAATTCCAGGTGCAATGAATATGGTAGATTCCAGGATGGGCCTGTGGAGGAAGTGGATCCTTGGATGAGCTGAATAAGTTTTTTTAATTTTGCACGAGGTTTAAAGGTAGCATTAAGGTTGTATTTCTGTAGTATTCTGTTTAATTTATCTGATATGTCTTTAATGTATGGAATGACTACAGTTTTATTGTAATCTAGTTAATTTTTGTTTTTAAGTGGAGTCTCGTGAGAATTTTGTTCACAGTATTTTGGCTGTAGCCATTTTTCAGGAAAGTATTGCTGATAACTTTTAATTCATGTTTAAGTGCTTCTTCACTGGAGCAAATCTTCAAAGCCCTGTTTTTTAGTGTGTTAATGACACCTAGATTTTGTGTTGGGTGGTGGTGGTGGTATGAGTTTATGTATAACTATTGGCCAGTATCTGTAGGCTTAGAGTAAAGTAAAGACTGCCAGAAGAAACATAAGTGACAAGCATATCTGTAAAGGGAACTGAGCTCTGACTTTCAATTTAAGTTGTGAATTGTATGTGTTTGTGTTGTTTGTTTAGGTGGCTGAGGAATGTGTCTAATGTCCAGCAGCCATGGGACCAGATAAATAACAAAAATATCATCATACATAAATAACGTATCTAAGCCAGACTTTGGGTATACTGTTTAACCTTTATATCAATGACATTGTCAGTGGATTGCAGGGGGTGGGGGGGAATTTCAGTTGTTTGCAGATGATGTGAAGCTGGGAAGGGTTACTAATAATCGTGCAATGTGGTAGTCCTGCAAGAGGATTTGAATAGGCTAGACGGATGGGCAAATGAATGGGGATGTTGGTTTAATGCAGCAAAATGTAAGGTCTTGAGGCTTGGGACACATCGATGGGACAATGCATTCTCTATTGGAGGAGCTGTACTGGAGGAAGTAGAGGAGATGAGATCTGGAGTTGATGATTGATAGAAAACTGAAATTCAGGGAACTTATTGCAAAGGTGGTGAGGGCAACTCAGAGGATTGCTGCAATAATGAGGACGCTGACCTGCAGAGATAAAACAGTTTTCTTTCCACTGTATAAGACCCTGATCAGACCACACTTAGACTACTGTTCTCAGATTTGGTCCCCAGGATTTGAAGGGAATAAATTAACTGTGGAAAGGGTACAAAGGCAGATAACAAAGATGGTTTCAGGACTGTACAATGTTAGTTATGAGGATCGGCTGAAGGAATGTGGATTGCACAGTTTGGTAGATAGAAGAAGGAGAGGTGATATGATTCAGACTTTTAAACTGTTGAGAGGTGGTTACAGGGTTGACACTGGGGAGTTTTCGCTTAGTTGAACAGCGGGAAGGAGTGATGACAAGGGGCCATCCCTGAAAGTTATGAAAGAAAACTGTGAGTAAGAGGGTGAGGAGTGGTTTTTTTGCAGGAGGGTGGTTGAATCCTGAAATGCATTGCCTGATAGAGTGGTAAGAGCGAGAACGGTCAATGAGTTTAAGGAGTGGTATGATGGACTTTGTGTTTCCTAGGAGGGACCTCCCACAATGACTCCTAATAGACTTGTGTTTCTCAGGAAGGACCTCCTGCGATGAATCTTTTGACTCCTTGGAGGCCTAAATAAAAATAATAATAATAATAGAGGATTCTAGAGTACGTTATTCAAAAGCTTCCATATAAAAGTTAGCAACTGGGGAGATAGCGGTAAGCTCATGGCTGTGCCTTATTTTAGTAGGTAAAATGTATTTTGCCATGCAAAATAGCCAACCAACATCACAGTGCTCTTTGCCAATGTACTACATTTTGCCTATTCTGTGTTGCAAAATACTTCTTATCTACAAAAAGAAGGCACACTCATGGGTCCACTACTAAACCCCCCCCCCTCCCAAATGCCAACTTTTATATGGAAGCTTTTAAGCACTCTAGATTACTCTAGTTTAAAACTCAAAGTCTGGTTTAGACACGTTGATATTTTCATTATCTGGTCCCATGGCGCCCAGACATTAAACACTTTCCTCAGCCACCTAAACAAACAACACAAACGCACACAATTCACAACTAAAATTGAAAGTCAGAACTCACTTCCCTTTACAGATATGCTTGTCACAAATCTTCCTTACGGCAACCTTTCCTTCACTGTTTACCAACATAAGGCTACAAATTCGAGTGTAAAGGATACAGTACATGTATTACTATTATTACAGGCGACTCCAGGGAGTCCTTAAATTCATCGAGGGAGGCCGTAAACATCATGTCCACACAACTATACGACATTCTCACAGTATCTATCATACCTTGCCTTAAACTCACTCACCATCATAGCACCCACAACAGACTCGGGCAGGCTTATTCCACTCATTCACCACTCTAAAAGTAAAGAACCCAGCTCTAACACCCTTGCTAACCACACTCTTGCCCAGCTTCCATAGGTGCCCCTAGTTCTCCCACCAGTCCTGATCTCAAAAATATCCTCTGAATTAATCCTATAGAAACCCTTTAGCAATTTGAATGTCTCAATCATATCTCCCCTTTTCCGCCTATCAACTAATTTCTGCAACCCACAAATCTTCAACCTGTTCTCATATGGTTCATTCCATAGACCTGCTATCATCTTAGTCACTCGCCTCTGGATCCTCTCCATCACCTCCCCATCAAGAAGGAACCTAGGTGACAAAATCTGGGCACAGTAGTTGAGATGGGGTCTTATCAAGGCTCGGTACAGAAGTACAATAACTTGCTTGTCTCTGCTCGTCATGGTATTTTTCAACAACCAAGTGAGTTGATGAACTGATTTAGCTACTTTTGCAATGTGCCCCCTAAACTTCATCTCCCTATCCACCAACATTCCCAAGTCCCTGGCCTCATCAATCTCCTGGAGTAGTTCCACTAATGTGGTATACTGCTGCTAATCTTTTCATCCCAAAATGCATAACCTTACATTTTGTCACATTAAATTATTGAGCAAGTTACTGAGGCATGATCTACCCTTCTCAAAGCCATGCTATTCCTCATACAGTATCTCATTTTCATCAATCCATTCCTGTATTTTTCTCTTGACTACTTTCTCCAAGACCTGACAATGACGCCTGATATGCTGATCGGTCAGTAATTTGCAATCGTAGTCTTGGATCCTGCTTTATGCAGTGGAACTATTTTCCTCTCTTTTCACACCTTCGGGAATAAACCAGACCCGAGACTCAGATTAAACAACATGGTCAAGGGCACTGATAATTCTTTAGCTGCTTCACGCAAGACCCGTGCCGGTATACCATCCAATCCCACAGATGTATTCACATTAAGGTTCTGTAATAGACTATTTACCTCCACTTCATTCATCACAATTGCCATATAAAATAATGGTTCCTTCATTTTTTCAATGTCACCACCTGGATGATATACTTTTGCAAAGTGCCCACTCAGTAAATCCACTATATCGACTGATTCAGTGACCTCCTTACCATCATCATTCCTTAAAATCATTTTGCCGTGTACAGTTTTTTTTTTTTTGCTTGCAGCATATTGAAAGAACTGTTTGGGATTCTCTTTAGCTTGCATAGCTAGTTTCCTTTCATAATCCGCTTCTGCTATTTTTACCACACTCGTTACCCTTCTGTGCCCACTTTATACCGTTCGTGTGCCTGCAGGTCACCCCTTTCTTTAAATTCCCTCCACAGTTGTTTCTTTTTTTGCAGCTCAAGCTTAATGGTGATATTCATCCATTTAACCCCTACTTGTTTTACTATTCAGACCCTAGGTATACAATCAGCCATAATCTCCTGTAAATGCTCCTTGATCACTTCCCATGCTCTATCGATGTCCAGCCCTTGCAGTTGTACATGCCATGGCACTGATCCAAGCAATCTCCTAAGCTTGTAATACTTGCCAGCACGGTAATTCCACATATACCCTGTCTTAATCGAAAATTCCACACCTTTAGCCACCTCCCAGGTCAAGACCTTATGATCACTCTCACCAATAGGTGGCACCATGGTCATATTGATTACAGTCAAATTCTCAGATGCTATTACCAGGTCAAGCACTCTCACACCCCTAGTATTTTCAATTACATGCTGTCTCAGATAGTTATCCCTTAATAATTGAATAAAATCCATTTCCTTCCTCACATGTGTCCTCTCCTCCTTCCAATCAATGTTACCATAGTTGAAATCCCCCATAATAATTACCCCTCCTTCCACTCATTTCATCAATTTGTTTATGCATACTATTTCCACCATCTATTCCATCACCTAGTCTATAGCAGCACCCAACTGCATATTTTGTTCTGCCAGTCTCAATCTCACACCAAATTGCCTGAAATGAACTCATTTCACCATCCTGGGATACTTCAATTCTCCTTGGCTGCAGTTCATCAGCTATCATCAATAACACCCCTGCCCCAATTTTATTCTCTGTCCCTCCTAAACACACTATAACCTACACATTCTATATCATCTTCCATCAACCATGTTTCACTAATGCCAATAACCTGTGGCCAGGAAGAGCCAATCAAGGCCAAAAATTCTTCCTTCTTGTTCCTAATACTCCTGGCATTAGTATACATGAAATGCAGTGGTCACTTTGTCCCAACCCTATCTTGATGTATTATTCTAACTATCCAATTCCGATTTTTTGTCATTAGTACTGGCTTGGGTACATTATATACATTCTTACACTCAACTGTCTCACTGATGTCCGCATATCCACCCCCCCCCCTCCTTGGTAGTTGTAGTTTCCTTGGTTCTGCACATCCATTTTCACTTCATTCAGCAACACTTTTTCCAGTCTCCGCACACCAAATCCATTCAAATGCAGGCCATCCATCTTGTATAAATCCTTTCGCTAATTCTTCCTCTCTATCCTATCCTCTCTATCCTGACATATTTAGGCAGGAATCACAATTACACACCAGAGTCCAAACAGCAATCAAAACAGTAGACAGAAGCTAATTGTTCGGCGCCAAAGAAGACAAAGTCAGTTCCATCAGCAGGAAAGGTCATGGTATCAGTGTTTTGGGATGCTAAAGGCATTTTGTTTATTAATTATCTTGAAAAGGGTAAAACAATAATGAGGGAATATTATTCCGATCTTTTAACCAGACTAGACAAAAAAGTTCATGAGAAAAAAAGCCAGTTTGCAGAAGAAAAAAATCATCTTTCATCAGGACGATGCACCTGCCCACAAAGATGTTTTGACAATGGGAAAATTAAGGGATCTGCACTATGAATTGTTGGAACATCTACCCTAATCTCCAGATTTGGGTCTCTCTGACTTCTATCTCTTCCCAAAACTAAAACTCTTCCTCGTTAGTCAGCGTTTTTAATTCAAATCAAGAAGTGAATGCAGCTGTAGAGGGGTATTTTGCAGATCTTACTGAGAACATTTCAGACAACCCTCGTACTACATAAGGTATAACAGTGAAAGTTATGAACTTAGGAGCGAAGATACAGGAGTGAAGGTTGAGATGTGACAAGGAGGGAGGATGAGTATGTTTGAAAAAAGTCATGTAGATGGATGTGCCAAGGAAGGAGGAAGCACTCGGCCAAAGAAGAGATGGAGGGAGCTGATGGAGGAGAGCTTGAGGATGAAGAGCTTAGATGCAGTTACTGCCCGAGACAGGAGGTGGAGGAGAATCATTAAAAAAGTGACCCTACCTAATTGGGATAAGCAGCTGAAGAAGAAGAAGTGTGAAGACTCAAGATAAATTAGGGTTTTCTTTTTAATTGAAATTTAAGAGTTTAAATGACTCGAAATGTGTAGGAAGAAAGTGAAAATTTAAATACATCCTCTCTCTCTCTCTCTCTCTCACTCACACACACACACAAAGGTTATGTTTGAGCAACTTGTTCACATTCTATAATAATATTACCATTGAGTTTGACAAAGGAATTCGGTTCTGCATTTTGCTAAAGCATTTGACAGAATAGAGGATGGAAGATTGTTGCATAAATATAGGACTGGATTATAAAATATTGGCATGGATAAGAGGATGGCTGATCTGAGATATCAAAAAGTGGTATATGTGCGACTGTAAGATTTAAAGTAACCAGCAGTGTACTACAAGGATCGGTCGTTGGCTTACTGTTATAAGAGAAATAACGCATATCTGTTTCAAGGTTAATTACAAGTATAGGAACAAATGAAACAGCTACAAATACAATTTGTTATTAAGCATTTATAACAAAAGATGAATAGGAACCTTATTATAACTTATGTTGAAAGTGGCCAATTCCTTCCTAAATGCAAACTCGCACTCTTTTTACCAGGTTTCATTCCACCTTGCGAAGCCCCTGGGGAGTGATGTTTTCAATAGCTGTTGAAATGCTCATTTTCAGTGCATTCAATGTGGGAATATTATTCCAATAAACAACACCTTTGAGATAGCTCCAAAGGAAAAAATCGAGCAGTGATAAATCTGGTGATCTTGGAAGCCACAATTCTTTCGAGATGAGATGGTCGCCAATAAATTCTTGCAAAAAATGTACAGTACTATTCGACATGTGGCACATGGCACTGTCTTGCTGGAACCAACCATAGTGTTCGCTGACATCAAGGAGTACCAAGAACTGTGTGATGATGTCTTGGTAGATGCAACTATTCACTGTTGTTTCAAAGAAATTGGGTCCCCACTATACAATGCTGTGATATCGCACACCAAACTCCAATTTTTTGAAAATGCAAAACTTTTTCATGAAAAGCATGTGGATTTTCACATGACCAAATCCTGTTGTTTTGACTATTCACATACCCACTGAGGTGAAACTAGGCCTTGTCACTGAGGAAAACTGTATCAAGCATCTCTATATCACATTCTTCAATGAATAAACGTAACCATCTGCAGAAGATTATTCGTTTGCCTTTATCTGGGTCCTTCACAATACGGATGAAGGTGTGATAATCATGCAGCTTTCTGAGCACTTTCGTATAACACTGATGATTGCATGTCAAGTTTCCTAAGGCTTTTTGTTGGGGAACCACTTCACTGCTCTTTTAACCTCATCCATTTTATTGTCAGTCAAAAATGGAGGGTCTTCCGAAGCGATTCCTATCTACAATAGATCCAGTTTCCAGAAAATGCTGCGCTAATCTCATTATTGTCAACTTCAGAGGGACTGCTGCACCTGGATATTTCTTACAAAATTCTTCGACAACACATGTGTAAGAATGATTAGCAAAATAACTTTCCAAAATGAAAACTTGTTGCAGCTGGAAAAAAAAAACATTTCACTTCCACAATGAACAAAGCTATACTAAGAACAACCTGTACCTGTTACAGTGAACTCTGCATCTTTGATAGTTTGTAATAATATGATGGTGACATTTAGTAGTGTAAGGAATTAAAACTATTTGGAAACACTTGGTACAAATTTTTGGTTGCATAACTTTACGATCACTTTTTATTTGTTGATGATGCAAAGAAAAACAAGGTGATCAAAAGTATGGCTGATATATATATATATAGTAACAGGACAACCCCCCCACACCCCCCCAAGACATTAGCCTCCTGTATAAAAATAAAAACTCTTTAAATGAAATTTCCTTGACACAACAAAACAATACAAAAAATTATGACAAAATGAAATTTCACAAAATCAAAATTTTAACAAACATTTATTTGATACAACAAAATAATATGGATACAAATTAAAAATTATACTAACACCTAATATCACCTTTTAGGATATAGACAGAGATAAAAATTAATTCATTTAAAATATTGAATCTTTTATAGGAAATGTAGTTTAATATTATTAATTATGCATTAATACTTAGAAAGAAGGGTTGTGTGCTATCCCATGAAGATGGTCCATAATGCAGCAATCACAGTAGCCGCGACTACAGTATGGTAAAAATCTGTGCATGTGAATCAGCATACTTCTCTCTCAGAGTTTGTGATGGATGACTGGCCAACATTTGAGCACAGTAAACTTGTTGCAATGCTTGTTCTCTTTGGAGAAATCCAATAAATTTCCAAATAGTGTGGATGGAAACTTCCATCACTGAACTAGAAATTTCTGTGCCATCCTTCTACTGAATTATTTGCTTTTGATAAAGTCATCTTCCGATCGTTGATACATATTCCACATATTGATGGTATAAGTTGGTTTCCATCGTCCATGGAGTTGTGGTCTTCCAATTTAAGAATCCTCAAAATAATCTGCGACTGGTAAGCTTTCTGGAGGTAGAAATTCATACAAATCTTCAAAAGCACCGACATCTTCATCTGTCAGAACAAATGCAAGAGCTGGCATCATTCTTAATTTCAGTGCGAAGTTGGAATCTTCTTGGTAACATTGTTGCAAACCATTCTCTTGAATTTTCTGGTAGATGTTCTGACTTAGATGAAAGAAACATCCTTAATTTCACTGTCTGGGAAACTTCTTTCTAAATTATTTATAACTGCCAATTCAAAATCGATTATGATGCTGATTAGCTTCAAATTGATATTCAGAATAGTTAATGTCTCAAACACTTTAATATATATATCCTCAGTTTTGTTTTGCAGTAATCGTAAACACACGGAATAGTTTGCCCATTAACTAGTCCATGAATGATATACAGTTGAAAAAAAAAGCACAGGAGCAGTTTTGAAAGTCCCATCCAGAAACCAGTGAGATGTCGTTTCCAAGAGTCTGAGATTGTCACATGTTCCAAATATTAACATTCTGTTGTTATTGTCTGAACCATAATCAAACAGAAGAAAATCTTGGCCATCATGTGTAACTTTGATTGATCTGGAATATCGATTTCACCAACATTCGACGGAACAGGTAATGGATTATTAACAGCTTGATGGTGACATCTGACATTGCGATGTAAACGATGAACTGTCGGCAACTTGGCTTTTGCATCTTCACTTATCGTTGAAAGAGACTGGGTGATAATTTGCTGAGGTGCTTCTTCAGTTTCTTCTGCCAGTCTTTTAATTTGTTGAACTACTTTAAGAACTTCTTCTCGTGCTGGATCTGGACCATGAGAATGATCGCTTAACTGTCCCACAAGCTCTTCTCCACAGAGTTTAATTTTAGGTTTACATTCGCTCTTGTTACGCCTTCTTTCACACTCTAATGATACAATACCATTTGTCATTTTTTTTTGTTTTGTTTCAGATACACATAACCTTCAAAAATCACTTTCTCCATCCCTTTATTTGATTTTACAAATTCCATCATGGATAGTCAAAAATATATTATAAATATTATAATAGATTGAAATAAAGATGAGCCTGTGTAGCTCAGTGGATGTGGCATTTGCACTCCACAGTGCTTGACTGCACAAAGGAAGACTTGGTTTCAAATCTAGTTAGTGACTAGAGGAAATTTTTTCTAAGCTTTTTTTTTTTTTTGACCGGTTCCCGAGTTAGTCGATCTCTTGCACGGGCAAGTGGTTTTTTCCCGGAAACTCAGGTTTTTCACCTCAAGAAAATTGACCATAGAACCCACACTATTTCAGACATTAAATATATTGTGTTAGGGTTAGGGACCACGAGATGGCAGCACACGATGAGCCACCTCTTTACTGCGTGCTGCTTAATTAGTGATAGCCTTGGGCCAGCTATCTCTGATTGGGTACTAATGGAGATTGAACTGCCCACTCAGTCTCAAAAAGTTAGATAGGGCTAAAACGGCCTCGCCTACTCCCCATACAGGAATAAAAAGGCGTTAGCTGATTTTTTTTTTAAGATTGAAATAAAATATTCTGTTTTCAATTTCACTTCAACAACAGTTTAGACAAGTTCAGTGTTGTTATCAAGACTACAATGACTCAGAAATGTAAGTTACTTATTTATACACAAATATTTAACCATAATGTTTACAAGTTTACAGTAATAAGACGAAACAGACTGAAAATTATTTATTGGTGCAGATTCCTAATCCTATGATCTTAACGTAAAATTCTTGATGATGGTCATAACAGCTAAAATTCCAGGAAAATTTAGTCTTATTTTGACATATAATTCTGATTAAATAAACTACAAGTAAATATTATTAACAAAATTAGTCGTTCCTAGAAATATCATCAATCCCTTTGATTGTGTGTTCAAAGAAAACATCCGAAGAAGATTAAATTTTTATTCTGCATTCTATTTATTTTTTGTTATTGCAACTTTAAAACTTTTCTATTTCTTTTTTTAACCATATTTAATTTCATCTACCAATATTTCAAATGGCAGGGTTCGTTGTCTGGGTTTATTTGCATGGGAGTTAATGTCTGGGGGGGGAGGGTTACGTTTTTTATTATATATGAGGTTTTTAAGCAGGGGTTAATGTCCAGGGGGTAATTGTCCTAGAATCATATATATATATATATTTTTATTTTTTATTTTTTTTTTTTATATTTATCCCACACTCAAGAGGTATAAGATAAAGGGATGTTGGATAGCAGCTGCTCTTGTAATAACAGGCTTGACAGCAAGTGGAGGAATGCCAATTCACTGAAGTAGTAACGTGAAAGTATCTGTAGAAGGGTTATCCATGAGCCAAATTGCTCTCCTCTGGACAGCATCAATAATTTTTAAGAAGGTTTCAGGTGCACTACCTCAAAGTGTGAGAGAGACAGAGAGTCTGTATGTGATATTCTAAAGATGTGCAGATTTCATATATATACATATACACACACAGAGCCTGTGTAGCTCAGTGGATGTGGCGTGGGCACACCACGGTGCTTGGCCGCACGAAGGAAGACTTGGTTTCGAGTCTAGTCGCTGACTAGAGGAAATTTTTCTAAGCCTTTTTTCGACCGGTTCCCGAGTTAGTCGATCTCTGGCACGGGTAAGCGGGTTTTTCCTCCCGGAAACTCGGGTTTTTCGTCCCGCAAACTCAAGAAAATCGGCCGTAGAACCCACATTATTTCAGACATTAAATACATTGTGTTAGGGTTAGGGACTACGAGATGGCGGCACATTTGAGCCGTCTCTCTTCACTGTGTACTACTTAATTAGTGATAGCCTTGGGCCATCTATGTCTGATTGGTACCAGTGGAGATTGAACTGCCCACTTAGTCTCCAAAAGTTAGATAGGGCTAAATGGCCTCGCCTACTCCCCGTATACGGGAATAAAAAAAAAAAATTTAAAAAAAAGCGTTAGCTGATTTTTTTTTTTTTTTTTTAGCTGATATATATACAGGGTGTTCGGGATAAATTTGACAGTTTCGTAAGGAAAAAGAAAATCTTCTTTGTATCTATTAAATTTAATGAATTGACAAAAAAACATTACAGGCAGAGTTAATTACAATACTATCAACAAGATTTACTCAAAATAACCACCATTAGCATCGATCACAGCTTCAATTCTGCTTCGGAACCTCGAACAAGCTGATGCTACAGTCTCCCTGGGAAGGGCCGCAAAAACTGTTTTAATTTTATCCATTAACTGGGCTTTTGTATTACTGGAAGTGCGATTGGTGTCTTTTTCAACTGCGCCCCATACAAAATAATCCATGGGGTTAAGGTCTGGGGAGTTTGGAGGCCAAACATTTGGACTGGTGAAGTCGTAGAAATTTTCAGACAACCATTTTTGACTTTTCCCAGAGGTGTGGCAAGGGGCCGAATCCTGCTGCCATACATACGGCCTACCATTGGCTACCCTTGTTATCCAGGGCTTGACTACAGTTAGCAACTCCACGAACAAAGCCCGAATTCCAATGCCAGGGTTCTTCAACACCTGTTCCTGCAGATTTGCGAGGAATTCTGCTGTACGAACGCAATCAGATCGTCTGCTAGGGATCTTTCTTCTTGCTACATCCTCGTAGTCACCATTGCAAGTCTCTAGTTCATGCCTGATTGTTTTTACTGTATTCAGGGAGCATTGGGCAGCAGTCGTAATATCCTTATTTTGATGGCGGGCACGAATCATCATGATACAAGTTATTCTCTTCCATGATTCAGGTGGGTTCCAGCTATCCATCCTTTCTGACATCTTGTATATGAATGAAGAAGGGTCCAAACTTTTAAATGAAGAGAAGTGTGTGTTAATACATGTAACTTACGGAAAAATATAATTAATTATAAATATGTCAAATTTATCCCGAACACCCTGTATATATATATATATAGATTAGTAGCTGGATGGGTGTAAAATAGCTTCTTCAGCAGAAAAGAATCATAGTTTTTTTAGAATGATAGTATTTTCACTTTATGACAGATAGTTGAGAAATCATGGGAATATAACGAAGATCTGTATTTAAGTTTTGTAGATATGGAAAAGGCATATGACAAGGTCCCAAGAGAGAAGCTATTCGAAACACTACAGTTATACGGTGTTTATGGGACATTATATCAAGTAATACTTAGTATTTATTTGAGTTGTAAGTCAGCAGTTAGAATTGAAGGAAGTACAGGAAAGGCTTTTTGACATTCTAGAAAATACTGATATTGACTCTTATAACTTGGAAATTTTAAAGAGATTATATTGGTCACAAATAGCGTCAGTATGTGTAAATGGAGAGGAAACAGGAGAATTCCCGGTGGAGAGAGGAGTCAGACAAGGATGCAAGTTATCACTATTATTGTTTAACCTTTTATAGTGAACAAATGTTTAGAGAGGCACTTGAGGATGTAGATGAAGGAATAAAAATAAACGGAAGAATCATTAATAACTTAAGATATGCGGATGATGTAGTAGTGATGGCAGAAAGTGAAAATAGGTTACAACAAATTATTCAAAGAATTGAAAACTCTTGTAAAGAGTATGGATTAAGAATTAACACAAAAAAGACCAAGATAATGATAATGGGTAGAAAAATAGGAGATAATAAAAATAAGATGTGGAGGAAAGATTTTAGAAGTGGAGGAAAGATTTTAGAAGTGGAAAGATTTCAATATTTAGGTAGCTGGATCTCAGAGAAAGGAACTTCAGAGTTGGACATTAGAAATAGAATAGGCAAAGCTAAATCGGCATTTATGGAAATGAAGAGAATTTTAATAAACAAGAACACTAAAATAGGTGTTAGAATTGGAATAGTTAAAGCAACAGTTTGGAGTATTGCAAGTTATGGAAGTGAGTCATGGACACTAAGCAAGAGAGATATGGAAAGAATTAATGCATTGGAAATGTGGTGTTATAGAAAGATGGAAAAGATTAGCTATACAGAAAGAATATCAAATCAAGAAGTTTTAAGACGAGGTGGGATGGAAAGAACACTGTTAAAGAATATTATGCAAAGAAAGACTAGATTTGCAGGACAACTTCTGAGAGGTTCTTCGGGACACCTGACAAGAACTATATTACAAGGGAAAGTTGAGGGGAAGAGAAGACGTGAAAGACCAACTAGAGAGTGGTTTAATGACATCATGGAATGGACTGGTTTAAGAATGATGGAAGCGACAGACAGAGAGAAATGGAGAAGAGCTGCTCATCTGCTGCAACCCTCTTGCTAGAGGATACTACCGGACGACGACGACGACAGGAAAGTAGTTTAATGTTAAATCTGGTGTCAGACAAGGATGTACAGGGTGGCCATAAATTATCTTTCCCTCTTCGGAGGTATCTGTAGCTAAAACTAATACACAGAATGAGACTACATTTTATATTGAGACTTTCAAAGGCATGGGAAGATGAATTCCGTGAAAAAAAGATTTAGTACCAAACGTCATTGATAGGGTAAATTTTGGGGCTGGTGCAGCCAAAAGCAGTCAAATTTTTGCAGCAAATGCAGGTAAAAAGGATTATGCAAATTTAATATTTGCCATTATTATTATTATTGTTCCATTTTATCTGCTTTTAATGTAATTATCCGCTTCTTTTCAGCTCTGCCACTACCAAAATTTCCCTTATTGGCGACTTTTCATACTAAATCTTTTTTTCGTGGAAATCATCTCCCCATGCCTTCAAAAGTCTCAATATAAATTTGGTCTCATTCCGTTTATTGGTTTTATTTTAGATACAGATGCCTCCAAAGAGCGAAAGTTATTTTATGGCCACTCTGTACTTTATCCCCTCTGTTATTCATTATCTATATGGATATTTCCTTCACATTATGAAGGAAAGACCTGATATCACATTATGATATCAGGTTTAATACCAAAATTGGAGATGTTAATGTCAGCTCTTTGCTTTATGCAGAAGATGTTACAATTCTAAATAAACTCGCTACAAGTCTGCAAGATTCCCTGACTGAAGTAAATAACTGTTGTAATAGATTTGGTATGAACGTCAGCATTAAAAAGACAAAGACAATGAAAATAGGCAAAAACATTCAAAATATCAACTGCATTGTGAACGGAGAATATAGAAAAAGTAAAACATTTCAGCTATCTACGCACAATTTTTAGTGAAGATGGTAAATTAAATAATGAAATAGACAACAGAATCAATAAAGCTGGTATGTAGGAAGTCAACTGAATAAATTTATATGGAATAAGAGAGAAATTAGCCAAAACACTGAATTAGCTGTATACAAGACAGTGTTTAAATCAATTTTAACTTATGGATCTGAGAGCTGGGTCAGATGTAAAACTTGACCCAAGAGTAGAGACTGCAGATATGAGAGTCCTGGGAAAGATTAGGGGCATAAACAGATGGCATCAATGGCAATATCATATTAAAAATGAGGATATAATAAAAGAACTTGACATTGTCAGCATCCAGGAATGCATTAGCAGTGTTGTGTCGTTATTGATGCAAATTCACTTAAATCGTATCTATCAAACTTACTATGCAGTTACTCTAAGTACTGGCCTGGATTTTTGGTCCTATATCCTTTTTAGGCATAAACACATTTATATTTTTTAATGACTGCACCAGTCTATGCCCTATAATAATAAATTGCACTATTCAGGGAGACAATTCCAATAACCCAAATATATAAACACCTGTTAACTCCTTCAGACAGTCGTGGCAAAACCTCTCAACTTAACTTTACCCACCTGCGACAAGTTCGTAATTTTAGGGTGGTGAGTTGACCCTCTTAGTTAGGCAAGACCCAATTTGGGGTAGAAATACATGTTTATTTTAAAACTTTAAATACATTATACAATTATATAAGTTCACTCTTGCTATGGCTAACATACGGTTGTAACAATCATTCACACTCTCCTTGTCCCTCTGCACTACCTTTTGAAGCTTCCACAGATTTGGTCCAACGCTCCTCAATCCTGAGAATCGAGATATAAGGGCATCCTTAAAGATATTATAATCTCGGGTTCCCTTTAGGATTGGTGAGGAAAAGAAGTATGTTCTGGCCTTACCAACAAGTTTGCTGCGTAGCAGAATTAGCAGCTGTAGGTCACTCCATCGACTAATCCTCTTTAATTCCTCTATAAACTCAAAATATGTCAACACATCATCCGATTCCTCGCAAGAGAACTGGGGAAAGACCTGCTGAGGATTAATGGTCCTGAAGAATTCTGAATCATGCATTTCTGAAATGGTTTGGAGGGCATTATCCTCAGAGCTCTCTGGGACAGACATACTTGCACTTAGTTTACACAGCTGCTAATCTTATCAAATCAATTACTAAAAAAATTTTGCTGCCTGACAAGAGGTCAATACCTACTCCTGTGATTCCCAATAAAATTTAAATTTTTCTTAGTCTCCCAGGGGCTTAATCACATCCTTTCGACTGCGCTATTTATGTAATCCCTGGATCTTTGTCTTGAATTTTATTCACTTGGTCCGTCGAGCCGGAACACTGCCCAATTGAGATGATGTTGGCCAACACAATGAGTACCTATAGCACTAGGATGTGGGCGAGAATGCGTGGCAGCGGGAAGTTTGAATTGGGCAGTCCATGAAACTATGGACAGAATTCCAGCGCGATGCAGCTAACGCTTTCATCACAAGTGGGTGCTATGTCGTAGATGTTTCCGTAAAGTCCTCAGATGACAAAGGTAGCCATTAAGTGGATAGAGGATAGCCACTTATATAAATATAAGTGGCCAATTAAAAAATATGTGTTTATGCCTAAAAAGGAGATAGGACCAAAAATCCAGGCCAGTACTTATTAGAGCAACAGCATAGTAAGTTTGATAGATACGATTTAAATGAATTTGCATAAATAACGACACAACGTAAATGGCTTTTTTTCCTGGGATTCGAGGTCACGAGGAGGTCCAATCAAGGTAGTGGTTTCCGGGCAGAACAGCAAGCGAGGATGCGTGGCAGCGGGAAGTTTGAATCAGGCAATCCATGAAACTACGGACAGAATTCCAGCGCGACGCAGCTAACGCTTTCATTACAAGTGGGTGCTATGTCGTAGATGTTCCCATAAAGTCCTCAGATGACAAAGGTAGCCATTAAGTGGATAGAGGATAGCCACTTAACAGGAATTTAACACCGCGAGTGATCCAAACAAGGAATCGAACCTCGGGTACTTCCACAACAATATTAACCAGTAGACCCATTCTGTAATCGAGTGAATATTTGTAAACGTTTGTTATTTATGTTTTGGGAGCCTGTTTGTATGAAGAGATTTAGATGCAAGAAGTATGAAATGTCAGAACAATATTAACTAGTGAACTCTTAAGTGATTGTTCCAGTAGGCTATAACCAGATATCGAGATTGTTTAAATGAGTTTAACAGAATTGCAGAGAGAGTTATTATGAGCCATAGATTAATGATAATTTAACTTAATGTCTTCAGATTTATAGAGGGAATTGTTAGATGCATGAATTGTGTTAATGAAGATTAAGTTTAGCAATTTACTAGATATAAAATTTTGCATGCATTAGGCAGCCCTTGAAAGAATCAAGTTTCCTAACTTAGTTTTTATATATGATTGTAATCTTAGCAAGAGTGAACTTATATAATTGTATAGTGTATTTAAAGTTGTAAAATAAACATATATTTTCACCCCAAACTGAGTCTTGCCTAACTAAGAGCATCAACTCAACACTCTAAAATTATGAACTGGTCGCAGGAGGGTAAAGTTAAGTTGAGAGGTTTTGCAACGCCTGTCTGAAGGAGTTAGCAGGTGTTTATATATTTGGGTTATTGGAATTGTCTCCCTGGACAGTGCATCTTATTGTTATAGGGCATAGACTGGTGCAGTCATTAAAAAACATGTGTTCATGCCTAAAAAGGAGATAGGACCAAAAATCCAGGCCAGTACTTAGAGCAACTGCATAGTAAGTTTGATAGATACAATTTAAGTGAATTTGCATAAATAACGACACAACAGTAGAGCTAATCTCAGGTGGTATGGTGACTTAAACAGAATGGGAGAGGAAAAATTAGCAAAAGAAGTGTTCTCTGCCTGGTTGGCAAGAAAAAGACTCAGAGGAAGACCAAGATATAGGTGTATTGATACAGTAAAAAGTATCTTAGAAGATAGAAATATAAGATCTGATAATGTTGGAGTCTTGACAGATAACAGACTGATTTGGAGGAATATTGTAAATAGGAATCCTTTCTTTTAGTCTTGCATGGTGATCAGCATTAATTTTAGAAATTATGGACTTTACAACCGTGTTATAAATAACTATTTTAATTTTCTCAACGTTTCGACCTTCATATTAAGGTCAGTATATTTGGAGTATATACAGATATACAAGGACAAGCTGAGTTAATTTCACACAGTAAGCTAAAGAAACAATGATTTGATCACCGGTTATTCTACCAGCATGACCTCTAATGAAAAAAAAAAAAAAATACAGATAAAATTAAAAATTAATGAATTATTTAGAAACTACATCAAAACTAAATTCTGTTTAAGATAACATGAGAGAAACATTCTCTCATATAGATAGTTTTCTTCCGGTAACAATGATGTCCTGTTTTTAACATGACAATTATTATATTAGATTTAGGATTCTGGATTATCTACAGTCGTCCTGTTTATAGTTAACTCTTAGGGAGAAAAGTTCCATGCGTAGAATATGTGCCTTCCGTATGCTTGTGATTTTTAGACCATCATTATTGTTCAGATTGGGGCGGTTGATAAGAATCTCACAGGCTTCCTTAAATTTGCATTCATACCATGTTTTGGTGTGATGTAAACAACTGGTGCTTTTCCAGTCAATTCTGTGTAAAGTGTTCAGGGCATGATCAGAAAGGCCAGCTTCGCCATAGTCATTATATTTAATGTGTCATTTATGTTCCTTTTGTGTGAGGAATTGTGCGTCCTGTTTCCCCTATATATATGGTAGATTACAGGTACAATAAATACAGTATACTCCAGGGTGGGCCAGAGGAGGGAGTGGGTCTTTGGATGAGTTGAGTAAGCTTTTTAATTTTACAAGAGAAAGGTGGCTTTGAAGTTGTATTTCTAGTATTCTGTTTATTTTATCTGATGTCCCTTTAATGTAAGGAATGTTTATAGTTTTATTGAGGTCTTGTAGAGAATTTTGTTAATAGTGTTTTGGCTGTAACATTTTTTCATAAAATTTTAGAAACGTAACCTTAAATTCGTCTTTCAGTGCTTGTTCATTGGAGATCTTCAAAGCTCTGTTTTTGTGCTGGGTGGTGGTAGGAGTTTATGTGTATATATATTGGCCAATATGTGTCAGTTTCCAGTAAACAGTGAAGGAAAGACTGCCAGAAGGAAGACGTGTGACAAGTGTATCTAGAAACAGAAGTGTGTTCTGTTTTTCAATCTCAATTGTGAACTGTATGCATTTGTGTTGTTTGTTTAGGTGGCTAAAGAAAGTGTCTAGTGTCTGGCAGCCATGGGGCCAGATGAAGAAAAAATCGTCAACATATCTAAGCCAGACTTTGGGTTTTAAAGGAACGGAATCTAGAGCATGTTGCTCAAACTGTTCCATATAAAATTTAGCAATGGAGGGAGGGGGGGAATAATGGCGAATGCATGGCTGTCCCTTCTTTTTGTAGGTAGAAAGCATTTTGCCATACAAAATAACCAAAACATAATAGATGCGCAAAGAGCACCGTGATAGATGGAGAGAATTTGTTCTGTAAAAGAAGGATTATGTCATTGATTGGGACATTCGTAAAGAAGGCAGAGACGTCAAAACTGACTAATAAATCATCTTTTCCTAATGTAATGTCTTTGATTATGTTTATGAAGTGCTGTGTGTGTGTGGACATATTGGGGGGGGGGGGGGGGGGATGACCTACCAACTCCTTGAGTGTTGCCGCTAATTTCTTGGTTAGGTGATAATTCAGACTGTCTATATACCTTTGACTATCAGCCGGACTGGTGTGTTTTGTTTGTGTATCTTTGGTAGACCATAAATTTTCGGGGAACGAGCATAATGCGGAAGTAATTTTTTGACTGTATCTTCGGGCCATGTAGTAATTGTTTTAAGTAGTTTCTCTGTTTTCTTTTTATTCTATTGGTTGGGTTGTAGTTAACAAGTTGGTATATATTTTTGTCCGAGACTAGCAGATTTATTTTTTTCTAAACATGTGGTTCAGTTTAGAATAATGGTGGCATTTCCTGTATTGGCTCTAGTATTACGACGTTCGGATTTGATTTTAATGATTTGACTGCTGTTAATTCTTGTTTCGTTAAGTTGCTTGTTATTGTTTTCCATTTTCTTATAGTTTATATTTAAAATGTTGGCAGTTTCTAAACGTATTTTATCTGCTATGGTATTTGGGATAAATCTTAAGCCTCTTTCAATATTACAAATGATATTCAGTTTGTTCATCGATCTGGATACTATGGCAAAATTTAGACCTTTGCTGAATAGCGAGAGATCTTTGTTTAAGGCATGGTTGGATAGGTTAACTAAGTTACTGTTACCTGCAGGTGATTGGTGGCTTCTGTTGTTTCTTGCTTCTGGATGGTTGTTAACGTTCACTGTGTTGAAATTCAAATATGTCCGTTGGTTTTGTTGATCTTTTAGTCTATGAAATTTTGATTATGAGATTTTCTTTCTTAGTTTGAAGGATATGGTTCGCCATGTTGTCCGTAATCTTTTCGAGGATAATCCAAATATCTGCATTCAAGTAACTTGAAAGTTCAGATTTTACATTTTGTACCTGGTTTTGAGTAATGCCCAAGTGTTTTCTAGTGGCCTAGATCTGTTCTTTGAGTAATGCTTTCTCCATAATGTGGTATATTCGTTGCACCTTTGTTGAGGTAAATTTTCTCTTTAGTTTGATGCAATTCAGAATGATGTTGCTGTCCCTACAATATTTTAAAAATGCCAGTCGATTGATCAAACCAGAAACACGAATCTTCAACTTACCGTGCTGATTGCATTGTGTGTGGGTCGAATCTCCATGAATTATCAGAACCTGTAATCTACCATATATATATATATATATATATATATGGGAAACAGGATGCACAATTCCTATCAGACAAAAGGAACATAAACAACACATTAAATATAATAACGATGGTGAAGCTGGCCTTTCTGATCATGCCCTGAACACTTTACATAGAATTGACTGGAAAAGTACCAGTTGTTTACATCACAGCAAAACATGGTATGACTGCAAATTTAACAAAGCCTGTGAGATTCTTATCAACCACCCCAATCCGAACAATAATGATAGTCTGAAAATCCCAAGCATACGGAAGGCACATATTCTACCTATGGAACCTTTCTCCCTAAGAGTTAACTATAAACAGGACGACTGTAGATAATCCAGAATCCTAAATCTAATATAATAATTGTCATGTTAAAAACAGGACATCATTGTTGCTGGAAGAAAACTATCTACATGAAAGAATGTTTCTCTCGTGTTATCTAAAATAGAATTTAGTTTTGATATAGTTTCTAAATAATTCATTAATTTTTAATTTTATCTGTATTTTTTTTTTCACTAGAGGTCATGCCAGTAGAATAACTGGTGATCAAATAATTTTCTTTAGCATACTGTGTGAAATTAACTCAGCTTGTCCTTGTATATTTGTATATATTCCAGATGATGACCTTAATATAAAGGTCGAAACATCAGGAAAATTAAAACAGTTATTTATGACACAGTTGTAAAGTCCATAATTTCTAAAATGATTGTAGATAGGAAGTTAGTAATGATGTAATTTTTCATGTAGTACCATCATATCCTGTCATATCATACCCTACCCTCCTTGAGGGTATATATATCAGGAATTTGATGATGATATATATATTGAGATTACTTTATTAAATAACAAAACTTAAACCTTATTTATGAACCGCTCAGTATATATACTTTAGTTCATTTTTTAGTATTATATATAATACTAAAAAATGAACTTAATAAGTAAATCATAATTATGCAAGATTTTTATGTCCTGTATTCTGAATCAGTGCAAAGACATCTTCATTCAAAATAACAGAATCAACGAGTTATTCAAATTAAGTGAGTATTGAATTCAACATTATTTTAAATGCCGAATAGAGAAACTACAAGAGTTTCATGCTGAATATAGATAGAAACTATAAAAGTTTCGGCAGATCCAAGCATAAGCAAACCTTTCATGACAGGGACAAGCTCGTAGTAAAGGTGGGGTAAGCTCCGATCACTATCCTTAGTATTTCCCATAATGTAAAACACATCTCCTGGAAGATGTATGATGTTATACATTATGTGGGGGGGGTCACTACCCAGACCGGTTTCGATCTTTTGTTGAGCTCTCATCAGTGAGTAGGCAGACCCAAATCGTAAATACTCAGGTTGTAGTGATGCAGAGGTCATACTTTACCATACGAATTGCCAAGAGGTGTCACATCACAAAAGGCACAAAAAATTACTGAACTAGAGAGCCAGAATAGAGAGAGAGCCAAACTACGACAATGCAAAATTCGGCTTTAAAATAATGTTGGATTCAATATCAACTTAATTTGAATAATTTTGCATCGCCAAAGTAAATGAGTTTTTCATTTGTTGTGTTTTCACTCCATATGAATTTGTGCACATCTTTATGATGGGTATACATGGGGTTAGTAATCACTAGTCACTGTCCTGAAGCTATTATTATTAGTTTTATCCTTTTCTCAAAATTTTACCAAAACATTTCTATACGTTTGGAATTCATTTCCTATTCTGCTTTTTAGATCTCCTACTAAAATAAGGTTTTTTTTTTTTTTCAGATGCACTCTCTCATGACTCAAAAAATTTCCTCATTTCTACCTTAGCAGAACCATTTGTGGGATACTATGCACAAATAAAGCTGTCTTACTGTGTCGTTTTCCATTTTGAAATTTATCTGCATCACTATAGCTGACATCGTCTGCCATTCAGAAAATTTATTTTAGTGTTAAACATTTACTTCTTCCTTTCCCTGATCACTGTTTCCCAAACGTAACATTTTATAGTTATTAATTAGTTGTATCATACCTGTTTAAGTCTCCTTCATCTCAGTAATACAAATTATGTCAAGCTGGCAATTCTCCAATTATTCTACAAGTCTAACTTCTTTTTCCACTGATTTCCAGATATTTCTCACACTGATTGGTGCTAATCTGAAATTCTGGTATTGTTTCAATAGCTGACTTTTCACTATTCATCCTTTATCTGTAGGCCTCCATAGCTCAGTTGGTACAGGCGAGGTTCTTTGGTCAAAAAAAGAAGAGTTCATTTTCAGTTTATGATGCAAGCAACTTTTATCAGCTCTTTTCGACTAAAGGTGACTTAGCAGGTCTCATAAAATAGATGGAGGGTTTTTGCTCCTGGAAACTCAGATTTGTCATCCCTCAACATCACCACACATACCAACAAACAAAGAACACTTCAGGGAGTGATGATAGCCTACACTGTTTCCAAGCTAGTACCTTCTGACCAACACCTCATCTCAGATTCATATGCCAATACTGATATTCTGGATACTTCCATATGCTAACAACGGTAGATTGGTAGAGCCTCTGCTGAACAATGGTCGCTTGGTAGAAACTCTGCTACTAATGGCTCAGTTAAGTAAGTTTGAGCGCGGTTAGTAGTTGGAAGGGGTCCAATCGTTCGATGCTGTTGGCACACTCTCCCTCGATGAGTCTTTGGACTCCCTGGAGGTGTCAAATAATAATAATAATAACAACAACAACAACATACTTTTTACCTGAAAAAATCAATCTGGGGGGGGGGGGGGGGAGTCTTGGTTAACCAAGTATTGCTCCAGACCACATCACATTTCATCACAATATACTATGAATCTGGTTGCACTTTAAGCCGATAGATATAATATAATATAATATTTCATTAAGGTTTAATGAAATAAAAACAGCACAAATAAATAATTAAACACAAGTTTAATCAATCCTATATTTCGTCTCAGTCACTGAGACATTGCAAGGGAAACAATATTAAAACTGTAAAAATGCACAAAATTGTACAAAACAATAAGTGAAAAAGATTAGGCTGAAAGCCTAAAGTCATGTGAGAGATGCCCTCTATGGGTGCTGGCTAGCCTTAGCTAGTGGGTGGGAGGCCTAAGAATTAGTTTCCCAAATCTCAAGAAGTTTAATATAACCATATTTATTAAGATGATGTTAGGCTTTTTTTTAATCTGCTTCTGATTCTAAAAAAAAGGCTTTCAAATCTATATATGCTGTGGTGAAGCATAGAAGTTTCCTTCCATTTGATTCTGTGTAAGGTATCCAAGGCAAGGCAGTCAGCTAGACCTGAACAAGGTCTAGCTTGTTCAGGTCTGGGAATCCTGTAAACACCTGGAACAGAAAGAGGAGGTAGAGGATACTTGGGAGAGTGGATGAAGACTGCCAGCTTCAGCTGAAGTTTGAATGCAGTGCAGAGACTGTACTTTTTTAGAATTCTGGTTATATTTTCTGACGTGTCCCGAATATAAGGAACAATGATGGCATTACTAGTCAGCATGTTGAGAGTGATATGAGCAGATGGGAGGAACAATTCATTTAACCATTGGACAAAGTCTAATAAATATAGGAGAGTTCAACAATAAATTCAGTCTGGGTAGAACAGAGGTTGGAGGCTTTGTTAACATGAGTTTTGATAACATCATATTGTTGACAGGGTGGATAATGGAAAAGTTTGTGTATATATCTATCTGAGTTTTCTGTAAACAGAGAAAGAAAGAATGAATGCGATTGGGAAGATGTGTGCTTAAAGTATCTAGAAAAGGCATGCTATTGTTATTGTCTTTTTCTATAGTGAATTGGATTCTGGGGTGCTGTCTATTGAGAGGGAGGAAGAAGGAATCTAATGTATCTTAGCCATGCAGCCAAATAGAGACCATGTTATCAGTTTTAAAAGAGGTAAACCGTGAGTAGACATATCGGTACACAATAAATAACGGAAAAAACTCACGTAGAAAGATTATTTATTAGTATAATTTTTGCCTGTGTGTCACAGGCATCCTCAGTACATTAAGCTCAAATTTGAAATTGGAGTTGTCAGTTAGTGTTTAATTTTGAGCTTAATGTACTGAGGATGCCTGTGACACACAGGCGAAAATTATACTAATAAATAATCTTTCTACGTGAGTTTTTTCCGTTATTTATTGTGTACCATGTTATCAGTGTGCCTTAGCAAGATCGATTTGAGAATTGCAGTATCCAGAGCTATTTGTTGAGGCTTAAGTGCTGTGAAGACATCCTGTTCAAGGTTTAATGGAATATTTACAGCACTAGGAAAGGATTAAAACTGATTTTAATGCTTCCAATATTTCATCTCCATCACTGAGACATCTTCAGGGATTACAAAAAAACTATTGTAAACACTCAAATACAACATAGTATTAAGCGAAACATGTGGATGACTCTAAAGTCCTATCTAGGCGGTGTGCCCTCTATAGGCATTTGTAGATGGCCTAGGATGTAAAGTGGGATCTCTGATAATTAATATTTCCCAAATTTGGAAAGATTTATACAACTGTATTTATTTAAATTCAGTTGATTTCTGAGTGCTACCAGAGATTCTAAAAACAGTCTTTCTCTTTTGAATTTACTATGATGGAGCATGGTGGTTTATTTCTCCAGGAAACCTGTGGGTTGTATCCAAAACATGGTCTGAAAGGCCACACTGACCATAGTTGTGATTGAAGAAGTTTGATTTGTGTTCTTCTAAATGGATAGTGGCTGATCTATATCTGTACAAAGTTTAAGGTGGGACTTAAACATGCTGTGTGGAAGTTGTATGTTTATAAGGACCAGGCTATTTTTTCTGATGTGCCATGGATGTAGGGTGTAGTGATGGCATTTCTGAAATCCTTCTGAAGAAATGGCTGGAGAATGGGGGAGGAACTGATTATTTTTGTAATTCTGTAATCACTGTAACCATTGGAAAGAAAGGTGTTGTGTATGTGTTTGAGTTTGGTTGAAAGGGAGGTTCCACTGGACCAAAGACTGTGCACTCTATTGGTTCAAGTTTTAATAATGCCATACTGTTGGGAGGGGTGGTGGTGGTGGTGGGAGAGATTGTGACTATATCTGCCTGTGTGAGTAGGTTTTCTATATACAGTGAAGGAAAGGTTACCAGTAGGAAGGCGTGTTACAAAGGTGTCTAGGAAGGGTAAACTATTGTTATTTTCCTTTCCATCGTAAACTGGATTCTTGGATGTAAGCTATTGAAGTGACTGAGGAAGGAGTCTAATGTTTTTGATTTTGGTTAATCGTATATCTGGGGGGGACTGTGAAAGATCTGGTTTTTTTTTAATGTCCGGCGGCCAGGAGGATACTTTTTTTAAGTAAGATTTTTAAATTGTCACTTTTTACCAATATTCCCTTAAATGACACCTTAACACTTAAGAAACGTTTTTTCTTCTAATATCTTAGATCTCTTTTCCTTTACCATCAATTCTGGTTATTTTTCTTGGAAGAACAAAATTTACAAACAGACAGAGGGAACCAATATGGGTTTCACCCCCCCCTCACTCCCTTTTACCAATTTTTACATGGAAAATTTGGAAAAACGAGCCATTGACTCAGGCCCTCTCAAACCTTCCATCTAGCTAAGATATGAAGATGATATATTCTCTATTTGGCCTCATGGCCCAGACACATTAGACTCCTTCCTCAGTCACCTCAATAGCCTACATCCAAGTACCCAGTTTATGATGGAAAAGTTAAATAATAGTTTACACTCCCTAGACACCTTAGTAACACACCTTCCTACTGGTAACCTTTCCTTTACTGTATATAGAAAACCTGCTCACAAAGGCAGATACATTCACAAACTCTCCCCCCCCCTCCCAACAGAAATGGCATTTTTAAAACTCTAACCAATAGAGCACACATTCTTTATTCCAGAGGAACCTCCCTTTCAACCGAATTCAACCACATACACGACACCTTTTTTTTCCAATGGTTACAAAGATTACAGAATTACAAAAATAATCAGTTTCTCCTCCATTCTCCTGCCATCTCTTCAGAAGGATTTCATAAATGCCAACACCATACCCTGCATCCGTGGCACATCAGAAAAAATATCCTTAAACATACAACCTCCACACAGCGTGTTTAAGCCCCACCTTAAACTTGCTTCCCTTATCTGTTCTACCAAAGATCAGCTCCCTCCTCCCTCAGTGCCTGGAGTATATAAAGCACCCTGTTCCTGCAAGCTGGTCTTCGGAGAGACAGATAGATCAGTAATCATCTGTTTAGAAGAACACTCATACATCTGGATTGACGACTATGGTCAATCTGGCCTTGCAGACCATGTTTTGGATACAACACACAGAATCTCCTGGAGAAAAACCATCATATTCCACCATAGTTTTTAGAATCTGTGGTGGCACTCAGAAATCAACCGAAATGAAATTAATACAGTTGCATAAAACTTCCCAAAATTTGGGAAATATTAATTATCAGAGATCCCACTTTACATCCTAGGCCACCTATAAATGCCCACAGAGGGAGCACCACCTAGATAGGACTGATCAGAGTCACCCACTTGTTCCACTTAGCATTGTGTTGTATTTGAGTGTGTGTATTACAATACTTTTTTGTAATCCCTGAAGATGTTTCAGTGACTGAGACAAAATAGTGGAAGCATTAAAATCAGTTTTAATCCTTTTCTAGTGCTTTCAGCATTAAACCTCCAACATGACAGCATCCAGATCATGTTTTTCAAAATGGTCTATATAATAATTGGCTAGAGAGGGAAGAAATGAGAGCCCATGGAAGTGCCCTAAATCTGTTAATAAATGGTATCATTCTAAATGAAGTAGACATAATGAATGTTTAAAATAAAAAAGATCAATGATATCAGGGGGGGGATGTTTTTTAACTAAATTTAAAGTGTCAGAATGAGTGATATTGGTAAAAAGAGAGGTGACATCATCAAAGCTTACCACAATATCATTATTATCTAAAATAACAGTTTGGAATAAAGATTTGAAATGAGTGGAATTTTTAATATAAGATGAAGAATGACCTGTAAATGAGTTAAGGATTTATCTGTTTGGCTAACTTAAAAGATAATAACAATATCATGGTAAGCTTGATATCAGAAACTAATTCTCAGGCCTAACAGTTAAGGCTAGCAACAGCACCCATAGAGTGCATCCCTCATAGGACTTTAGGCTTTCAGTATAATCTTTTCCACTTATTGTTTTGTGCAATTTTGCATGTGTTTTTATGATTTTAATATTCAAAAGTGTAGAAAGGCTTATGTGTTCGTCATTCATGTTGTTAAATTTTGATAGTATATAGCAGAACACAAAATTAGCAAAAGTACTGCACAGAAGCTTTTACAAGTCAGAGAGATTGTTCTTAGAAGTAACAGAAGCCCTGAAACATACTCCAAATCTCAACGAATATGGCTGTATAAATTTGCCTAAGATTTGGGATCATCTTAAGAGATAACTAGTACCTGCTTTCACTCTTTTTTTTTTTTCAGGACTTTAGTCTTAGTGTTATTGCTACAATACAGGTATCCCTTGATATATGCAGTTTTGATTAGTGCGCAAAAAATTATTGTGACCATAAACTTGATATATGCGGTATCAAATTTGATTAGTGCACCCAAAAAGTTTGAAAATAAGCAAAGCGTTAGACTTTGTCAATGAAACCGATCAGAACATGTGGTACGAGTTGTGCTCCAATGTTAGTAACTCACTCTCGGCTCAGTCTCAGCGCATCAATTTATCAGCAGAGAGTGGCGAGTACAGACGTATATGTGTATGTATTACAGTGTATGTTTATGGCCTATCTGCATATCACATAATTTTCAAATTATATAAAGCATTACCCTTTGTAACTATGGCTTCGAAAAAGAGTAATAAACAAAAATTGATTACTTTGGATACTAAAATTGATATTATTAAAAGGTTTGATAATGGAGATAGCAAAGAACAATCGGAAGAGCTCTAGGCTTTGGTGAATCAACTATACGAGCCATTTTAAATAAAGTGACTGAATACCCGCAAACAAGGCAAAGCGGCATCTGCATCTTTGAGTATGTAGAGTAAAATCATGGAGGAGGAAAAAAAAGCTACCACTCTTCAATTTACATTAGATAAGTTTTTTTATAAAAAATAAATATTTTGATAAGTTTATATGTAACAAATATGTATAGATAAAATATATAAATACATGTCACCTTAAAAAATAAATGATGTTTAAATTTTTATATTTTGCAGGATTCATTATAATTATTCCCATTAATTCTTAACATTGAATAATGCGTTTTTGATATATGTGGTGTCCATCGAGGATTAATTAACCACATATATCAAGGGATACCTGTATATATATATATATATATGGGATTAAAGGCCTCACACCTACTCCCTATATGGGAACAAAAAAGGCATTAGCTGATTTATATATATATATATATATATATATATATATATATATATATATATACATACTAGATAGAGGGAGCCTAATTAGGACTTCAGTCTTGCTGTTGTTGCTACAATTTTGTTAAACTAGTCCCTTTGTTACACCATGTTGTTATAGTCTCACGTACCGTGACAAACTTTGTTTTTGTGCTTTGAAGATGCTGGTTATAACACCAGCAAAATATCAGCAATAAGACAATAAATAATTATTTACTTATAATTCTGTATTCTGATAAATACCGTCAAACTTAATATTGTTTCCCTGACGATGTCTCAGTGACAGATGAAAAATAGGATTAATTAAACATGTGTTTAATTATTTATTCGTGCTGTTTTTATTCCATTAAACCTTATAATGAACATCTACTAATGGGGCACACCACTATTAGAAGTTACAACCTATGTAGCGATCTCCCAGTTATTAAGCTTTGATTTACTTATATACACCTCTGTCCAAAAAGAAACCGAACTTTTCAAAACTAGAAGAAACTAGTGGCACCACCTGTTGTATCTTTTTGTTGTTGAAAGCAGCAACCTTCATTAGTGTTGTGTGTCAACTGTTTATGACATTTGTTTCATTAGAAGCCGAGTTATAGTGCCAAGAGTGACAGTGTGTTTTGACGAACGGTCAGAAAATGAATTTCAAACCGAGAGCTGCGACTGACTTTTGTGTGAAACTCAGTAAATGTTTTACCAAAATGCATCAAATGCTTCAAAAAGCATACAGTGATGAATGCTTATTCCATACGTAAGTTTACGAGTGGTTTAAGTAATTTCAAAGTGGTCATGAGACGTTTGAGGACGACAAAAATCTGGGCCTTTGCTCAGTCCAAAAACTGGACTGAGCAAAGTTAACATCCAAAAAGTGCACGATTTCATCAAAGAAAACCCAAAATCGCCCATGAGATTGAGTGAAGATGAATTGGGATTCCAAAATCAACTGTGCACAACATTTTGACAGAGAGTTTGGACCTTTGTAAATTGAATTCGCGATTTGTTCCCCACAAGTTGACCCACGACCAAAAAATGTACCAAATTGAACACTGCAAGGACCTCATTAAAACTACTTGTAAGGATCAAACTTCCTTGAAATGATCATTACTGGTGATGAAACATGGTGTTTTGAGTATGAGCACAAAACAAAGTGCCAGAGTGCTGAGTGGAGATCACCAGAAGAGGGGGCATCCGAAAAAAAGGTCGCTTGGAGAAGTCAAAAGTAAAGACACAATGCTCATTTGTTTCTACGATTCCAAGGGCATTATCCACAAAGAATTTGTTCCGCCTGAACAAAAGTTCAATGGTGAGTTTTATCTTGAAATTTTGAAGCGATTGATAGCAAAACTCGTCATGTACAGCATGAATATCATGATGCAGGCGGCTGGTCACTTTTGCACGATAATCACTATGTCATTGTTCAAACATTGTGAGACAGTTTTTGAGCAAAAACCAAGTTTGTGTGTTGGATCACTAGCCGTATTCACCTGATTTAGCACCATGTGACTTCTTTCTCTTCCCCCCGACTTCATTTGCTGATGAAAGGAAAGCGATACGACACCACTGAAAACGTTCAAGCGACAGTAACCACGACTCTCAACAGTATCCCAAAAACCGATATAAAAAACTCATTTAACGAATTAATCGACCGTGCCAAACACTGTATCAAAGCTAAGGGAGAGTACATTGATTGAAATAAATGATTTGAATAATTATAATTGGCCTGCGTTTTATTTCCTATCAAAAGTAAGTTCAGTTTCTTTTTGGACAGAGGGTGTGTGTGTGTGTGTGTGTGTGTGTGTGTGTGTGTGTGCGCGCGCGTAAGTATTCTTCTTCAAATCTCAAAAAAATACACTCTTGAGATCATCCAAGTCTGTGCACCAACAATAATTCATATACTGATGAAGAAATTGAAGCCTTCAATAATGATATATCCCAACTTTACAATAAAGGAAAACATCATTTCAGAATTGTAATGAGAGGCTTTAATGCTAGAAATGGCACACAACAATCAGATGAAAGCTCAATGAGAAATTTTGGATATGGCATGAGAGATGATAGAGGAGCAAGGTTAATATAATTTGCAGAAAAAGCAAACCTCCACATCATGAATTCTTTTTTCAAGAAAAAAACACGACATGGAAAAGTCCAAATGGCAAAATTAGTGAAATTGACTTTATCCTCAGCAATAAGAAAAACATCTTTCAAGAATGCTCTGTTATAACACCTTCAACATTGGAAGTGGCCATTGTAAGGTACGCAGTAAGATTCAAATAAACTGCCAAAGAGAAAGAAGAAAAATGTTTTAAAGATTGAAGCAAAACATAGATGTACACAAACTCAACATTAAAAAAGATATATTCTAACATGAACTAAACAACAGATTTAAAAATCTTATTATAGATGACAATGCTGATCAATTAGAAAGTAATGACATTACCCAAAACCTTTTACAATGCTCACTTGAAATAGTAGGTACCAAAGAACAGAAACAAGACAAAATTTCTGAAAAAACAAAAGAGCTTATGAAGAAACAAAAAGAAATGAAACAATCAAATAACCAACAGAATAAAATTGAATACACTGAATTGTGCAAAATGATCAGAAAACGTATCACAGAAGAATTACGATAATTCAATTGTATATTCATACAACAAACAACTGAAAACAACCGTAGTCTCAAAAAAGCCAAACAGCTATTGATGAACAGCAATAAACAGATGGCTGCAGCCAAACTACAAGATGGAACCATAACCAGAGATAGATATGCTATAGCAAAAAGAATTGAAGAATTTTACTCAGTATTATATCAGGATGATGAATTAAATGAAGAAGACAACTACAAAATAGCTGAAGTACCACAGATGCCACCAGAAGAAGTTAGGTGGAGCATCCAAAGCTTGCAAAATGCAAAAGCTGCAGTTGAGGATGGAGTTATAGCTGAACTTCTAAAGTAGGTGGAGAAATGATCTACAAACTCTTAGCAAAACTATTTACTTTATGCCTGGAGAAAAATGATGTACCAAGAACATGGAAGAAGGCCATCCTAATTCTGCTACATAAAAAAGGTGATGTAGAAGACTTGACTAACTACCGACCCATCAGTCTACTATCAGTGGTTTACAAAGTGTTTACAAAAGTCTTAGCTCATAGGCTTTGTACGACTGGACCTAGCACAATCAAAAGAATAGGCAGGTTTCAAAGTGGCTTTAGTACAATGGACCATATTCAAGTTGTACAACAGATCATTGAACGGTGTAATGAATATCAGTTACCATTATGTCTTGGTTTTACTGATTATGATAAAGCCTTTGACTGAGTAAAAACTTGTGCAATACTTAAAGCATTACGAAACAAGTGGAAGAGCCATATGTCAGGACCACCAAATCAGCATACACCAATGTCACAGCAGCAATTCATTTCAATGGAAACATCTCTAGTGTGGAAATACAGAGAGGTATAAGACGGGGTGACACAATATCTCCATATACTAGGCATGCTGCCAAAATTATTCGCTGCATGCCTAGAAGAAATATTTAAACTTCTTGATTGGGAAAGGAAAGGTCTGAAGATAAATGGAAGATATTTAAGCCATTTACACTTCACAGATGACATAATTATCTTTACTTCAACTGTGCAAGAATTACAGACATGTGTCCATGAACTCCAAATTGCGAGCAAAACAGCTCGCCTAAATATAAACCTAAAGAACACTCAAGTTATGTTCAATAGCTATGTCTAACCAGAAATAATAAAAATCAATAATGATAAAATTAAACTAGTAGATCATTACGTATACTTAGGAAAACAGATATCAATGGAACAAAATATCATGGACGAAATTAAAAGACACACAATTCTTGGGTGGAAAACATTTGGAAAATTACATTCAATATTCAAAAGCCAACTACCATTATGCCTGAAGAGAAAAGTTTTTTAACCAATACAATCTTCCTATATTGACATATGGCTGTGAAACATGGACACTAAATGCAAAGAAAGTTCAAAAATTAAGAACAACATAACTGAGTATGGAAAAAAGTAGGCTTGGTATCACAAGACTGAATAACAAAAGGATTACGTGGATAAGAAATCAAACCAAAGTCTCTGACATCATAGGAAGAGTGAAACATCTGAAGTGGCAATGAGTTGGGAATATTGTTCGAAGACAAGATCAATGATGGACAAAAGAAGTACTGGATCGGATTTCGTGAGAGGAAAAACAACCATGATGCCGGCCTAAATCATGGTGGATCGATCATATCATAAGATTTGCAGGAATGACATGGGAAAGGAAAGCCATGGACAGACAGTTTTGGAGTAATCTTGGAAAGGACTTCAATCCAGCAGTGGATCAACAATGACTGATAATAATGATAATGATGTACATGTATGTATATATATATATATATATATAAATAGTTGAAATTAGGATTTACTCGGGATGTATACATTTATAAAAATAAATTTAACTGACTAGAACCCGAGAAAGTATAACAAAAACCTTTAATAAATCACAACTAGTTTCATCGGTGCTCCGACTTCTTCAGGTGAGAAAGAAAAAACATAAGACTTATAAAAATAACAAGGTAAAAAACATGGACTTTCCAGCTTAATAAAAAGAAGTAGAATAGTAACAGTCATATTTGAATAGGTGACCGCGTGCTACCATTGGTATGAATTGAATGTGTGCGAATTTTAGAGCGCCAGTACTGGATTACTGCGCTATGGGAATCAGGCAAATTGTAGCTTAGTTTGTTGTTCAAGTGTGAAGGGTCCAGAACTATTTCTTTTGATTTGAGAATTCTTCTTTCAAATTCATCCTTGCATATATATAAATTAGTAGTGCTTTCCCAATCAACTTGGTGTGGCCGTTCTTCAAGGTTAGAGTTTGCCGAGAAGAGGACATGATTGGAAAGGGCGCTCGCTCCTGTTCTACTGTAAGAGATGTCACGTCTATGTTTCTCAAGACAAAGTGACAGATTTATCTGTCTGGCCAAAATAAGGTCGACCACAGTTGCACAAAACTTTATAAACACCAGGAAAATGCAGTTGGTTGTGTTTTGGTCGGCTCAGAAAAGAACGAAGTTTTGGCAGAGTAGTATAGTCGGTCTTTATGTTGAATTTCTTCAAAATCCTAGATAGTTTTGGGGTAAGAGAGGTGATAAATGATAACTATATATGAGTGATAGGGTTGGAATCATCTTCTTGTCGAGGATGTTGGCGTGGTCTCAAACGTTTAGTGATGTTACGAGACGAATATCCATTATTTAAGAAGGTGTTTTTCAGGAAGTTAAGCTATGTTTGAAGGTCTTCTTCTGTGGAAGTGAGACATCTTGCTTGATGGGCAAGGGTGGAGATGATGCCCAGTTTCTGAGTAGGGGAAGTCATGAGAAGAGCCATGTAAATATCTATCAGTGTGGGTGGTTTTTCGAAAAATTGAAAATTTAAGATAGTCAGGTGATCAACTGATCTTTAGATCCAAGAAGGGGAGTGCCGTTAATCTCTAGTTCTGATGTTGACTATTTAAATGGTTTAGAAAGTTCTGCAGTTCCTCTAAACTATGTCCCCAGATAAGGAAGACGTCATCAATGTAGCGTAACCACAGTTTAGGTTTTAAAGTAGCTGAAGAAATAGCTTTCTCTTCAAAATCTTCTAGAAAAATGTTAGCTAAGACTGGGGATAGAGGGCTGCCCATAGCTAACCCACTAGTTTGTTTGTATATTTTATCTTCATAGCAGAAACAGCCGGAATTGATGCAGTGAGTTAGAAGAGCAAACATTTTTTTTAGAAACCTTGTCCTTAAGAAGAGTCAGAACTTCATCTGTAGGTATATTTGTAAACAGAGACACGATGTCAAAACTCAGCATTCTGCCAGAGTCTATAAGATTCAAATTTTTTATTTTTGATTTGAAAAAATGTTTGCTCTTCTAACTCAATGCATCAATTCCGGCTATTTCTGCTATGAAGATAAAATATACAAACAAACTAGCGGGTTAACTATCGGCAGCCCTCTATCCCCAGTCTTAGCTAACATTTTTCTAGAAGATTTTGAAGAGAAAGCTACTTCTTCAGCTACTTTAAAACCTAAACCGTGATTATGCTACATTGATGATGTCTTCCTTATCTGGTGACATAGTTTAGAGGAACTGCAAAACTTCCTAAACCATTTAAATAATCAACATCAGAACATTAAATTCACATCAGAACTAGAGATTAACGGCATTCTCCCCTTCTTGGATCTAAAGATCGACAGATTATCTGACTGTCTTAAATTTTTAATTTTTCGAAAAACCACCCACACTGATAGATATTTACATGGCTCTTCTCATCACCTCCCTCCTCAGAAACTGGGCATTATCTCCACCCTTTCCCATCTAGCAAGATGTCTCACTTCCACAGAAGACGACCTTCAAACATAGCTTAACTTCCTGAAAAACACCTTCTTAAATAATGGATATTCGTCTCGTAACATCACTAAACGTTTGAGACCACGCCATCATCCTCGACAAGAAGATGATTCCAACCCTATCACTCATATACAGTTACCATTTATTAGCTCTCTTACCTCAAAACTATCTAGGATTTTGAAGAAATTCAACATAAAGACCGACTATACAACTCTGCCAAAACTTCGTTCTTTTCTGAGCCGACCAAAACACAACCAACTGCATTTTCCTGGTGTTTATAAAGTTTTGTGCGACTGCGGTAGACCTTATTTTGGCCAGACAGATAAATCTGTTTCACTTCGTCTTGAGAAACATAGATGTGACATCTCTTACAGTAGAACACGAGAGAGCGCCCTTTCCAATCATGTCCTCTTCTCGGCAAACTCTAACCTTGAAGAACGGCCACACCAAGTTGATTGGGAAAGCACTACTAATTTATATATATGCAAGGATGAATTTGAAAGAAGAATTCTCGAATCAAAAGAAATAGTTCTGGACCCTTCACACTTGAACAACAATCTAAGCTACAATTTGCCTGACTCCCATAGCGCAGTAATCCAGTACTGGCACTCTAAAATTAGCTGTTGCACACATTCAACTCATACCAATGGTAGCACACGGTCACCTATTCAAATATGACTGTTACTATTCTATTTCTTTTTATTAAACTGGAAAGTCCATGTTTTTTACCTTGTTAATTTTATAAGTCTTATGTTTTTTCTTTCTCACCTGAAGAAGTCGGAGCACCGATGAAACTATTCGTGATTTATTAAAGGTTTTTGTTATACTTTCTCGGGTTCTAGTCAGTTAAATTTATTTATATATATATATATATATATATATATATATATATATAATACTTTTATGTGAATCTCATTCTCATCTATGAAAGCTTGTAAACCTATTATACATTAGTATGGATGAGTAAAGAGATAATCAATTAATTTTCAAAATAACAGTTAATTAAATAATCTAGAAACTAAACATGAACTTTTTTCAAGTCACTTCATGCCTCTAATGCACTAGGTGGTGGTCTCACAGAAGGTAATGAATTTTTCTATATTAATGATGGGGATTCAAATCCACAGCATGGCTAGAGAGTAACTACACTGCTCACACACTCAACCAGCTATTTATACACCACAAAATCAAACAAGAAAATTAGAGAGGTTGATAAAGAACTATTATTATTATTACCCCAAGATCTCATGGAGTCAAAGACTCATCTGGGAACTTCTAACCAGTAAGAGCTAAGATAATCAAATTTGGTATTCAGAGCCTTCTTACTTATTGAAAGCTTGTAAACTAAGGTGGGCTAATAGGCTTTAAAACAACACAATCATGCTTAATGCCTAATCTACAGATGGCAGGAATCCTAAGCAATAACTAAGGACCTGCAAAAAAAACTTCCAAAAATTATTTTTCCAGAAAATTTTATCTAGTGTTTGAAAAACAGTGGTAATACTGGTTGGGTTGGTTGCTGGTAACATATGTTAATGAAGATATAATTTTCAACCTGGATCTCCAAAGTCCATTTTTGTCATTATTTGTGATTATGCTACATTTTTCACTCTACAAATATTACATCAATAGCATAATACTGGATTTAGAGAATCCTGTAGTGAGCAGGAATGCAAGATTGTGAGAACACATACTATATAACTAACAAAACAGTGATGCATCCTAGATTTTAGAAACTTCAGTTTTATTTAAACCTGCATTTGTCAGTTTGATTTTCCAAACCAGAAAATCAAATAATTAATAAGTTCTGAAAAACTATGGAAGGGAGGTAAAAACACTTTAAGTTACAGTGTCTTGTTTTAACTAGTGCTTACATGCACAATGCTAGAATATCACAGTTTCAAGAGGACAAAGTGAACACAAACCTTGTACTTGCCTTCTTGCTCCTGCTTAACCTGTGGCACCTCTAATAGCCTGCACCAAACTTCCCCTCTAACTGCATTAGGAATGCCTTTATATATTCTTCTTCTAAGCTATATGCATGAAATATGTAACAACCATGTATAATTTATTTTTGCATGTATGTGTGGATGGTATAAATATAAATACAAAAATAAATATATCTCCAGGGAAATACTTGACATATCAAGTTCTGTTACAGATAAATAACTTGCTTCTCCAAGCCTTTGATAAATAAATAATTACAAATAACAAAATAACTTTAGTGAAACTTTTTACTTAATTTCACTCTAGTATCTAAAGGATCTTCAGTAAAACTTAAAAATTAAATAAGTAGAAGAGAAAACTGGAAAAATACTAGATGCTCGCACAGTCCAAAATACAATAAGCTCCTAACTGTATAAATTTAAATAAGAGATAAATCATTAATTCTAAAAAAAAAGTAATGACTATTTTTAGAGTAATTTCTAAAAACCAAAAAGGCACTTGCTAATATGGCAAAAAAATAATAATAATAAATAAAGAAATAAACCATGAAGGCCAACAGATCTAAGCAATTGGTTATTCCTTCTGAAACACCTTTAACACAAGAATGGTAACACGATGGACCACTTCTTGGAAGGCAAGTGACAAGGAAACTATAGCTATTAATGACTGCTAACATAAGACACTGAAGCATTAGTATGGAAGATGGACTTTATTTCTTGAAGCAGCAATGGAGCACAAAGAGACTTCAGTGGAGCAGAAAGAGTGAGTTCAACGTACAAGGCAAGTGTTAATGGTGGAAGATTTTTGATAAGGATGATGATGAAGTGGAAGAACATGAATGTAAAGTCCACTGTGTACTTTCTAAAAACAAAAAAATGAAGGCTACCAGCTGGATGATGCAGAAGAGGAGACCTAAAATGGCAATCCGATAATGTTCTTCTTGTACTACAAAAGTGAACTAGATACAATGGTGGATACTGCTAATATTCATGGCAAAATCTCGAAGATATGAAAATCATGAAAATGAGGTTGAAGAGCTGGATAAGAATTTATCAATAGGGATAAATGGAACATAAGTCTATTTGCTAAAGGAATGTTCAGCTGAATTGGCTAGGCCTTTCACATGTTTATATAACTTAAGTCTCAGCTCAGGAATGATAACACAGGAATGGAAGGAATGTATGATAGTTCCATTGTACAAGGGCAGTGCAAAAACTGATGTGTCTAACTATTTACCTATCAGTATCTCTGGTGTGGTAATGAAGATTTTAGAGAAGTTGCTAATAACTCACATACAGAAATGGGTAGACAAACAAGCTATACTCTGCAAAGAGCAGAATGGGTTTAATAAAGGAAGGTCATGTTTTAGCAATTTGCTCATATTTTAAAACAATGTTATGGAAGAGTTGGATAAAGGGAATGGATACACTATGATAACATTGGATTTTTCTAAGGCATTTGATAGGATACCACACGAAAGGCTGTTGCATAAACTGGAGAATATGAGATTGGAATATAAACTCCTGACTTGGATCAGGGGATAGATCACAGACAGATACCAGAAAGTGGTATACAGTGGGTGTGAATCTGTCAGATTAAAGTTGTTAGTGGTGTACCTCAGGGTTCAGTCCCTGGGTCATTATTGTTCACTCTACAGATTAATCACATCACGTAAGGTCTAACATCAGATTATTATTATTACATCTAAAAGAAGTCCAAAAACTCACTCAGGGAGGGCACCTATTCTACAACTCTCTGCCTCTACCAGCTATAGCAAACCGCATCATCTACACCAACGGCATCTCCTACCTACCATCATTAATATTTTCACAGACAATCACAAACATCCATGCCCATAGCAGTATTCGAACCTGCAGGCTGGAAAGCAGATAAACTAACCACTCTACCAACCAGGCCAAACTGTTGCAAGATGTGCAATTTTTTGCTGATGATGCAAAGATGAGTAGCGAAATCAGGGATGCTAGTGATATTCAGTACTTACAAAATGATTTGAATAGGCTGGAAATTTGGGCAAATGAAAATGACTCTCAGTTTAATGTTAGTAAGTGTAAAGTTATGCACTTCTGCGTGATGAGATTTCCAGTAGCATATTACATTAGCAGGGTTATGCTACAAGAAACTGAGGAGGCAGGGAATCTTGGCATATTGGTGGATAGGAATATCAAGTTTAAAGCTCATACCTTTTATATCAAGTTCAAAGGTCACATAGCAAAAGTTGAAAATACAACTAAAAGAATATAATAAATTTAGTTACTTAAATATAAAGAGCCAATAGGCTTTATTTCGGCGATATAAACATTATTTAAACTATGGGGATATTAAATCCCACATTGTTTTAAAACCGAATAAGAAACTCAAAGATTGGAATCAGAGAGTTTCATGCTTAATATAGTATAGTAAACTACAAAAGTATCGACAACTACTAGTGTGAGCTAATGTACGTAGTACAAACTCGGGCAACTCGCAGCAAAGGTGGTAAAGTTCTGATCGCTATTCTTGGCATTTTCCATAATGTAACACATTTCCTAGGAAATGTATGCTGTTATTACATTATGGTAGGAGGTCACTACCCAGACCGGTTTCAGCCTTTATTGAGGCTTCATTAGTGAGTAGCTAGACCAAATTAATACCAAAGGGTATAGCAAAAAGAACTTATATACTCAGCTATACGAGTTGTCAAAAAGGTGCACCCATTAAGTTACTTAAATATAAAGAGCCAATAGGCTTCATTTCGGCGATATAAACATTATATTGCCGAAATGAAGCGATTTTGACAACTCGTATAGCAAAGTATATAGCACCTTTTTTGACAACTCGTATAGCAGAGTATGTAAGTTCTTTTTGCTATCCCCTTTGGTATTAATTTGGTCTAGCTACTCATTGATGAAACCTCAATAAAGGCTGAAACCGGCCTGGGTAGTGACCTCCTACCATAATGTAATAACAGCATACATTTCCTAGGAAATGTGTTTTACATTATGGAAAATACCAAGAATAGTGATCAGAACTTTACCACCTTTGCTTCAAGTTGCCCAAGTTTGTACTACGTACTTGGACAACTTGCATTAGCTCACGCTAGTAGTCGCCGATACTTTTATAGTTTACTATACTATATTCGGCATGAAACTTTCTGATTCCAATCTTTGAGTATCTTATTCGGTTTTAAAACAATGTGGGATTTAATATCCCCTTAGTTTAAATAATGTTTATATCGCCGAAATGAAGTCTAGTGGCTCTTTATATTTAAGTAACTTAATGGGTGCACCTTCTTGACAACTCGTATAGCAGAGTATATAGCACCTTTTTTGACAACTCATATAGCAGAGTATATAAGTTCTTTTTGCTATACCCTTTGGTATTAATTTGGTCTAGCTACTCACTGATGAAGCCTCAATAAAGGCTGAAACCGGTCTGGGTAGTGACCTCCTACCATAATGTAATAACAGCATACATTTCCTAGGAAATGTGTTTTACATTATGGAAAATACCAAGAATGGTGATCAGAACTTTACCACCTTTGCTTCAAGTTGCCCAAGTTTGTACTACGTACTTGGACAACTTGCATTAGCTCACGCTAGTAGTCGCCGATACTTTTATAGTTTACTATACTATATTCGGCATGAAACTCTCTGACTCCAATCTTTGAGTATCTTATTCGGTTTTAAAACAATGTGGGATTTAATATCCCCTTAGTTTAAATAATGTTTATATCGCCGAAATGAAGTCTAGTGGCTCTTTATATTTAAGTAACTTAATGGGTGCACCTTCTTGACAACTCGTATAGCAGAGTATATAGCACCTTTTTTGACAACTCATATAGCAGAGTATATAAGTTCTTTTTGCTATACCCTTTGGTATTAATTTGGTCTAGCTACTCACTGATGAAGCCTCAATAAAGGCTGAAACCGGTCTGGGTAGTGACCTCCTACCATAATGTAATAACAGCATACATTTCCTAGGAAATGTGTTTTACATTATGGAAAATACCAAGAATGGTGATCAGAACTTTACCACCTTTGCTTCAAGTTGCCCAAGTTTGTACTACGTACTTGGACAACTTGCATTAGATCACGTTAGTAGTCGCCGATACTTTTATAGTTTACTATACTATATTCGGCATGAAACTCTCTGATTCCAATCTTTGAGTATCTTATTCGGTTTTAAAACAATGTGGGATTTAATATCCCCTTAGTTTAAATAATGTTTATATCGCTGAAATGAGGTCTAGTGGCTCTTTATATTTAAGTAACTTAATGGGTGCACCTTCTTGACAACTCGTATAGCAGAGTATATAGCACCTTTTTTGACAACTCGTATAGCAGAGTATATAAGTTCTTTTTGCTATACCCTTTGGTATTAATTTGGTCTAGCTACTCACTGATGAAGCCTCAATAAAGGCTGAAACCGGTCTGGGTAGTGACCTCCTACCATAATGTAATAATAGCATACATTTCCTGGGAAATGTTTTATATTATGGAAAATACCAAGAATAGCGATCAGAACTTTACCACCTTTGCTGTGAGTTGCCCGAGTTTGTACTATATACTTGGACTACGTGCATTATCTCACGCTAGTACTCGCCGATACTTTTACAGTTTACTATACTATATTCAGCATGAAACTCTCTGATTCCAATCTTTGAGTTTCTTATTCGGTTTTAAAACAATGTGGGATTTAATATCCCATTAGTTTAAATAATAAATTTAGTTTAATCCTTTATCCAAGTGTAAGCAAACAAAGTTTGCACCTCAAAAATATCTTCAAGACTGAGGTGAGGTAGTGCAACAACAGGCAACTCCGAGCAAAGGTAGACCAAGCTCTCATCACTCCTTGTCTCAGTGTCTCCCATAATGCGAAGCACATCTCCTTGCAGACATATATACTGCTATGCATTAAGGGAAGAGCCACTACCCAAACCAGTTTTGATCTTTATTGAGGTCTTGTCAGTTGGAGGCAGACCCAGAAGTGGTGATACTAAGACAGAAGCAATGGAAAGGTCATATTTATCTATATGAGTTGCCAACCGGTGTACCACCTTATTATTAAATTACTCTGGATTTAGAGAACGATGTTGGAATATGACCTCTCCACTGCTTCTGCCTTAGTATCACCACTTCTGGGTCTGCCTCCCACTGACGAGACCTCAATAAAGGTCGAAACCGGTCTGGGTAGTGGCCCTTCCCTTAATGCATAGCAATATACATGTCTGCAAGGAGATGTGCTTTGCATTATGGGAGATACTGAGACAAGGAGTGATGAGAGCTTGGTCCACCTTTGCTCAGAGTTGCCTGGTGTTGTACTACCTTACCTCTGTCCTCAAGATATTTTCAGGTGCAAACTTTGTTTGCTTACACTTGGATAAAGGATTAAACTAAATTTATTATAGTCTAACCAAGTGAAAAATAAACTTCCAACAACTCAAAGAATAATTGCAATGTTGAAGCGAACCTTGACATTAAGGATAAGGAAGTCATTTTGCCTCTTTATAAGGCTTTGATAAGACCACACCTGGTTTTTTGTGTGCAGATTTGGTCTCCTGGATTCCAAGGGGATAAAGATGCAATGGAAAAGGTGCAAAGAAAAATTACAAAGACCATATCCAGATTGTAGGATTTAGAAGTTTAGAATAGTTACAGGATATTGTCTGATGAAATTTTTCAATATATGGAAGGTGGGGAGAGAGTATGGAGGCATCTGTGGAAGTTAAATTTGTTCACAGTCAGGAAAGGAGTAAGAGTTATTTTTTTCTCTCACAGAGCAGTGAGTGAGTGTAAAAGTTTGTCTTTAGGGGTAGTGAGTGCATGTAATGTGAATGAATTTAAGGGAAGGTATGACCAGCTTGGGTGATTAATAGCCTCCTTTGATGAGTAGTCCTTGACTCCTTGAAGGTTTCAGATAAAAATAATATTGTTTGCAGTTTAGCATGTATCAAGTGAAAGAACCATGCCGAACTGCAAAAATGTCACCCATATATTTATGCACAAGGAAGGTTTAGGAGAGATATATAATAGGCAATGTTTGAATTGCTTCATGAAACAACAAGTGTTGCAGAAGGAGACCTGTCTAAGACTGTACCTTCAATTTATTGGTAAAGTAATGTGAAGCAGCTACAATAGATGACATATCAAAGAGGATAGTTAATCCAATCTTGAATAGTTAACCATTGTCGATGCACGTCTTCTCTAACTGATTTGTCAGCAGGAGTATGAGACTTGTTAACTTGCTTCCATTTGAAAAGACAAAGGATTCAAAATGATCCATATCTCACTGTGATATAGATGATTTTGAATGTCTTTATGTCAAACATGAATTTCATCACCTAGTGCATGTCGACTGCCACTCTGCTTGTCGATAGCCAAAAGAGGCGGTGTTGTACCACCTTACCCCAGTCCTGAAGATACTTTCAGGCGCAAACTTTGTTTGCTCACACTTGGATAAAGGATTAAACTAAATTTATGATAGCCAAAAGATGTTACAAAAATAGATCTGTGTTTAACCTCTATAGAATTTGTCAGGATTATTAGCCTGCAACATACAGCAAGTAGCATACAGTACTAATGTGTGATAGGTTTGCCATCTAAAAAATGAGATTTGCATGGAAAAATTAGTTTCATACTGAAGTGCAAGGGTATTCCTACTGAAAAATAGAAACCTACCAGAGAACACAAACATCCAGCAGTTATGAAAATATAATAAATCGCTCTCCAACTGTTGGGTGGAGAGCACGTGAGTATATTAAATGCTCAGCCTTAATGATAGAACTTAACTACTCTATCATATAAAAATATTAGCTAATAAAAAGCTAGAATCTTATAAACATCAAACTATGCCTAATAATGTCATCATAATCAACTTCCTGACGTTGGATAAAATATCTGGATGAGAAAAAGATGTAATTATATAATTAATAGAATTATTAATTTTTTTATTTATAATTAATAGAATTACATAATTAATAGAACCAAGGTAAAAAGCTTTCTACATCTTTCTCTCATCCAGAGATTTTTTTATTAATAAGCTCTAGCACCTTTTGACTACTTGTACAGCAATCCCTCGATTAGTGCACCTAATGCGTTCTTCAAAACAGGCACATTAATCGAAAACGCACTAATCAAATATAATAACCTATGGGAAAATGTATAATTCGTTCCTCAGATTTCTTTTTTGACCCTTAATTTTTTTTATAAAAGAATTAGGGTATATCTCAGGATCTAGTTAAAGGAAAACCATGAAGCTAAAAGACAATAAAACATATTCAGAATATAAATTTATTATTATGCATCTTAACAAAGAATTGAGCTAACGTAGTTCGGTGGGCATTGTTTCTTTTTTTCATACAACTGATGGTATGACCCTATTGCCTCTTCTGCAAATTTTACTGGTTCTCTCTTCACCAGGGTCTGTTTCTAAGCATTGCTGCTTAAAAACTTCGATTTTACGAAAGCTATTTTCAAATTGTTTCTGTGAAACCACTTTGAGCTTGTCAGTGATTAAATTTTCTTCATATTCTTCAGGATCTTCCCATTGTGTATCTAAATTTAGCAGGTAGGAATCACTCAACTCCTCAGAATGAGATTTAATTAACTTAGATTCATTTGAAAAGCCTCTAAAATCATTTGCACAATGTGGAAGAATGTGCTTCCAAACGACTCGCATATTGCTAGCAGTAATCTCATTTGACTTTGCGACTTTATAACCAGGCTGAGATTTCTCTGATTTGGCCAAAAAAGTCTTGGAAAGCATTCGCTTCCAAAAAAACGCTGGTTTCATCGACATTAAATATTTGTTGATCAAATAGTCTCCTTACACAATTTTCTTCAAAATCTCTGGATATCTCCTTATCTGCACTTGCAGCTTCTCCTGTGATTAGAACATTCTGTAGGCTATTTCTCTTTTTGAAACGCTCAAATCACCCAGCACTAATGTGGAATTCTTCTTCTTTTCCATCATTGATAACCCTTTCTTTCCAGGTTACAAAGAGACAATGCTTTTGATTTAATAAGGACAGTGTTTAGCGGGATCCGTTTTTGGTTACAATCTTCAATCCATGTAAAAAAGAAGTCTCTCTAATTCAATTATAATACTTTGATTTCGAGTGCATGCATGATGAACTTGAAGCAATGTTACCTTTCTCTTTGTATTCAGCAGCTGATTCACCCATTTTTGTGTTCTTGTCCTATCTCTGCTCTGGACTCGCCTTGTTCATTTTTCTTTATTATTTCAAGTTTTTCTTCCAATGAGATTACTTTTTGAATCATTTTCACACTTCTATTTTTTGCTCACTAATTCTTTTACTCGTGATTAAAGGTTAGGAAAATAATTTAAAATAAAAAAGTAAGGAAAATACAGTAATTGCACAAGATATGATCAAAAAATGCCATGTAAAGCAGATAATACAAATTTTGATGGTAAATTTGGAACATAGTGTACATGGAAATAGTGTAGTATGCCATTAAAAAATAACTTTGTAAAATGTTTCAAATCGGTAACTAAATTATTTCATCCTGGTGAGTGATTTTTTAAATAGTTAGCCATAAAAATGTATAGATCGAAAATTTTTAAAATCTGTAACATTTATTTTTAAGATGTATATAGGCACATTAATCGAATTTTAGAGGCGCACTAATCGAGGGATTGCTGTATATGAGATATGACTTCTGCATTACTTCAACCTCATTATCTCTCCTAGCTCTGGATCCCACTGATGAGACCTCAATAAAGGTCAAAACAAGTCTGGGTAGCGGCCCTTCCAATTATGCATAGCATTTTATATGTCTGAAAGGGTGTGTGCTTTTATGGGATACATACTAAAGCAAGTGATATGAAGTCAATAGCCTCTATATACAAGTAGCTGAGACGTGAATTTATTTCACATGGAAAACACTGTTTTGCTTCCTTGGGTAAAGGATTAAAACCATCCATATAAATTTATTCAGTTGGCTACCCACCATATAAGCCATGCTTATTCTCTTGTCTATTTCCAGATTTAACCTGCCATCTTCAGTAAAAACTGTACCTAAATAGCTGAAATGTTTTACTTGTTCAATAGGCTCTCCTTTCAGGATGTAGTTGGTGTTATGAATGTTTCTGCCTATTTTTATAGTTTTGGTATTTTTAATGCTGATTCCAATAACAAATTTATTATAACAATTATTCAATTTGGTCAAAGAATCCTGCAGACTTGTCCTGGATTTATTTAGAAGTATAACATCATCTGCATAGAGTAAAGAGCTGAGACCAACATCTCTAAATCTTGATGTCAAGTTTAATACTACTTTCTTTCATAATGTGATCCATATAGATAATGAATAACAGTGGAGATAATGTACACCTCTGCCGCATACCTGACTTAACATCAAACCATCTTGTTGTACCTCCTTCAATTCAAACTGCTGATTTACAACTCAAATAGAAACTTTGTATTGCTTGATATAATGTCCCATTTACAACATATAAGTGGAGCATTTTGAACAGCTTTCCTCTTGGCACCTGGTCATATGCCTTTTCCAGATCTACAAAACTTAAATACAGATCCTTGTTATATTTCCATGATTTCTCAACTATTTGTCTTAAAGTGAAAATCTGATCCTGCCAATATCTGTTTAGCCTGAACCCAGCTTGTTCATCTCCAAACTTCTCCTCCACCATTTTTCTTAGCTGTTTCTCAAGAATATTTGCATAAATCTTAACAGGAACACTAAACAGAGAAATTCCTCTGAATTTTCATTCAGCTTTATTCACTTTTATATCAATGAGTACTATCAGCGCTCTACTCCAATCATCCGAAATTCGACTCTCTGACCATGTCTTCTGAAATATGCAGTGTAGCCACAGTAAAACTTTTATACCTCCATATTTTAGTATTTCTGGTCAAATATCATTTACTCCAGCAGCCTTTCAACATTTCAAGTGATAGATTTTTCTACTTCAAGTATGGATATATATTACAGATAGCATTCCTGTTGAGTGTTTTCTGCCATCATGCTATCACTGCTCATTTCATTTAGCAATCTTTCAAAGTAATTAATCCATACGTTCATCTTTATCCTCAGTTTTCATGTCTCTTTATCATCTCTAATTCCTTTTACAGTACTCTTTCTCCATTTTTGAGCTTTTTCAACAGCCTCTAGAATATTAAGTTTATTTTTCACTTGGTTAGACTATAATAAATTTAGTTTAATCCTTTATCCAAGTGTGAGCAAACAAAGTTTGCGCTTGAAAGTATCTTCAGAACTGGGGTAAGGTGGTACAACACCAGGCAACTCGTTGCAAAGGTGGAGCAAGCTACCATCACTCCTATCTCATAGGTAGAGATGACTTTGCTAATGCTTCTGCCTGGTATCTCCACTTGGGCCTGGCTCCCACTGAAGAGGCCTCCATAAAGGTCGAAACTAGTCTGGGTAGTGGCCCGTCCCTTAATGCATAACATTATACATATCTGCAAGGAGATGTGTTTTGAATTATAGGAGATACTGAGATAGGAGTGATGTTATCTTGCTCCACCTTTGCAACGAGTTGCACCACCTTACCCCAGTCCTGAAGATACCTTCAGGTGCAAACTTTGTTTGCTCACACTTGGATAAAGGATTAAACAAAATTTATAATAGCCTCCAGAATATTTTACCACCTTCCTGATATTTATTTTCCGTGTTCTTACCAAGGTCTTCCCGTGACTTTCGTTTAGCTAATTTTACACAATGCTTTGCTTTCTTACGTTTTTCTCTGTATTCCCTAAGAGGGTGACTTACTTCCCAGAAAATTTTGATATGCCTTTTTCTTTTTCTTGACTGTCCCTTTAATTTCGTGAGTCCACCATGAAGTTCTGATTTTTTTTTATCCTTGAAAATTACCTCACCACATGCCTCTCTCTCTCTCTCTCTCTGGCTGAATCAATCAAAGTTTTCTTCAGCATTTGCCAATGAATCGCCAAGGTTTATTTCTTGAATAATGTTTGTGTATGAGTCTTATTTGAGTCAACAGTTCACATCTGACAGCTGTTCAACTATGATTTATTTCACACCTTTCTTACATACTCTTCTCTTAAATATGAAGTTCAATTTTATCCTGCTCAACACTAAATGTGGATCACTTCCTATTTCAAATCCTCTGTGTACTCTTGTCCTAAAACGAGTGGGAAAGCATCACTGTCAACAATAACAGAATCAATGAGGTTTTTCTTATTTCATGCATCTTCTTTCCATGTGAATTTGTGCACATTTTTATGCTGGAATGTGGTATTAGTAATAACTAGTACGTGTCCTGAGCAGAAATCTAGCAGGTACTTCCCATTATTATTACCAGCTTTGCTCTTTTCTCCAAATTTTCCCAAAACATCTTTATATGTCTGGTAATAATTTCCTACTCTCCACCAACAAGGACCAAATTTTTCCTTTTTCATTGTGTCAGCTGCTTTCTCTAATGCCTCAAAAAATTCCCCCACTTCTTCCTTATTAGAACTTTCTGTGGGACCATAAGCACAAATAAGTCTCATTGTCCAATTCCCCCATTCTAATATTAGCCCACATCACTCTACTTGATATTGTATACCATTCAAGAAGATTATCCTCATATTTAGTGTTTAATATTATAGCTACTCCTTCTTTTCCCTGATTGTTATTTCCTGAATATAACATCCTATTTTTGTTGCTTAGAAAGATCTCACCTGTTTTTGTCTTCTTTGTTTTGGCAACACTATTATGTCAATCTAGTACTTATCCAATTCTTCTGCTAGTTCCATTTATTTTCAAGTGATGCTTCTTATGTTGATGGTGCCAATCCTGATTTTTGCTGATGTTGAGTTGGAGTTTGTTCCAGTAGCTGACTTTTCACTGTTTTTCCTGGTTCCCTGGTAAAAACAACAGGGACCTCATTTAACTGGGCACCCCTCCCCAACTGGCATGAAATTCCATCATGTTGTACCATCATAACTCAAAATGATGGTAAAACATGGTACATCGTGTTGTATCATCATTTTGAGTTATGGTTTTAAGCCAATGAGAATACAATTTGGTTAGCTAGATCCCAAATTGTCAGCCCATCCTCGTTCATTAAGTATCTGGGTGGATACCCAACAGGGTACACTACAAGAAGGTGCGGATTGGACATCAGGTCAGAAGCACTGGTCGGTTCTCTGCATTCCCCAAAAGGGCATGTGGATGTCTCCTCCAAGTTATTCAGCCTTGACCCTTAAGAACCCCATCTAATAACAAAGAATGGAATGATATCTCAAGCTTTGAAATATAAAAATTTATATGAAAATAATGAATTTTTTCCAACACAAAATGAAAACACCAAGAGAAAAAAACAAGAGTTAATATCCTGCAAACATTAAAAATTTTCTTTGAAAATAATATCTCTTTAAATGAATAAACAACAGCACTACAAAATGAGTGTTTTAAATAAATAACTTATATTCAATATTCTAAATACAATAATTAATTTATATGTGAAACGTAACTAAAAAGCATGCATGCATACACAAATATAAGGTGTTCAGTCAAAATACGTTATGACTAATGTTCTAATAGTTCATAGCCCCCTCTTGCTGCCAGAACTGCTGTTACATGATGTGGCAAAGACTCTATATAACCTTTGAATATTGCAGGAGACATGCTATACTACACTGTGGAAATATTTTTTCTCCATAGATCTGCATGTGTTGGGTGTGGGATTCAAATGCCAGATCTCTCAAACCCATGTAACCCAGCAATCTTCTACAGGATTCCAATATAGTGAATTCAGCAGCAATGGAAGTTGATGTCATATTCAGTAAACCCCTCTTAAATGATGCCAGAAACATGGCATAATGCATTATCCTGATAGAACACATCTATACAGTTGAGAAGACAGCCACCATGAAGGGTGTACCTGATCAGTCACAAGTACTTTGTGACATTCATAGTATAGTGTACAAGTACAAAAGATCCAAGAGTTTTCCAGGAAAACATCTCCCATACCATAATACTACTGCTTGCCTGTTTCTGCTGGACCATGGCATCAGAGTGATTCATCTTCCTAGGTTTTCTCCTACTTCTCCACATACACACACACACATATGGCAGAACTGGAAACAAGATTCATCCAAAAAACACAACTATTTTTCCTAGTCTTTCTTCAATGGTACAACAATGTCTCTCAGGTGAACACTGTAGATGGAGTCATTAATGATTAGGGCATAAGTATGGGTAGGGCTCTAGAAATACAACTGAAATCTGCTAACCACAAAAAGAAATTTTGCCCATCCAACAGATCAGTCTTCTTTATATAAACACTCTGTTGTCATAGGGAATGTTCTAAAAAAATTAAATATGATGACAAAACAAAGTAATACATTTTTAATTCATACTAAATATTATATGTAATTATACAAAATATTGTTTCCCTTAATGTGGGTTTACAACGTATGCCACTAACACTTACAGTTCATTTACATAAGAGCTGTATATGTCCTCCAGTGTATCTTTTTTTTCTGTTGTTGGAAGTTTTTTTTTTGGTTATTGTTTGTTTGTTCGTAAAATACCACTTATCTACTAGATTTATTTGGAATAAAGTCCTATAGAGAAGGACCATTCATATGAATCATCAATAAGTCATTCAGGGTGGAGAGATTCAGTGATAACCTCAACTTCTTTTATTAGATTCATTTGACTAAAATCCCATGCACATGATGACATATTGTTGGCATAAAGGCTACAATTTCAATCAGTTGAAGAAACAGGAACTTGTTCTTATTACTCATTGTCCTTTCAAATATGTCCTTAATGTTTATATGCTTCCCCACAAATATGAACTTATATGACTCTTTCACCAAATTTACTGAAGCTGATTCTTCATTATCATCAAAATATTTCTTGAAATGTTTACCCAAAATCTTCTAAATCTTCAGGCCAGTTAAATGTATCAAATGTTGAGAAAGCTTTAGCAATTTCTGATTCATTTTCAAAAAATATTTTAATCAACTACATTACTTTGACTATTAGTTTTCTTTCATTCAACATGAAAACATCTATCTGTGCATTATCGGAATACCATTGTACACATACCTAGACTATGTTATCTAAAATTATCTCCAAAGATTGTGGTGCATCTCTTATTTCTTCCAGAGCATCAAGATACTGTTTGTACAGCATTTTGTTTGACTAAGTAGTAGATTTTCCTTTCGAAAAAATCAGTGATCATTCCTTGAAGAAAGTTAAAAAAATCTAACAGAAAACAGATTGCTCTTGCAAAGCAGTGTCTTCATTTTCTTTAACAAGCCATATAATATTGCATCATTCTGCATTTTTTCATTGCCTATTTCCTCCAGATGCATTATCACTACACAGTTCAGCTAAGAAGTATAAACAGTACTCCTACTCTATCAGACACCTATCTTACTGCTGGAAGTTTATCCACTTGGTTATACTATAAATTAAAGAGACCAAGAAAATATATACTTGGTTTAATCCTTCATCCAAGTGTAAGCAAATAAAGTTTATGCTTGAAGTATTTTCAGGATTGGGGCAACTCATATAAAAAAGCTGATGTGAAGTCATATAATGACTTCACATCACTTGCCTTAGCATCCCATAATGCAAAGCACATATCCTTGCAGACATGCATAATTATTATTATTATTATTATTCAGGCCTCCATGAGTCAAAAGACTCATCATGGAAGGTCTTTCCTAAGAAACACAAAGTCTATCAAGACTCATCGAGGGGAGGCCCCCCCCCCTAAGAAACACAAATTCTATCATACCATTCCTTAAACTCATTGACCGTTCTTGCTCTCACCACTCCATCAGGCAATGCACTCCATGGTTCAACCACCCTCCATGCAAAGAAACCATTCCTCACCCTCTTGCTCACAGTTTCCTTTCGTAACTTCCAGGGATGGCCTCTTTTATCTCTCCTTCCTGCTGTTCAACTGAGCAAAAGAACTCCCCAGTGTCAACCCTGCAACCACCTCTCAACAGTTTAAAAGTCTCAATCATATCACCTCCCCTTCTTCTATCCACCAAACTCTGCAGTCCACATTCCCTCAGCCGATCCTCATAACTATCATTGTATAGTCCTGAAACCATCTTTGTTATCCGCCTATGTACCCTTTCCGCAGTTAATTTATCCCCTTCAAATCATGGGGACCAAATCTGAGAACAATAGTCCAAGTGTGGTCTGATCAGGGTCTTATACAACTGCATAATGCTATGCATTATGGGAAGGGTCACTACCTAGATTGGTTTTGACCTTTACTGATGTCTCATCAATGGGAGCCAGACCCAGAGGTGATGCTAAGGTTGAAGTAATGCAGAAGAAATGCAGATACTAAGGCAAGTGAGGTGAAGTCATTAACTTCTTTATATGAGTTGCTCCAGTCCTGAAAATACTTTAGGTGCAAACTGTGTTTGCTTACACTTGGATGAAGGATTAAACCAAGTATATAATTTCTTGGTATCTTTAATAGTATAACCAAGTGGAAAAACTTCCAACAACTATCTCTAATCCAGAGTGTTTTAAGAATAAGGTGTGACACCTTTTGACTACTCATATATGAAAATATGACTGCTGCATTACTTCAACCTTAGTATCATTTCTGAGTCTGGCTTCCACTGATGAGACCTCAATAAAGGCCAAAAACAGTCTGAGTAGTGCCCCCTTCCCATAATGCATAGCATTATACATGCCCATAAGGATATGTGCTTTGCTTTATAGAGTACTGAGGCAAGTGATGTGAAGTCATTAGTTCTTATACAAGTTGCCCCAATCCTGAAAATACTTCAGGTGCAAACTTTGTTTGCTTACACGTGGATGAAGGATTAATGTCAAGGGATGAAGGATTAATTTCAAGTATATAATTTCTTGGTATCTTTAACCTATCCTACCGAATGAAGATACTTGAACTTCAGGATTTTGTTGTAGCATTGTTGCAGCTTCTTTTTCAATTCTCTCAGTCTCTTTGTGAATTCTTGTAAAACATATAAAAAAGTATCCAATTTTTGTAACTACTGTTGTAATTTCAGCAACAAATGAAACATCTTTCATCATCATCATCTATTTTCTGATATGTACTCTCAAGAGGTGTACAGGCTGCTATGACAGAATGCTTAAGTTTACATTACTAATCTGCTATCAACAATTTTCCTCCTTATTCTATTACTTCTCAGCACTCCAATTTGGTCTTCTAAGGCACTTCTGACTAAATCAATCCACCTGGAGCTTGATCTTCCTCTGGGTCTCTTTTCCAGTCATCTTGGCATCAAACAACTGTTTTGCTAATCTTTCCTTACTCATTCTATTTAAGTGGCCATACCACTTTAGATTAGCTCTGCTGACAGATTCTTGAATGCTAACAATGTCAAGTTCCTATTAAAAATCATATTAAAAATGATATCTTCATTTTTAATATGATTCCTACTATTGATTCACTCCCCAATTTTTCCCAGAACCCTTATATCTGTGGTCTCTAGTCTTTGATCAAGTGCTTTATTTCTAACCCAACTCTGAGATCCATAACTCAAAACTGGTTTGAACATTGTCTTGTATACTGATAGTTAAGTGTTTTGGCTAATTCCTCTCTTATTCCATACAAATTTATTCAACTGGTTCCCAATCATACCAGTAGGCAGAATAAGCAAAGTAATTTCTTTGCTTATTCTGTTGTCTATTTCCATATTTAATATGCATTTTCATAAAACTGTGCCTAAATGTCAACTATCCTTCCAAATGAATTCAAAAATTCCTGTACTTCTTGTCTATCTTCCATGGGATCAATTCCCCTTGAAAGTCCTAGCATGACTACCTGAAATTGGCTTCCAATCAAGAGTTTACCTCCATCTTAATTGAATTATATAGTTACTTCTTTCTCTAATTCATAGTACCTAAATAAATCTCTACTTATTATTTAGGATTCATATCACATGCCAGTTATTTTGACATAATATTTCTATATTTCCTAATATTTCCTATTGCTCTAATTCTACATAAATGCTTTTTACAATGATGGTGTCTATCTTTGATTCTGTTGAAAATGTTTCACTAAATGACTTGACCCATTTGCTTTGATTTTCTGATGAAAATAGCAGGGCTTTGTATGATTAGGTAACCTATATGATTACACTGTAGCTTCATCCAATACAGTTCTTTACAGAGCTCCAGTCAGTTCTTTACATTCCTTATAGGTTCTGTGGAGGTCTCCTAGTTATCTCAGTTCAATCATTAAGCAATCCTACGTATCATATATTTCCTTAAATTGTTCATAAATAATGTAATCAATCTGTCACATTCACCTTCTGTAAGAAAAATATAGCACTCTCACGCTATATCACTACACTCCTACTTAACTACAAGGAATGACCTTCCTCTCCATGCTTAATTCTCTCCCTCCAACTATATTATTATTATCATTATTTTGGGCAACTCCAAGGAGTCAACAAACTCATCAAGGGAGGCCATAACGTCGTATCAAGAACAACTATTCGACATTCACATAGTATCTATCATACTTCGCCTTGAACTCATTCACAGTCATAGCACCCACAACACTCTGGCAGCTTATTCCACTCATTCACCACTCTCCAAGTAAAAAACCTAGCTCTAACACCCCTGCTAACCACATTCTTGCCCAGCTTCCATGTATGGCCCCTAGTCCTCCCACCACAGTCCTATTCTCAAAAATATCTTCTGAATTAATCTTATAGAAACTCTTCAGTAATTTGAATGTCTCAATCATATCACCCCTTTTCCACTTATCAACCAATTTTTGCAACCCACAAATCTTCAACTTGTTCTCATAAGGTTCATTCCATAGACCTGCAATCATCTTGGTCACTCGTCTCTGGATCCTCTCCACCTCCTCCCCATCAAGAAGAAACCCTGGTGCCCATATCTGGGCACAGTAGTCTATGGGGCCTTATCAAGGCTCGATACAGAGGAACAATAACATGTTTGTCTCTGCTTGTTAAAGCATTTTTCAGCAACCAAGCGATTTGATGAGCTGATTTAGCCACTTTTGCGATGTGTCCCCTAAACTTCAACTCCCTATCCACCAACACTCCCAAATCCCTGGCCTCATCAATCTCTTGGAGTACTGTTCCACCAATGTGATATACTGTGGCTAATCTTTTCACTCCAAAATGCATAACCTTACACTTTGCCACATTAAATCGACATCCATTTTTCTTAATAAATTTAGTTTAATCCTTTAGTTTAATTCCCTGAGACAGGAGTGTTGGTAGCTTGCTCCACCTTGGCAACGAGTTGCCCGGGTGTTGTACCACCTTACCCCAGTCCTGAAGATACTTTCAGGCGCAAACTTTGTTTGCTCACACTTGGATAAGGATTAAACTAAATTTATTATACTCTAACCAAGTGAAAAATAAACTTTCAACAACTTTTTTCATCCATTTTTCTTAGCCCAGTCCTCCAAACTATCCAAATCATCTTGCAAAATTTTGACATCCTGTGCACTCACAATTGCTCTACCCAACTTTGCATCATCAGCAAACAAGTAAACACTTCCTCTCAGATCCTTTCCTATATCGTTAATGAACAAATTGAAAAGTAGTGGTCCAAGAACAGAACCCTGTGGCACACCACTAGTCACAAGCCATCTTTTAGACTCTACTCCTGAATAAACCACTCTCTGATATCTCTCCATCAACCTATGATGACAACATAGCATGTTGATGGAAGATTTTTCGTTTGGCTATGCTACCAATTATATACTTGGTTTAATCCGTTATCCAAGTGTAAGCAAACAAAGTTTGAGCCTGAAGTATTTTCAGGACTGGGGCAACTCATGGTAAAGGTGGTAAAGTTCTCATCATTTGCCCCAGTCCTGAAAATACTTCAGCAGCAAACTTTGTTTGCTTACACTTGGAGAAAGGATTAAACCAAATATATAATGGTAGCATAGCTAAGTGAAAAAACTTCAATCAACTTACCTTTAATCGAGAGAATCTTAATAATAAGGTGCGACACCTTTTGGCAACTGGTATAGGTGAATATGACTTCTCCATTACTTACACCTTAGAATCACCACATCTGGGTCTGGCTCCCACTGATGAGATCTCAATAAAGGTCGAAACCGGTTTGGGTAGTGGCCCTTCCCTTAATGCATAGCATTATACATGTCTGCAAGGAGATGTGCTTTGCATTATGGGAGATACTAAGGCAAATGATGAGAACTTATACCACATTTACCACGAGTTGCCCCAGTCCTGAAAATACTTCTGGCACAAACTTTGTTTGCTTACACTTGGATGAAGGATTAAACCAAATATATAACTGACAACATAGCATATCTTGAAATAACACTAATGGAGTAAAAGAACTCACAAAAGATAAAAATATTCAAAGTATAATTATTAGTGATGACTCTTAACTGTACATATTATAATCCAAATCTTAAATTAATCAGTGGTGTAATTACTTAAAGCATGAATATTCTAATTTGTATATTACTTCATTCTGCCACTATGATAATGACAATGCTGTACTAACTTATCAAATAACTGCTCACTTTGGGTAGGTTCGGAATATGCACATTTCATAAGTTGGTACAACAATGCTGTACCGACTTATGAAATGACTGCTCACTTTGGGTAGGTGCATTAAACACATGCATCGTACTTCACCTAAGTGAACAGATAGCATTAACACAGAACAGCTGCTGATATGAAAAATTAACTAAGTGAGTGAAGAACCCATTTCCTTTCCTATGAGGAATACATTATAAAAGAAGATAAAGCTGAAAATAATGAATATTCAGTAGAAAACAAAAATGATATTTCAAAATATGCACATAGTTATGATTAATGTTAAAGACTAATTTAATTACTCACAAAGTCTTCTATATAAAGTGCAGTATGAACAGAATAATAAAAACTATTGTGCATTGCAAAATTCACAGGCAAATTTTTGATACTTATTTCATATAAGTTTCTGTCTTCAAGTAGAAGCAAGCCACTGTAATTCCATTTGTAAAAATAATTTAAAATAGCTTCTAGCTGTAAACAGAAGTCAGAAAGATTATACAAAATAAGTTCAAAAGTGAACTTATTTGGAACTTGAGTATTCTTGGTATTTCAAAGTGTTGAAATACCAAGAATACTCAAAACAATAATGCTTGGAAAGAATTTAATGCCATCAAAAACTGTATAGCACATAATAAAATCCCGAAAAGGAAATTAATTAACGATAGGTGCATTCTTCAAGAGATCCAGTATTAGAGCTACAGATATTGTATCAAAGGGAAAAAAATTCAAAATTAAAAAAAGTACTTTTCTTTTGCATTACCTTCTCAGCAAAAAAAAAAAAAAAAGTGTGAATTTGTAACAGTGCCTATATTAAAAAAAAAATTATTTTGAAGAACCAAGTTAGGCTATTAATGGAAAGATAAAGCACAGTACATAGCCACACACCTAATCAAATGTCAAGTTAACCTTCTTGTAGTTAGTGTGACCCCTGTCTCCACAAAAGGAGACATGTGCAAAATCAGTGAGTATTCCCTGAAACAGGATAGGTCTACTACATCGTACATGACTTTCATTACCTAAAATACCACTCTGCTTACTGGAGACCACAATTTGGTCTCCATAACAATGGTTCATGATACCTTTCAATGGCATGCAATATGAACAACCCAAATCCCTTTTTTCAAGAGTGCACTAGTAGATCATTCTACAGACCATCCACTAAATATAAATTAAAGATGCCAAGAAATTATATTCTCGGTTTAATCCTTTATTCAAGTGTAAGCAAACAAAGTTTCCATCTGAACTATTTTCAGGACTGGGCAACTCATATATAGAGACTAATGACTTTACATCACTTGCCTTAGTATCTCATAATGTAAAGCACATATCCTTATGGACATGTATCATGCTATGCATTAAGGAAAGGATCACTATTTAGACCTGCTTTGATCTTTATTGAAGTCACATCAGTGGGAGCCAAACCCAGAAGCGATACCAAGGTTGAAGTAATGCAGAACTCATATTTTCATATACGAGTAGCCAAAAGGTGTCACACTTTATTACTAAAATACTGGATTTATTAGATATTAGAGATAGATGTTGAATATAATATAACAAAGAATATAATTTCTTGGCATCTTTAATTTATAGTATAACCAAGTGGAAAAACTTCCAACATCTGTCTCTAATCCAGAGTATTTTAGTAATAAGGCATGAAACCTTTTGGCTACTTTTAAACGGAAATATGACTTCTGCATTACTTCAACCTTAGTATCACTTTTGGGTCTGGTTCCCAATGATGAGACTAAATAATTTAAGGAAATTACAACGTCAACTAGGATATACATTAAAATAAATTTTAATATACTTCAATATTTCGACAACGTCACGTTGCCATTTTCAAGAAACTTAAGAACAAGACATGCATGAGACACAACAAACAGTAAGTGAGGAAGAAGGAAGCTATTATTTCTCCTAAAGTCCTGATGGTGCCCTCTAGCAGGCAATGTTGGTATTTTGGGGCAATTGGGCTGAAGGTCTTCTGATGTAGGTTTCCCAAATTTGAGGCAGTCTCATGCAGCCAAATTTGTTGAGGTTTGGATTGTTTCTTAGGGCTGAAGCTGATTCCATGAAAAGCCTTTCATATTTGTATTCACTACCATGTATTATCGTGGTTTTCTTCCACCATATTCTATGGCAGGTATCCAGGCATGGTCAGCAAGACCAGAGTGGCTGTATTGGTGAAACCAGAAGTAGTCCTTGTGTTCTGAAATTCTGATATTTGCTGTCCTGCCTGTTTGGCCAAAGTAGGGCAGCTTACAGTTGCAAGGGACCTGGTATACACCAGGTAGGTCTGGGGGGGGGTCTTTAGTAGAGTGGATAAGGGATGCCAATTTTTTTTATGGTCTATAACAAGAAGTTCGGTCATGTTTTTTTAGGATTTTTGTAATGTTTTCCGAGGTGTCTCAGATATAGGGGATTGTGGTGGTTTACTGGTTTCAATATTTTTTGGATTTTTTGGGTGGGTAGCCATTGGCTGAGAAAATGTTGGGCATGTCGTTTAGTTCTGTAGTTAGGGCATTGTCATTTGAACATATAAGTTTAGCCCTTGGTGAATGCATCTGCCTGTATGGGTGGGTTTTCTATAGACTGAGAAAACCAAGGTTCCATCACGCTGGCAGGTGACTAGTGTGTCTAAGAAAGGAAGGCAGTTGTTTTTTTCTTCTTCCAGGGTGAATTTGATTCTGGGGGTGTTGGTTGTTTAAGTGTGTTAGGAAGGAGAGGAGTGCATCTGAGCCATGTGGCCAAATAGCGAACACATCATCAACATAGCGAAGCCAAATGGTTGGTTTTTGTGGGGCAGAGTTTAAGGCTTTCTCTTCAAAATTCGATATAAATTCGATACAAATTTATTCAGCTGGCAACCCACCACACCAGCTTTGCTTATTCTTTTGTCTATTTCCAGATTTAGAATTTGCCATCTTCACTAAAAAATTGTGCCTAAATAGCCGAAATATTTTACTTGTTCTACAGACTTGCCATTCAGAATGCATTTGATGTGTTCAATGTTTCTTCCTATTTTCATAGTTTTTGGTCTTTTTATTGCTGATTTTCATATCAAATTTGTTATTCGGTTTAGTTAGAGAATCCTAGAGACTTGAACTAGATATGTTTATGAGTACAACATTATCTGCATAACGTTTAACATGTCCACTTCTAATATCAGGCCCAATGCCACTTTCTTTCATAATGTGAAAGAAAGTGGCATTAGGCCTGAATAATGTGGCCAAGTGGTTAGCATATCCACTCTCCAATCAAAAGGTTGCAGGTTCGAATCCCGTCATGGACATGGATGTTTGTGATTGCCTGTGAAAATACCAGTGGTGGTGGTGGGTGGTAGATGCCGTTGGTGAAGTTGGTGGATTGAGTTGTGGAGACAGAGAGTCGTAGAGAAGGTGCCCTCCCTCGATGAGTCTTTGGACTCCTTGGAGTTGTAATGACCAATAACCTGTGTAATGGTTATTGGCATTATGGGAAGGGTCACTACCCAGACAGGTTTCGACCTTTATTGAGGTCCCGTCAGTGGGAGCTAGACCCAGAGGTGATACCAGGAACCTGCTGCATTACAAGGTTGAAGCAATGCAGAATTCATATTTCCATCTTTTGGCAAGTGGCATATAGAAATATGAGTTCTGCATTGCTTCAACATTGGTATCACCTCTGGGTCTGGCTTCCACTGAAGAGGCCTCAATAAAGGTTGAAACCAGTCTAGGTAGTGACCCTTCCCATAATGCATAGCATTATACATGTCTGCAAGGAGATGTGCTTTGCATTATTGGATACTAAGGAAAGTGATGAGAACTTAATCCACCTTTGTTATGAGTTGCTCCAGTCCTGAAGATACTTCAGGCTCAAAGTTTGTTTGTTTACACTTGGATAAAGGATTAAACTAAATATATAATTTACAGTCTAACCAAGTGGGAAAAAAAACTTCCAAAACCCTGTGAATCTCCACTTGTAACTTTCCTACTCTCTGATACTACTCCCCATACACAACTGTCTGATATCTGTCAGAGAGCCAATCACCAATCCACTGCCCTGATATACAAATCCATATGATGTAACTTAAAAATCAACTTGTCATTTAGTATCCTGTCAAATGCCTTGGAAAAGTCCAAAAAAAAAAATTACAGTGTATGCCTTACCTTCATTCACTGCTCGTGTTACTCCATTGTAAAAGGTGACTAGATTACTAAAACAAGAGCATCCTTTAACAATCCATGCTGGCCTGCATAAATAATATTACCCTCATCTGCCCAATTCTGCATGAGTTGCTACCAATTTCTCCAAAATCTTAACAACTACAGAAGAAATGCAAACAGGCATATTGTTTGATGCCTTCATCCTACTACCACCCTCCTTCCACTCTTCAGGAACCTGCTGCATTGCAAGACTCATTAAACATCCAAGTTAACAACACAGTCAATTCCATAGCACATTCCCTTAAAGCACATGGTGAAATTCCATCTATTCCTCCTACCTTATTGACATTTAGCATACTCAGTATTTGGAATACATCCTCTTTATTCACTTCTAACATTCACCACTCAGTATCCATCTATGAATAAAGCCTTATTCATGGATCTTATTGCAAAAATGTGTAAAGAACAAAAATGTGATATTTTATGTCTACAGGAGACATAAAATTTCACATTTTATGTCTCCTGTAGACACAAAGGACCTCAACAAGTCAGACCTAAAATTTCTGGAATGAAGCTCATAAAAGAAATACAATACCATATCAAAAGTATGGAAATGCTATCATCACTCAGCAGGAGCTCCAGGTTACAGGATGCCTAATCACAAACCAAAATAACATAAAAATCCTTGGAATAGATCAGGATAACATCAGTGTTTTCTCAGTATATAAACACCCAGTATAACCTTTGCTTTTGAAATGTCATCTTAACACACAAAGTACTTGACACAAAGGAAATCTGCTATTATTATAGGCAACTTTAACAGTCATAGCACACAGTGGGGTTATAGTGTAACAAATGAGGATGGAGAGTTAGTTGAACAGTGGGCTGAACGTAATCAAATGAATCTTATACACTGATCCTAAACAGCCATGATCATTTAACAGTGGAAGATGGAAAAGAGGTTATAACCCAGACCTTGGATGTTAGTAATAGCTAATATGTGCACTAAACAGGTACTTGCACCAATCCCAAGTTCACAACGTAGACCAATAATGTTGCAAATTTCCCACCAGTCCGACTTAAGGAGATCCCACTTAGAAGATGCTTTAATTTTAAAAAAGCTAACTGGGAACAGTTCTCAACAGAATTAGACATAAACCTGACCAACATTTCACCCAGACCAGAAAATTATGGGAAGTTCATCAAAGCTATTAGACAGTCTGCTACCAGGCACATCCCAAGAGGTTGTAGAACATGTTACATTCCAGGTTTTACAGAGCACAATGTGGAAATATATGAAAGATATTGTGACCTATATGATAAAGATCCATTTTCATCAGAAACAATTGATGCAGGAGAGGAACTTATAGCAGCACTGTCTGAAAAAAGAAGTCAACAACAGGCAGAGAAAATTAAAAGCTTAGATATGAAACACAGTAGCAGGAAAGCCTGGCTCTTACTCAAAAAATTATCTGGTGAGCCCACAACAGCAGCAACCGAAGTTAATATAAATGCAAACCAAATTGCAACTCAGCTATCTCTGAATGGTAAACCAAGTACCAAAGGAAAAATACCTAAAGATTATATTAAAAAAGTTAAAGTTAAAGAAAATAATCTCTTCGAAGCAGCATTTACTAAAGAGGAACTAGAAAATGCCCTGAAAGCCTTAAAATCAGGAAAAGCTGCCGGTATAGATGATATCAGAAACGAGATACTAAGGAATCTGGGAGAAAAGGCAACAGAGTGGTTGTTAGAATTTTTCAACTTTTGTTGGAAATTTGCTAAAATACCCAGCATATGGAGGCAAACGAAAGTAATACCTATCCTGAAACCGGGTAAACCTGCTGAGGATCCAAAGAGCTACAGGCCTATAGCTCTCCTATGCACAACACTGAAGCTGTATGAGAGGTTAATCTTGAACAGACTAAGTCCAGAAATAGAGAAAGTGCTGATAAAAGAACAGGTAGGATTTAGACCAGGAAGATCATGCACTGGACAAGTATTAAACTTAACACAGTTTATTGAGGATGGCTTTGAAAGGGAGTGTTAGCAACAGGAGCTGTATTTATATATTTGACAGCAGCATATGACACACTAAATCTTAGAAAGCTTATAGTCAAAATTTACAGCATGACAAACAGCTATTACTTAGTGGAGATATTTAAGGTGCTGCTGTTCAGCAGGAGATTCTTTGATTTTCAAGGAAAAAAGAGCAGATGGCGTATCCAGAAAAATGGTCTACCTCAGGGAAGTGTGCTATCTTCCCTCCTCTTCAATATATATATACTAATGACCAACCTATAAACCCACAGTCAAGAACCTTCTTATACGCAGATGACCGGGCAATAGCTTATCAAGCAAAATCCTTTGATGACATTGAGAAGCAGTTCACACAAGAGCTAGAAACCCTTACAGTTTACTATAAGGAAAACCAACCAAAACCAAATCCCAGTAAAACCCAAATGTGTCTTTTCCATCTCAATAATAGAGAGGTGAGGAGAGAGTTGAATGTAGAATGGAATGGTGTGAAACTGGTCAATTATCCAAATCCAACTTACCCTAGATGCTACACTAGACAGGACCGTAAATTATAAATTATTAGGGTCCTATCTAGAAATTATATTTCTAGACAGGACCCTAAATGACAGCAGCTAAAACTCAAATACTTAATAATATTCTGCACCGATTAACATCACCTTGGTGGGGTGCAAATCCACAAGTACTGCACACCTCTGCACTGGTACTCTGCTATTCGACAGCTGAGTATGCTAGCCCTGTTTGGGAAAGATCATCACATGTCAAAATTATTGATAAGGTTCTTAATGAAACATGGCGGCACATTACCGGCTGCCTTAAGCCTACAAAAACTGACCATCTATATACTCACTGTCTGGTATTGCACCTCCTCACTACACAGAGCAGATATGAGCAGAAACAATAACTAAATGATGAACGGCATCCTTTGTATGGACATGTTGCAGTACATAAGAGGATATAGAAAGTATTTTTAACTTGGGTATAGTTATGTTAAAGATACCAAGCAATTTTAAACCTGGTTTTACTCCATTTTTTCCAAGTAAGCAAACAGACAAAATGTCAAGTTTGCGCCTGCAATTTATGCAAGACTAGCTGATCCCACAGGTAGTGCAAGACCAAGGCAACTCGTGGTAGAGGTGGAGCAAGCTCTGATCACTAATCTTAATATTTACCCTTAATGCCAAAACACATCTCCAAGAAGGGGATGTATGATGTTTTGTATTAAAGGCAAGGGGCCACTACCCAGACTGGTTTCGACCTTTATTGAGGTCTCATCAGTGGGGAGCCAGGCTAGAAATACCAAGATTTAGTAATGCAGAGCTTGTAAGTATTTTACCAAAACGAGTTACCATAAGGCGTTATAACCTTATTAAATAAAAATCTCAGGAGGAGATATAGATGTAGAAAGTATTTTTAACTTGGGTATAGTTATGTTAAAGATACCAAGCAATTTTAAACCTGGTTTTACTCCATTTTTTCCAAGTAAGCAAACAGACAAAATGTCAAGTTTGTGCCTGCAATTTATGCAAGACTAGCTGATTCCACAGGTAGTGCAAGACCAAGGCAACTCGTGGTAGTGGTGGAGCAAGCTCTGATCACTAATCTTAATATTTACCCTTAATGCCAAAACACATCTCCAAGAAGGGGATGTATGATGTTTTGTATTAAAGGCAAGGGGCCACTGTCCATACATCATACATCCCCTTCTTGGAGATGTGTTTTGGCATTAAGGGTAAATATTAAGATTAGTGATCAGAGCTTGCTCCACCTCTACCACGAGTTGCCTTGGTCTTGCACTACCTGTGGGATCAGCTAGTCTTGCATAAATTGCAGGCACAAACTTGACATTTTGTCTGTTTGCTTGCTTGGAAAAAATGGAGTAAAACCAGGTTTAAAATTGCTTGGTATCTTTAACATAACTATACCCAAGTTAAAAATACTTTCTACATCTATATCTCCTCCTGAGATTTTTATTTAATAAGGTTATAACGCCTTATGGTAACTCGTTTTGGTAAAATACTTACAAGCTCTGCATTACTAAATCTTGGTATTTCTAGCCTGGCTCCCCACTGATGAGACCTCAATAAAGGTCGAAACCAGTCTGGGTAGTGGCCCCTTGCCTTTAATACAAAACATCATACATCCCCTTCTTGGAGATGTGTTTTGGCATTAAGGGTAAATATTAAGATTAGTGATCAGAGCTTGCTCCACCTCTACCACGAGTTGCCTTGGTCTTGCACTACCTGTGGGATCAGCTAGTCTTGCATAAATTGCAGGCGCAAACTTGACATTTTGTCTGTTTGCTTACTTGGAAAAAATGGAGTAAAACCAGGTTTAAAATTGCTTGGTATCTTTAACATAACATAAGAGGATAAGATCAAAGAAAAGTTTTATTCACTCAGTGGAACTGTTGGTTGATTCCATAAAAGCTACAAGTTTAACAATGTGGCAAAAACAATCTCCAGAGGCTCTGAACTTAAACAAATCTCTTCCTTCCTGCTTACATCTTGACTGGCAAAGATGGAAGACATTGAATAGACTTCGTTCCAGAATGGGCAGATCAAAGCAGAATATGCCTGATGGAGCTACACAGACAATGACAGCTGCTCATGTGGTGAAACACAAACCATGGATCATCTTCTGCAATGCTGCTTAGTAGACAGTAATAACCACGCTACCGGCCAAGACGTCTATGGACGTGAAAGTTATCATGGATGCGAAGTGCATACTAAAATTGTAATACCATTGATATTACATTGAAATATATGATGGATACAAAGCGTATGAGGATGCGTATTTGATCCATAATGGCCAGTGAGGTGGTTAATAATATATGTACCCAAGAAGATTTAATGCAGTGTAATGAAACAGCTTTAAAGTATATTAGTCACTGGATGAGTGAAATTTGACATTTTATGTTTTTACTTACTATTTCATGCAAGTGGCATTTTTGACTTTTAATGTATGCTTTTAATCCCAATTCTTTTGATGCCTATTTCTTTAAATGTATGCGTTTAATTATTTATATGTAGGCTCTTACATTTTCTGTAGTTCACACACAAAATAAATAAATAAAATATGAATAAAGCCTATAGTACCAGGATAGAACACTCTAATAAAGTGATCATTAAATAGTTCAACTATGCTATCTGCTTTCATCATCCGATTCTCATCTTCACCCAGCAGTAATCCATCCACTATCATTTTTTGCTTCTACTTACTCAATAAAATTTAGTTTTGAAGGTAAAGATGATCACTTTTTTTTTTTTACTAAATAATTTAAGGAAATTACAATGTCAACTAGGATATACATTAAAATAAATTTTAATATACTTCAATATTTCGGCAACGTCACGTTGCCATTTTCAAGAAACTTAAGAACAAGACACGTGCATGCAGGCACAACAAACAGTAAGTGAGGAAGAAACAGGAAGCTATTATTTCTCCTAAAGTCCTTATGGTGCCACCTAGTGGGCAATGTTGGCATTCTTGGGCAACTGGGCTGAAGGTCTTCTGATGTAGGTTTCCCAAATTTGAGGCAGTCTCATGCAGCCAAATTTGTTGAGGTTTGGATTGTTTCTTAGAGCTGAAGCCAATTCCATGAAAAGCCTTTCATATTCGCATTTACTACGGTGTATTATTGTGGCTTTCTTCCACCGTATTCTATGACAGGTATCCAGCACATGGTCAGCAAGACCAGAGTGGCTGTATTGGTGAAACCGGAAGTAGTCCTTGTGTTCTGAAATTCTGATATTTGCTGTCCTGCCTGTTTGGCCAAAGTAGGGCAGCTTACAGCTGCAAGGGACCTGGTATACATCAGGTAGGTCTACGGGGGGGAGGTTGGTCTTTAGTAGAACAGATAAGGGATGCCAATTTTTTATAGGTCTTTGGTTTGATTTTGATTTGAGTGATCTTCAATTTCTCTGTATATGTTATTGATAAAGTTGTTTTTATCTTTAATGCGAAGTTTATTGATGAGCTTGGATAACTCGCTACAGCTCTGCCTATCATCTTCCATTCAGAGTCCTTTTAACTTTATTTTTCATCTTTTCTCGAATTGTTTCAGCATTTCATTTGATATCAAGGTTGTGCCAATCCTGGATGTTTTGGGCAACATTGACTTTGCATTAATTTGAAAGAAAATTATTGATAGGAGATTTGTAATAATGTAAACTTAATCATGCAGTGCTGTCATAGTAACCAAAACATCCTTTGAAGGTACTTGATGATGAACATATTGATTCAGACATTAGAAACATTATATGAAATGCATTTAACGTTATATGAAATGTGATTTTTTTTCTTTTTATCGAATATTAAAAAAATCATGTACAGTGGTGGAGTTACAACTGCATTATCATGATTTTTCTTTGGAACATATTAAAAAAAAGCATCATTAAATCTGCTTTAGTGATTTTTCAAGGCATATGATTTTTTTATTTTCTTCCTATTCAAAAAGAGGAAAATTTTATAATGCCTATTCAGCAACAAGTATATACTTAGCAGCAGAGCAAAGTAGCAAACACACAAAACGTCACCAATAAAATAATTTATATTTTATTTTTTCCACATTCAAAAAATTTTACCCACTTTTTCTGTATTGATGCATTAGTTAGTTAGTATTTGTTTTCATTTTCAATTACTCAGAAAGAAAAAAATAAATTTTCAGTTTTTCATCTGATCTTATTCAATATAACATTATTATTATTATTATGGTATCTCGTGGAATCCAGAGTCTCATCATGGGAGACCACCTACACTAACCTTTTAAAACACACAAAATCTATGTATATCTCTCCTTAAACTCATTCACTGTAAGGACACTTGCAAGTAATTCTGGCATTCAATTTCATTCAATGCCCAAATATTTCGGGAATCTGTTGTAGCATAGCAGTTTGTGGTTGAAATAGACCATGAGTTCTTGTTCAGGTGGAATGATGAAACTTCTGTTTTGCTAGGATTTGGGCATAATCTCCATTTACTGAAGTATTCATCTAGGACTGCAAGGTCATTTGTTAGTGTATCTTCCATTGTAGTAAAATTGGTGTGTCTGGTGGCTAGAGAAATGTCATCAGTGTAGCAAAACTTCTTGGAGGCTGTATTAAGCAAATCTGCGATGTATAAGTTAAAAAGGAGGGGGAGCCAGAACTGACCCTTGTGGTAGTCCTTTATCCAGTGTTTTTTGTTTACTTTTGTGCACGTCCATACACACTTGGAACAGGCAGTTGCTTAGCATGTTATCGATTAGTTTTGCTATTGTTCTGCATGGGACTGCACGGAGCAACTTGCAGACTGCGCCAAGCCTCCAGACTGTATCATAAGCTGCGGTAAGATCTACAAAAGCTACAGCTGTTTTCCGGCATTGTTGGTAGCCTGCCTCTATATGTGTGGTGAGTGACAGAACCTGATCACAGCAGCTTCATTTATTTCTGAATCTGGCATGTTCCACTGGGACTTGTTCTATTATCTTAGGGGCAATTCTATTAAGGATGAGCCTTTCTAGGAACTTATAACAGGTGCTAAGCAGGGCGATTGGTCAGTAGTTTTCTGGTTTGTTGTTGGTTGGTTTTTCCTGATTTTAAGATGGGGATAATTTTTGTCCTCTTAAACTCTTTTGGAAGTCTACCAGTCTGGTGGATGTCAGAGAAAAAGCAAGCCAACCACTGTCGAGCTTTTTGGCCTGTCTTCAACAGGAAATCAGGATGAATTCCATCGAAACCTGGAGCTTTGCCTGGTTTCATATCCATTAGAGCAGTGTTAATATCTTCAAGAGTGAAGGGTCGTGAATATAAAGGGTCTGATGGTCTGTTATTTTTCAAATATGTAAGTTCTCTTTTTATTTGAAGAGTGTGTTGTTTGTCCTTGGTGGTATGTCTTGATGTGTTGACAATATGTGATGTATACTGGTTTGGAGAAATAGCTGATTGTTCCCCGGGCAGTCAGGGTGCCACTAATTAGTTTTCTTAGAAGGCTCCATGCATTTCTGTTGGAGTGCTGAAAATCGAGTCTTTCTACTGTTTCAGTCCATTTCTTCTGTCAGCTTGTGTCAAGGCTGTGAATGAGTTCATCTGCAATGTCAGGATCGCCACACTCTAGATATTCTTGATACAGTTTATTACTATTATCGTCTCATCCAGGGATATACTCCCTCCAGAAGCCTCTTGGTATAATCTTCTTACCTACAGCTAAGACCCCCCACGAATCTCTTGTAATTGGAGGGATCCAACGGATATATTTTTCAAGACAAGCAGCAGATGTATTCCAGTCGGCTTTCTGGAAGTTCCAGCAGGGACGTTGGATGGATCTGACAAGGGATACCTGCAGACCTACCTCTAATATAATTGGTCTATATTGGCTTCAGGGAAAGTTGGAAAGAACTCTTCTTGATGTAAGTAATGGTTGTCCATTGTTGTCCTGAGTGACAAAGCAGAAGTTGGGGTTGTACTCCCTGTTCCAAGCTGCTGACCTGAAGGAATATCAATCTTTTGCATCGAAAATTAGGTGCATGTTGTGAATTTCTGCCCATTCAGTCAAAGTCTCTCAGCATTCATTGTTGGAAGCATATTTCCATAGCGTGTGGTGGCTGTTAAAGTTACCTATATGTATCGCAGGGTGGTTATGCACTGGTAGAACTTGTGGAGGCCACAAGAGGGGAGGGGGTTTATACACATGGGTAATGGTTATGTTCCCTACCATAGTTGTTATCAGATGCACGCCGCTGACAATGCTGGTTGTAATGAGGTGGGAATCTTCTAGGGTACTCTGTACATAGGTGGCAAGGCCATGTGCATCATGGTAAGTGGTCCAATGATAATGTAACCAGGAATTCACACACAACACAGAATCCACAGCTCCCTGTGGTGGAACTGATCCTCATCCTTACAGTGAGTCTCTTGAATAAGAACAATGTCAACATTATTGTCATATAAAATCTTTGAGACGTATTCACATTTTGCTCTACATATACCCTTAATGTTAATTTGGCAAATTTGAACAACAGGTGCAATATTCGTAGTCATCTTGCCCTTAAGAGAGCTAATTGATGTGTTTGAGTTCATATGTACTGTAACCAGGAGATGGAAAAGATAGTCTGGTTGCCAAGTCGCTCTAGAAAGAAGCAGTGATGCTAGTGAATCTATAAGAAATAAAAACAAGGGTGCATAAAGAAAGGTGAATGGATTTAAATACAAAACATCGCATCATGGAATAAGTTGAAAGAAGTAAATATATAAAGAAGAAAAGGATATGAATAAAATTAAAGCACGGTCAATCACAGAAAAGCACGTGCAATTTCAGAAGTTCAAAATAATGATTTCTGTTATTTGTTTAACAACAAAAAAATCAAGTGACTTGCAATAAAAGTTTGAACATCTATGAATTTGTCAACACTATCCCATTTGGAGCTAATCAATCCAATCTTATTACAAATACACTTAGTTACCATCACAATTTTTTTTTTTCATACAGGATATTGATCATACAAAGTAATATCTATAATTCTATCACTTCCTTCTTCTTAACCTATTAAAACTATTTGCAGTAACGAATCACTACCCATCTAGAATTCATTTCCAAATCTTCCTTATTTCTTTTCCATTTATTTTCATTCATTAAACCTTCATAAATATTTCCTAACTCAGAAATATACAAACATACATTTTTTTTTACTTATTTTATTTTTTATTTTTTTATTTTTTTTTTTTTAGATTCCTATTCATATGCAATACTACTTACCATGGGTATAGCAGCAGTTTATATTTAAAATAATCATCTAAAAAAAAGTACAATGAAATAGTCTGGATTGTTTGCTATCTATCATCTTGTAATCTGAAAATGATTTACCTGCCTACGGAAAACACACACACTTATTCGATCTTGAAACCAAACATTAAATTAGCAATAGACTACAATTACATTGTTAATCGTACAATTCACTGATAATCGTTAACAAATCTATATAACATGAATTTACCTTTTCTCCCCTCTGGTACTTATCCCAATTTTTCAGCATCTTTAACCACTTACTCTGCCGTTCAGTTTCCAACCCTCTTACCTGTAAAAATGATGATATTACAATTATTATGATGTAAGTTACAGATGTGTCAAACCTACACGTAAAGTGGTTCAAAATTCTTGTAAAAATCAAAGAATTACTAGTCAATGAGCAGTAATTCTTTGTTGAATTATTGCTTTTGAATCTTTTGAGTAATTTTTAACAATGATGTGTATTACACATATGAAAAGCTAAAGGATGTTTTATCTGATTTATTAAATGATGAGCTATTAATACGATTGCTGTATGCTATATTTATGAAATAAACTATACCACAGTTCATCAGCAACAAACAATGATTTGTTTTTATTATGATCAATTTTCTGGCCTGCTTAGCAGAGTGGTTACCATATTCACTCTCCAACCAACAGGCTATAGCAGTGTTTCCAAACGCGGGGCATATGCCCCACAGGGGAACAATTTGAATATTTTGGGGACAATTAGAAAACGACGTTGCATTTCACCTCATCACTGATATACTCAAAAAACTCACCATTGTCAGCGATAAATTGTCAATGTTGCAACCCTGACTTTCCGAGGAAAAAAGCTGACATCACTAGTACAGCAGTCAACATAAATACAGTATCAAGAAGAACTCTCAGAAAAGCAAAATGATGAGTCTATTAGAAATTTATTTAATATAAAAGGAAACAATGGCATGGCTTTCTGCCAAGACAGAAACAAAAAAACAAAATTCAACTAGTTTTGCAAAAAAAATACTGTTGCCCATCATATTTAGTTGAATGTGGCTTTAGCTCTGTAAATAACTTGCTACTGAAAAAAAAAAAAAAAAATCATCTGGATATCACAATCCATGGGGATTTGAGATTGAAAATGACTAAATTAGTACCTCAAATAAAAACTCTTTGCAGTAGACATCAAGCTTTAACTTGGATTTTATTTTCTGGAGTTCAGTTCGATTTATGTTTTATAATATACAAAGTGTAATATAAAATTTATATTCATTGAAGAAAGTCAAATTAAAAACAGTTTTATCTATGTTCCTTTTTTTATTTAAAGTACATATTTATATTATACTTTTTCAAAACTTGGCTGACTATTATGATAGAGGAGGGAGCAACAAAATCTTTGAGGCATTGAGGTGGGGCATGATCCAAAAAATGTTGGGAAACACTGGGCTATAGGTTTGAATTTTACCATGGGGATGAATTTTTGTGAACATCTTTAAGGAGAAGATGAATTTTATTGTTTGGTGTGAGACCACTCACCTGCTCATTTGTGATCTTAAATGGCTTGAAAAAGTTCCATCCAGAATAAGGTTTCTGCATTATATAACACTAACCTCACCCACAATACTTATACCCATGAAGGATAGTAGACTAAATGCCTTTCATGGGTAATATTCACATAAAAATATCAATATATAAATAAATAAAATCAGCTTTAAATTATCCATATCTATTACTATAATTCTGTTCCACTTCAATTCCACAGGAAAAATGTTAATTTAGCTCCACATCACTCATTTTATTCCACCCACTAAGTATACCCTTTGCCATCTAGAGAGTGAAGAGAATAAAAAAATATTGAATTTTTCCCACTCAACCCACTTTCACACTGCTTGCCATCTAAGGGAACAACTTCACTACTGCTAACTGTATCAGAGACAACCAATACTGTATTATATGGTAATACTGTACATAATATGCTTAATCCCTGAGTGGATATCCTTATCTTAATAGTATTCATGTACAAACTTTGCTTGATGATGCATACCACTTCATCTATATCTTCAAAAATGATGTATTTCTTTAAAAAATTTAAAAAAATATAAAAAAAAAGTGTTTATCTATTCCATTTAGTATAACGCGAAAGTAGCAGCAAGATTTGAATAGACTTTTGACTTGAACAAATGAGTGACATTACAGTTTTAATAAGTGCAAGGGTTGTATTTTGAAGAGCAGAAATATAAGGCTCTGTACTAATATACTTATATATATTGTTAAAAATAACAATATATAAATACTTATATATTGTTATAGTAATAATAACAATATATAAGTACACCAGTTTAGCAATTCGTTAGTAGAGGTATATGTAAGTTCGGTTCACTTAAAACTTTGATATTCCAGGTCTACCTATTCACTGATGAGACCTGAAAAAGGGTTGAAACCAGTCTGGGTAGTGACCTCTTCTCATAATGTAAAACAGTAATACATCTCCTAGGAGCTCCGTTTTACATTATAAGAGAATATTAAGGGCAACTCGGAGCTTGCTCCACCTTTGCTCCGAGTTGCCCTGGTGTTGTACTACCCAAGTGATTATTTACACTTGCGCTCGCCGATAGTTTTTTCAGCATGAAACTCTAGGATTTCGATCCGAGTTTCGTATCGGGCTGTAGAATAATACGGGATTTACCATCTTCCTTAAACATTTCTTACATGTTATTCTTTTCAATATGAAATTCAAATTTATCCTGCTCAAGACTAAATAGTGATCGCTTCCAATTTCAAATCCTCTGAACACTCTGGTGTCCTGCACCAGGCAGAAAACATCACTATCAACAATAACATAGTCAATGACACTTTTCTTATTCCTTGCCTCTTCCCTCCATGTGAATTTGTGCACATTTTTATGTTGAAACATGGTGTTAGTAATAACCAGTCCATGTCCTGAGCAGAAATCCAACAAGTATTTGCCATTATTATTAGCTTTGCTCTTTTCTCCAAATTTTCCCAAAATATGTCTGACAATCATTTCCTACTCTGCTATTTAGATCCCCAACAAGGAACAACTTTTCCTTTTTCATTGTGTCAGTTGCTGTTGGAAAAATACTGTAGTAATTTAGCCGACATAAATGAGTCACTGCTCATAAAACATGTTCGACGAATGATTAGGATGTGATCACACCAATCGCACTGTAATTGGTTCTTTTGTCACGTGCCATGATTTTCTGCAGTAGTTTTATTACACACATTTTCAAAATTTTAGAGTTAATTATAAAAATAAACAGCAGAATTCAAAAGTGCAAAAAAAACTTTATAGTTTTTCAAAGCTGGATTACTTAAACCAAGCACCTCAACATCGAACATTAACTTATCTAAAAGTGTGTGTAAAACAATTTTTTTGTTATTACAGTGCTAATATTGAAAGAATTGCAGTATAATGTTATAGATATTTTTATTTTTAAAAATTTGTGATTTGACGGACACCCCTTAGCCCATATTAGTCCGTTAAATCGAAGGTTTACTGTAATTATTCCATGCATCAAAGACATCTTTTTCTCCTGTTTTCATGTCACCCTTATCATCTCTAATTCCTTTTACAGCACTCTTTCCCCCATTTCTGAGTTTCTTCAACACCTCCAGAATATCTTGCCACCTGCTTGATATTTATTTTCTATGTTCTTACCGAAATCTTGCCATGACTTTTGTTTAGCTAGTTTTACACAGTGGTAAGCTTTCTTACATTTCATTCTGTATTCTTAAAGAGCACAAGTTGATAACTAAAGGTGATAACTAAATTGTATTTCTTAGGATTTTTGATAACCTCCCAGAAAGAGGTTTGACAGATAGGGAGCGTAGATATGAGATGACATATTTTTCTGATCCAGAGAAATAGCCATTAGTCTTACTGATATCGCATGTTCATGTAGTTAAGTGCAGTTGTGAGGGGATTATTGATAGAGGAAATGAATTTTGCTCTGTTAATTAAAACTTATGATACCATACTTTTAGGAGAGATGGTAGCATGACTGTTGGTGGATATATCTGCCTGTGTGTATGTGTGTGTGTGTGTGGGGGGGGGGGTTCTATTAACTAGGAAGAGCAAACCACTGTTGTTTTCTTTTTCTAACCATGAACTCGCTACCCTTATCTGTTCTACAAATGATCAGCTCCCTCCTCTCTCAGTGCCTGGATTTTATAAAGTACCCTGTTCCTGTAAGCTGGCATACTTTGGACAGACAGGCAGATCAGCAACCATCCGCCTGGAAGAACACAAGTCATACATCTTCAACCATGTCTTGGATACAACCCACAGGATCTCTTGGAAAAAAAAAAACAGCATGCTCCATCACAGTAAATTCAAAAAAGAGAGACTACTCATAGTCTCTCTTTTTTACACAGTGAAGGAGGCCATAAAGAGGATGAAGAATGGAAAATCGGTGCCCCCCCCCCCAACAGGATCCCAGTGGAAGCATGGAAGGCACTGGGGGAAGAGGGAATTGACCTGCTGTGAGACCTGTTCATAAAAGTTTGACAACAGGAAAATATACCCGAGGAGTGGAGGGAAAGTACTCGTCTCCATCTACAAGAATGAAGGGGATGCAAAAGACTAAGAATTACAGAGGAATAAAGTTGATGTCCCAGACAATGAAAATCCTAGAAAGGGTTGGCTTCATGCCTGGTCGATCGACGACAGATGCTATCTTTGGGTTACAGCAGAGGATGGAAATGTTTTGAGAGAAACAATGGGAGCTACATCTGGTGTTTAATGATCTGAGAAAGCATATGATAGAGTGCCAAGGCAGGAAGTCTGGAGGTGTCTGAGGGAAAAGAAGAAGGTACCGGAGAAATATGTCATGTTGATGCAGGAGATGTACAGAAATGTGAAGATAAGAGTTCGGACCTGCCTGGGAGAGACAGAAAGTTTTCAAGTGAGGCTTGCATCAAGGGTCAGCATTAAGTCCGTTCCTGTTTAATATTGTAAGTGCATTCTAGTGTTGGGGAAAAAATACCATAATTGCATTTATTTGTTAAAGAATTTTATAAACCACAAGGGAGTAATTGCTTTGTCAGAGAGTCTGGATCTTTATTTAGTTACAAACACATCTTAAGTAAAAAAAAAATCTTTTATTTTGGGTTGACTTAGGCTCTGATTGTTAGTAGTGCATCTAAATTTTGGGATCAATGCTAGTTTTTTCTTTTATATAAATTTGTTTATTTTTTAATGAAAAATAAAAAAATGGTGAAAATACTTATTGATTAAGAAAGTTTATTTTTCACTTGGTTAGACTATAATAAATTTAGTTTAATCCTTTATCCAAGTGTGAGCAAACAAAGTTTGTGCCTGAAAATATCTTCAGGACTGAGGTAAGGTAGTACAACACCGGACAACTCAGAGCAAAAGTGGACCAAGCTAACATCGCTCCTATTTAGGAGTGATATAGGAAATAGGAGTGATGTTAGCTTGGTCCACCTTTGCTCTGAGTTGCCTGGTGTTGTAGTACCTTACCTCAGTCCTGAAGATATTTTCAGGCACAAACTTTGTTTGCTCACACTTGGATAAAGGATTAAACTAAATTTATTATACTTTTTGATCAAATCGATTTTTCTTCAAAATCAATATATCTCTTTTTTAAAATATGTTTCTAATTCTCTAAGATGATAATTTTCCATTTCTTTGTTCATATTATTTTCTGTGTACTTTTCTACTGAACTGCACTTTTCTTTCAAAATTTGTTCCATTATCGATTTTGCAGATCATGTAATTTCATTTTTATTTGCCGTAACACAAAAATCATCATTAGCCTCATTTAAACAATAAGTAGTACTAAGACTTTATCTCTATGTTTAAAAAGTTGCTGCTGTTGATGTATTTTTCAAAAGCTTCTTTTCCCCATTACAAAAGTGGAATTTAAAAATGGCCAGTACATTTAGCCTTGCTTACTCAGTGAAGGGTAGACTTCCTGAGGGAAAACTGTGTGACAAATATATTCAGAAATGGAAGTGTGCTCTGACTTATAGTGTTGAATTGTATGCATTTGAGTTGTTTATTTAGGCTTGAAGGACCAGATAAGAAAAATGTTTTCTTATCTTATTGATCTTATCCGTTTTTTACCAAACATTTCAAATGTTTGGTAAAAAAAATAAGTTAAACACGTTTTTTTTTGGAAAAAATCACCTTTATTTTTCAACATAGTCTCCATTTTTTCATCCCATCTATAAAGTAGGATTTGTCAAATTGTGCAAAACAGTCATGGACAACCTTGATGAGATCGATGTTTGAAGAAATTTTTTCCCACCGAGCCAAATTTTTAAGTTTGGGAACAAGAAAAAGTCACACAGAGCCAAGTCTGGAGAATATGGTGGATGTGGAACCAATTTGAACCTCAATTTGTGCAATTTTGCCATTGCGCTGGCTGATGTGTGGAATGGTGCATTGTCTTGATGAAAAAGCACCTTATTGTGTGCCAATCTTGGCCGTTTTTTCTTCAGTTCTTCTTTTAAATGGTCCAACCATGATGTATAATAGACTCCTGTTATTGTCCTACCCTTTTCCAAATAGTCTATCATGATAATTCCTTGGTAATCCCAAAAAACGGTAGCCGTGACCTTCCCAGCTGACAAAACAGTCTTCACTTTTTTTGGTGCTCTTTCACTGGGAACTGTCCACTGTTTTGACTTCTGCTTGGACTCAGGTGTGTAGTGGTGGAAAGAAAAAAAAATTACTTTATTGATTTTATTTCAGTATATGAAGGAGCTTGTGATATTTTAAGAAGAATCTGTATGGGGCAGAGAATATTAATTGACCTTGAGCCCTGTCTACTTGAAGTACCAAGTGACATCAAAACATCATCATATTCCATAAGCTGTCAAGCACTGTATTCATAATAACCTCTGGTAACTCATTAAACTTATTCATAAAAAAAAAAAAAAAAAAAAAAAAAAAAAAAAAAAAAACATCTCTCACACTACTGCTGATCAACTCTTACACAACTCCCAGGGATGATCATCTACTCTATAAAATCCTTTTAATAACTTATATTTAATCAATATTATTATTATGTTACACCTCCAAAGACTCATCAAGGGAGGACGCCTATTCTGCAACTCATTGTCTCCACCACTCAGTCCACAAACCACAGCAAACTGCCATCACCACCACTAGAATTTTTTGTCTGTAAATTGCGTGCATTCTCAAAGCTGATTTGTTTGTATGTGGGAGGGAAAACCCTGCTAACTCTGTATGAGATTGGCTGACTGATCTTCAACTGAAAAAATCCATGTAAAGATTCCTCTCGTCACGATGAGAATCGAACTTGGGCTTTTTCCATTCGATGGGTGCAACATACCGTCATTCTTCCAATTGTCCCATGGAGGTGCTTATAACAATTTTCTCTCATTCAAGTAAACTTTGTTCCCATACCTACACTCTATCCTCATGAGTGCTTGACAGACCCTGACCATTTGGTCACTCATCTCTGGATGCTTTCCATCACTTTCTCATTCCCAAGAAACTCATGTTATCAAGTCTATATAAAGTAGTAGAAGGAGGTTGTATCAAAGCCTTATAAAGAAAGAAAATAACTTTCTTATCCCTATTTATTAGTGAGTTTCTTAACACGTACATTAGTATTATTATTATATAGTATCTCCATGGAGTCTGGAAATTCATCGTGAGAGACCTACGCTAGTATACACACAAAACCTATCATACCTCTCCTTAAACTCATTCACTGTCAGGGCACTCAGAACTAATTCCGGAAATCCATTTCACTCATTCACCACTCTTCATGCAAAAAGAATCTAGTCCATACACTATTACTAACCCTGCTCTTACACAACTTCCATGGGTGACCTCTAATTCTGTGGCTATTTGTTAGTGTTAAAAAATTTCCTTAGCATCAATTTTATGAAACCTCTTTAATATTCCCTTTAATATCTTATAAGTTTCTATATCCCATCATTAACTTGGTAACCCACACACCTTAAACCTATCCTAACAAGGAGCATTCAAGGCCTGTCACCAGCTTGAGCATTCGTCTCTGAATCTTCTCTACCATCTCCTGACCCTCAAGAAACTCAGGTGGCGAAATCTGTGCACAGTAGTCAAGATGTGGCCAAATCATAGCCTTATAAAGAGGGATAACAACTTCCATTTCTTTACTTGTTAGCACGTTTTTCAACATCCAAGTGATCTTTTGTGCTATTTTGCCAACTTTTCCAATATGCTCTCTGAACTTCAATTTGCTGTCCAACATTATCATAAATCCGTAGCCTTCTCAGTTTCCTGCAATCCAGTACGATCAGTGTGTAACCTTTACAATCTAAAGTGCATGACTTTACATTTTGCAATTATCAATGATTATCAATTTAATATTTTGCAAATGTTAAATTGATAATCATTATTTTTTTCCCACAATTTTGCATCATCAAACAACTGAATATCTTACCCTCCCACCCCCAAATCTTTTCCTATATCACTGATGTACAAATTAAAGAGTACTAGCCCTAGTACAGAACCTTGAGGTACCCCACTAACACCTTCATTCGTCTAGATTCCACTCCACCATATACTACTCTCTGGTGTACGTCTATCAGCCACCCATCTATTAATGCTACTAGCTTCATATCCATTTGCACCAACTTTAGTAATAGTTTTCCATGTGGTATTCTGTCAGATGCAGCAGCAAAGTTCAGCGGTTTCATGGTGTAGCCATATCCTTTATCCAGTTTTGCTGTTACTGTATTATAAAATGTGAATAGATGCTACTATCTACCATCTATCAATGCTACTAGCTTCATATCCATTTGCACCAACTTTTGTAATAGTTTTCCATGTGGTATTCTGTCAGATGCAGCAGCAAAGTTCAGCGGTTTCATGGTGTAGCCATATCCTTTATCCAGTTTTGCTGTTACTGTATTATAAAATGTGAATAGATTATCCATTACAAAGTTGTGCTTCCTGCTGTAGAGTATTGTATTCCTGTCTCCACTCACTGTTGGATTTTACCTTTAACCAACTGTTTCAATACTTTAACATCTGTTTGCTATCTCTGTCTAGGCGCCACCTCTATGCAATGGAAAAGTCGTATCCTCTTTCTATTTCCTTGGAACATTGTCAGAGCTGAGACTTAGAATGAACAACTTCATCAGAAGGAAGGAATGCTAATTCTCTTGCACATTCACATAGTACACACGCTGATATGCCATCCAGTCTTACTGCTGTATTCACGTTGATGATTTTAAATATGCTGAACACCTGCCCCAATTCCGACATCATGTTACACCTTTGGAAAATGAACACCCAGCAACTCAACAACTTTTGTCTCTGTTATCTTCCAACCATCAACATTGATTAAAGCTATCCTACCATAGTCATTTTTCCTCTTACTTGCTACAACGAAAAAATTCTTTTGGATTTAGTTTGGCCTGCTTAGCTAATTTTCTCTCATAATGTGATTTGGGCTTTCTTACTATACTACTCACTCTTCTTGCTTGCACTTTGTACTGTTCACGAGTATGCTGATCACATTTTCTTTATATTCCCCTCTATAGTGTTTTCTTTTTTTGCAGCTCTTGCTTTACATTTCTAGTCATCCATTTAATCCCCACTTGGTTTATCCTCCTGATCTTGGGTATGCAGTCTGACACTTCTTCTCTCGAACAATCCCTGACCACTTCTCATGAATTATTGATATTCTTTCTTGTAGTTTCTTAAGCCATGGAATGGCTCCAAGTTGCCTCCTAAGGTTATTATAATTACCAGCTTTCAAGTTCAACATAAACCTTTTCTCAACAGAGAATTCCACATGTTTCGCAACTTCCCACAACAAGACTGCATGGTCACCCTCCATTATTGGAGGTGTGTACCTTGGTTATGGATTTATTTTCTGATGTAATTACCACATCTAGTACTCTCAAATCTCTGGTCCCTCTATACCATATAGTTTCAGATAATTATCCCTTAGGACATGTATGAATTCCACTTCAACTTTCCCATACCCCTTTCCTCCCTCCAATCTTTGTCCCCCATAGTCGAAGTCTCTCATAATAATTGCTCAGCCTACACTCATTGTGCTAATCTACCAATGCATGGCATCTATATTTTCCTGTTAACTTCCTGATCTATAGTTGCAGCTAACAATATATTTTGTGCTATTGGCCGCTATCTCACACACACAAGAGCCTCAAATGAACTCCACCTCCCCCAATCAAACCTAAAATCCTCTTTAATTTCATGTTGGAGGCTTAATGGATTGTATACAGTACTCAGAAAGGATAATTCTGACCACAACCTTGTGCTTATCTCCTCTCCCGTGGGAGAGGAGATAAGCACTAGGTTGTGGTCAGAATTACCCATGGGACTCACTACATTCACTACATATTTGGAGGGGTCATTAGTAAGGAAGAGATCTAAGGCATTTCGGGAGTTTAGGTTATCATGTATTCAGGTCGGCATTTGAACAATTTCTGTAAGTCATCAGTGATGGCAAATGTTTCAGCATCTCTGCCTGCAGGATCTGTACAACTGGAAGAAGACAGCCAATTGATGTTATGGATATCAAAATCACCGAGAAGGATAATTTCGCTGTTAGGAGAGTGGGACTGGAGAAAATCAACTTGTAGGGAGAGGAAATGGAATGGAAGAGGAAATGAAAAGAGCAAGGAAATGGAAAAGAGCTCGGAATGATTGGTGGTATTATGAGAGAGTGATAGAGACAGCAGATGAATTTGACTGAGTGGGGGAGGGATAGCTTTTCAGCCAAAGAAGTTCGACGTTGGGAGATTCTAGGTTAGGTGCTCTCTGGCAGGGGAGCACCTAACCTAGAATCATAACAAAACCTTAATGCATAACAAAACACATATCCTTGCGGATATGTCTAATGTTATGCATTAAGGGAAGGGCCACTACCCAGACTAGTTTCGACCTTTATTGAGGTCTCTTCAGTGACAGCCAGGCCCAAGTGGAGATATCAGGTAGAAGCATTAGCAGGTCATCTCCATCTATGTTTTGCATTATAGGAGATACTGAGATAGGAGTGTTGGTAGCTTACTCCACCTTTGCGACGAGTTGCCTTGGTGTTGTACCACCTTAACCCAGTCCTGAAGATACTTTCAGGCGCAAACTTTGTTTGCTCACACTTGGATAAAGGATTAAACTAAATTTATTATACTCTAACCAAGAATAAACTTTCAACATCTTTCTCTAAATCCAGAGTAATTTATTAAAAAAGGGTGGCACACCAATTGGCAACTCCTATAGGTGGAGATGACCTGCTAATGCTTCTGCCTGATATCTCCACTTGGGCCTGGCTCTCACTGAAGAGACCTTGATAAAGGTCGAAACTAGTCTGGGTAGTGGCCCTTCCCTTAATGCATAACATTAGACATATCTGCAAGGAGATGTGTTTTGCATTATAGGAGATACTGAGATAGGAGTGTTAGTAGCTTGCTCCACCTATGCAACAAGTTGCCTTGGTGTTGTACCACCTTAACCCAGTCCTAAAGATACTTTCAGGCGCAAACTTTGTTTGCTCACCCTTGGATAAAGGATTAAACTAAATTTATTATAGTGTATAGTTAGGAAGGTTGAGATGGATAGTGCTGGGGTAAGGTGAGATTTGAGTTTCTGTTAAAAAGAGTAGGTGAGGTTTGGTGGAACGTAGATGGTAGTGGACGCTATTAAAGTTGGAATTGAAGTCACGGATGTTGGTAAAATAGATATGCAAGGTTCTGTGAAGCAAGGATTTGACCGCAAGGATCTTGCATGTTTCCTATGCAGAGCCTGCATACTGGTCTCTTCGGTGGTTACTAGTGGCATCACTTGGTTTTTGCACTAGTTTGGTTTGTTTGTAGTCTATTATCCAACTGTTGTCTCCATTTTGGCGTTTTTCTTCTAGTTGTCTTCGGAGTTGGCATCTTCGTTCTCTCTCTGGGCAAAGGTTAAATCAGGTAGAGCACATATGCACGACTGGGGGAAAATGTCCTTTATCACAGTTATAAATTTGGATGTGTTTGCTGGTGTGACGTAGTTCACTTTCACGAGACATGAAAAGTTCGTTCTGTCCTTTCTTTTGTTTATAGGTCAGAAACGATGGCATGTGACGATGTTATTGGGATCGAAATTGCATTGTCTTGCTAGTTTGCCAACATCTTCTTTTAAGGATTCACTGTTTTCCATCAGAAAGTTCAGGATACCGGCATTAATGATTTGGTATCATTAATGATTTAATGATGCCAAATATTTGAGATGGACAATGAGCCGAAGAATTGGGAATGTAGCGACCTGAAAATGTCAACTTAATTCAAACAATACTAGGAATCACATACAGTTAGGGCATCGATGATGTCTTTGCTCTCTGTGGTCATTCTGAACAAGAACTACACTTGTTTCTAGATAAAATCACCCTTCTTCATCCTCACATCAAATTCATGCTAGAAAAGAATCACCACAGGGTATCTCCTTCCTGGATGTACACATCCAAAGAAAATAAGATGGTTCTATCTCCACTTCTGTTTATCGTAAGCCGACATTTTCAGGTCGCTACATTCACAATTCTTTGGCTCATCATCCATCTCAAAAATCTGGCATCATTAAATCATTAGTAACCAGAGCAGACAGATTCTGCTCCTCCAAAGAATCTTTAAACCAAGAATTGGAAATAATCAAAAATACAGCCATACAAAATGGATACAATCCAAAAACAACTCAAAAAATGATCAGTCACTTCTCCACATGTCAACCTAGACAAGAACAAGCCCGTAGGATTTCTATACCTTATGTCACAGGCATCTCCAAACGTCTTTCAAAAATTATGAAGAAATATAAATTGGCTGCTACCTACAAACCGACCAACCAGATCTACAACTGGTTACCTTCTCCTAAAGACAAACTCTCTCACCTCTGATGCTACAGGAACATTTACAAGAAAGTGGGACAGACAGTCCGATCCATTAGCAAACTCGTTTCGGAATATCAATATCATATACGTCTTATTAAACCACAGAAATCTGGCCTCGTACAACACGGAATTGAAAACCCAAACCATAGGATCCATTGGAATAAGACCAAACTTCTACATAGATCTCTATATAAACATGAATGCTTATATAAAGAAAGGGCTGAAGCCCTACGTCACAGACCATTTGAACCATAACGACGTTCTTACTATCACTAAAGTCTGGGAAATTGTCATCCTAAATTGTATAAAATAATTTATATATGTTATCTCATTTTAATGTAATAATCTTGTTTTTTTTTTCTTCTCCAGATATATTTTAATTTCATTCTATAACACACTACTGCATGCATAGAGGGATTCCATTGTAAGCATACACACCTTAACTGTATGTGATTCCTAGTATCATTTGAATTAACTGTACTGATGATGTGCTATAATACTTAGGATGAAATATCTACTTATTGAGAACTTTTATTGTTAAAAGACCATATTTCAAAGCTTCTAGACAGACTTCTAGAAGTTTTGAAATAAGACAGAACGAACATGTGGGGGGATGTCAATCACAATAGAATCATCACATCTGGTTTAGCTCATCATTTCTCAACATCAAGTCACGTTATAGATTGGAAAAAAACAGTTCTATGCCTTACATCGAGAATGACTACAGACACAGAACTTTCAAAGAAGCAGCAGTAGTGCTACGCACATGCAATAATTTAAATAGAAATCAAGGTGCCATTCTTAAAGACATATGGAAATATCTCATCAATTCTCTCAGCTCAACAGAACCACAATATGCAAAAAACTACACAACATGTGGTCATGTACCGGATTCTGACTGAAGCATTCAAATGTATGCATGCCATCAAACACGAATTATCAAATGTAATGGCCTAACAGTTACTAAAGTGTATTTTCATGTAACTGGATGCATTTGTTTTCACACCAGTACAGCATTGAAATGCTAGACAGTGGCTAGTGAAACTTGTTGGCTCTTTGAATTTGTAATCATTAAATATTATGGTCTTTTAACAATAAAAGTTCTCAGTTTTAACAGCTTAGACCAAAAATGAACAGTTTAACTTTTATATCTACTTATTATTAAAAAAAACTTATTACGGTGGTTACGTGTGTGTTTTTCAGTCACGAATGCTCTACAGGTTTCATTATACAACAGAAATAATTATGCAATGCTGAATGCAATTATGCAGGCTTCAGATTCAAATGTGTGTGTGTGTGTGTGTGTGTGTGTGTGTGTGTGTGTGTGTGTGTGTGTGTGTGTGTGTGTGTGTGTGTGTGTGTGTGTGTGTGTGTGTGTGTGTTGGTAATGGCATTTACATAAGGGTAAATGTAGTTTCAAGAGGATGTTGAAATGCACATACATAAATGCAGAATTATCAGGAATAACGGAGGGGAGTTGTTAGCATTGCTCAGCTTGACTTGGCTGAAATTTATAGGTATAATTAAAATCAGTGAGACCCGGTTGACAGAAAATTATATAGTTACAGGGATGGAATGCAAAGAGTACTATATTTGCAGGGAGGACAGGTGGTGGGGTGATAGCTGGTAGGGTAGGTGATAGTAGGACAGGTGATAGCTGAAGAACTACAACCAACAAAATTAGAAATTAAAGAGGCCGTGTGTAGCGGCTTAAGTGCTGTGAGGACATCATGTTCGAGACTTAATGGATTGTATACAGCACTCAGAAAGGATTAACATATGTTTAATACTTCCTATATTTCGTCCTAGTCACTAGGACATCTTCGGGGATTACAAAAACAAATAATGTTACATGAACACAAATGTCATACAATAATACTAAGCCCAACCACGTGGGTGACACTAAAGTCCTATCTAGGTGGAGTCCCTCTAAGGGCAGTTGTAGGTGGCCTGGAATGTAAGGTGGGACCTCTGGTGATGAGTGTTTCCCAAATCTTCGGAAGCTTAATGCAACCATATTTATTAAGATTTGGTTGATTTCTGAGAGCTGCTGCTTCTAAGAATAGTCTCTGTTTCTTGAATTTGTTGTGGTGGAGCATGGTGTTTTTCTTCCAAGAGACCCTGTGGGTGGTGTCCAAGACATGATCAGCCAAGCCTGACCGACCATAGTTGTGTTTACAGATGTAAGAATTGTGAACCTCCAGGTGGATGGATGCTGACCTGCCTGTCTGTCTAAAGTATGCCAGCTTACAGGAACAGGGTACTTTGTAAACTCCAGGCACAGAGAGAGAGAGAGAGAGAGAGAGAGAGGAGGGAGCTGATCTTTAGTAGAACGGATAAGGGTAGAAAGTTTGCGGTGGGGCTTATATGCTGTGTGTAGGTTATACTTTTTTAGAATCTTGGCTATTTTTTCGGATGTGCTACGGATGTAGGGTATGGTGATGGCATTTTTAAACTCTTGTTGATGAGAAGGATGGGGAATGGGGAGGAACTGATTATTTTTTTGATACTGTGATCGCTGTAGCCATTGGAGAGGAAAGTGCTGTGTATGTGGTTAAGCTCAGTAGTGAGGGCGGTTCCACTGGAACAAAGATTGTGGGCTCTCTTGGTAAGAGTTTTAATAATGCCATATTGTTGAGAGGGGTGGTGGTGGGAGAGTTTGTGACTGTATCTGCCTGTGTGTGTGTGGGTTTTTCTGTATACAGTGAAGGCAAGTGTACCATTAGGCAGGCGTGTAACTAAGGTGTCTTGGAAGGGTAAACAATTGTTCTTTTTCTTTTCCATAATAAACTGGATTCTTGGATGTAGGCTGTTGAGATGACCGAGGAAGGAGTCTAACGTGTCTGGGCTATGAGGCCAAATAGAGAACACATCATCTACATAACTTAGCCAAATAGAAGGTTTGAGTGGAGCTGAGTCAGTGGCTCGTTTTTCGAAATCTTCCATATAAAAATTGGCAACAGGGGGTGAGGGGGGGGGGGAACCCATGGCGGTTCCCTCTATCTGCTTGTAGATTTTGTTCTTCCAAGAAAAATACCCAGAGTTAATGGCAAAGGAAAAGAGATCTAAGATGTCAGATGGAAAAACGTTTTCTAAGAGAGATAAGGTGTCAGTTAAGGGAATATTGGTAACCTAACCTAACCTAACCAATATGTCTGCTATTCAAGGTTATATTTTCTATGAGGGCTTTAAAGTAGGTAGAGTTTTTTATATAAGATATGGACCTTCCGGGGAAGGGGGTCAGAGAGAGAGAGTTGGCCAGCTGTTTAGACAGTCTGTAGCAAGGTGCATTGGTGGCATCTACTATAGCTTTAAGTGGGGAATTGGGTTTGTGGATTTTTGGTAAACCGTATATTGGGGGGGGGGGGTCGGGAACGGAAAGGTTTAAGTTTTTTCATGATGTCAGGGGGGCCAGGAAAATACTTTTTTAAGTAAGATTTTTAATTTCTTAACTTGTGTTTTTGTGGGGTCTTGTTCTAGCGGGATGTAGGCAGCGCGATCTCGGAGGATAATATTCATTTTACGATTGTATTCACTGGTATTAAGAACGACTGTGGCATTACCCTTATCCGCTCTGGTGATGACGATATTTTTTTCTTTGCGTAATTCCAGGAGCTGTGCATTGGGCATACGATAAATTACTTTTTGGAGGCGAAGAATCAGCGAGGATGTTGGCTATGTCAAGTCTGATGTTGTTGGCTATCTCCGACGGTAAGTGACCGTCGATCCCACATTCGATGTTAAACATTACATCAAGCACCGGCACTTCCTTCAGAGCGACGGCAAAATTACAGTGGAAGCATAGGGCACTGATGGCATCGTCGTTGAGCATTTTGGAAGAAAGGTTTACTACTGTCTGGAGAGGTTGATTTTGCTGTTGTGGTTTGTCTTTAACCAGGTTGTTACATTTCTTGAAGTGCTTATTTTTTGAAATTATTTCTGTGCGGAAGTTTCCAAAATGCCAGAGAGAATCAACCAAAGTTCAGGGTTAAGAACGGTGGAGAGCTTTGAATGTAAGAAGCCAATGGCGGCGTTCATCACTAAGAGGGTGGCACGAGTAGAGGCAATTTGCTTGCGTAGTAATGCAAGGCTGGCACGGTTATATGTGCGGAGGGCTTTTTTGGAATGCAAATTGGCCTTTAGTTTAACGCAGTTCGGTATCACTCTTGTATCCTGACATCTTTTTAAAAAGGCCAGCCTATTTAGTTGGCTAGATGGTCGTAGTTTTGACTTACCAAATTGCTTGGATTTGCGTGCTAAATCTTCTCCATGAATGATTAGAATTCGTGTGTAGAGGCTTAAGTGCTGTGATGACATCATGTTGGAGGTTTAATGGAATATATACAGCACTCAGAAAGGATTAACATAGGTTTAATACTTCCTATATTTCATCCTAGTCACTAAGACATCTTCGGGGATTACAAAAACAACTAATGTAACATGAACACAAATATCATGCAATACTAAGCCCAATCACGTGGGTGACACTAAAGCCTATCTAGGTGGAGCGCCCTCTAAGGGCGGTTGTAGGTGGCCTTGACCACATACGCAACATGATGTTGTGTATGTGGTCAAGTTCAGTTGTAAGGGTGATTCCACATACACAACACTTTCCTCTCCGATGGCTATAGCGATCACAGTATTTAAAAAAATAATCAGTCCCCGCTATTCCCCGGTCTTTTCTTCAGAAAGAGTTTAAAAATGCCATCACCATACCCTACATCCATGGCACATTAGAAAAAATAGCCAAGAGTTTAAAAAAGTACAACGTACACACAGCATTTAAGCCCCACTGCAAACTTGCTTCCCTTATCCGTTCTATAAAAGATCAGCTCCCTCCTCTCTCAGTGCCTGGAGTTTATTAAGTACCCTGTTCCTGAAAGCTGGCATACTTTGGACAGACAGGCAGATCAGCAACCATCCGCCTAGAGGAACACAAGTCTTACATCTGCAACCACGACTATGGTCAGTCAGGCCTGGCTGACTATGTCTTGGGTACAACCCATAGGATCTCATGGGAAAAAACCACCATGCTCCACCACAGCAAATTCAAAAAAGAGAGACTATTTTTAGAATCAGCAGCAGCTCTCAGAAATCAACCAAATCTTAATAAATACGGTTGCATTAAGCTTCCTAAGATTTGGGAAACACTTATCATCAGAGATCCCACCTTACATTCCAGGTCACATACAACTGCCCTTAGAGGGTGCTCCACCTCGATAGGACTTTAGAGTCATCCAAATGGTTGGCTTAGTATTGTGTGGTATTTGTGTAGATGTTACATTAATTTTCGTAATCCCAGACGATGTCTCAGTGACCGAGATGAAATATAGGAAGTATTAAATTCTGTTTTAATCCTTTCTGAGTGCTATATACAATCCATTAAGCCTCCAACATGAAATTAAAGAGGATTTTAGGTTTGATTGGGGGAGGTGGAGTTCATTTGAGGCTCTCGTGTGAGATAACGGCCAGTAGCACAAAATATATTGTTAGCTGCAACTATAGATCAGGAAGTTAACAGGAAAATATAGATGCCATTCATTGGTAGATTAGCACAATGAGTGTAGGCTGAGCAATTATTATGAGAGACCTCAACTATGGGGACAAAGATCGGAGGGAGGAAAGGGGTATGGGAAAGTTGAAGTGGAATTTATACATGTCCTAGGGGATAATTATCTGAAACAATATGTTATAGAGGGACCAGAGATTTGAGAGTACTAGATGTGGTAATAACATCAGAAAATAAATCCATAACCAAGGTACACACCTCCAATAATGGAGGTGCGACCATGCAGTCTTGTTGTGGGAAGTTGCGAAACATGTGGAATTCTCTGTTGAGAAAAGGTTTATGTTGAACTTGAAAGCTGGTAATTATAATGACCTTAGGAGGCAACTTGGAGCCATTCCATGGCTTAAGAAACAACAAGAAAGAATATCAATAATTCATGAGAAGTGGTCAGGGATTGTTCAGGAGAAGAAGTGTCACACTGCATACCCAAGATCAGGAGGATAAACCAAGTGGGGATTAAATGGATGACTAGAAATGTAAAGCAAGAGCTGCAAAAAAAGAAAACACTATGGAGGGGATATAAAGAAAATGTGATCAGCATACTCGTGAACAGTACAAAGTGCAAGCAAGAAGAGTGAGTAGTACAGTATAAAAAAAAAAAAAAAAAAAATCAGCTAACACCTTTTTATTCCTGTATACGGGAGTAGGCAAGGCCATTTAGCCCTATCTAACTTTTGGAGACTGAGTGGGCAGTTCAATCTCCACTGGTACCAATCGGAGATAGATGGCCCAAGGCTATCACTAATTAAGCGGTACACAGTGAAGAGAGACGGCTCAAATGTGCCGCCATCTCGTGGTCCCTAACCTTAACACAATATATTTAATGTCTGAAAATAATGTGGGTTCTACGGTCGATTTTCTTGAGTTTACGGGACGAAAAACCTGAGTTTCCGGGAGGAAAAACCCGCTTACCTGTGCCAGAGATCGAGTAACTCGGGAACCGGTCGAAAAAAGGCTTAGAAAAATTTCCTCTAGTCGGCGACTAGATTTGAACCACCAAATCCTTTCTTCGTGCGGTCAAGCGCTGTAGAGTGCAAACGCCACTGCTACTGAGCTACACAGGCTAGTAAGAAAGTAAGAAAGCTAGTAAGAAAGCCCAAATCACATTATGAGAGAAAATTAACTAAGTAGGCCAAACTAAATCCAAAAGAGTTTTTTCGTTGTAGCAAGTAAGAGGAAAAATGACTATGGTAGGATAGCTTTAATCAATGTTGATGGTTGGAAGATAACAGAGACAAAAGTTGTTGAGTTGCTGGGTGTTCATTTTCCAAAGGTGTAACATGATGTCGGAATTGGGGCAGGTGTTCAGCATATTGAAAATCATCAACGTGAATACAGCAGTAGGACTGGATGGCATATCAGCGTGTGTACTATGTGAATGTGCAAGAGAATTAGCATTCCTTCCTTCTGATGAAGTTGTTCATTCTAAGTCTCAGCTCTGACAATGTTCCAAGGAAATAGAAAGAGGATACGACTTTTCCATTGCATAGAGGTGGCGCCTAGACAGAGATAGCAAACAGATGTTAAAGTATTGAAACAGTTGGTTAAAGGTAAAATCCAACAGTGAGTGGAGACAGGAATACAATACTCTACAGCAGGAAGCACAACTTTGTAATGGATAATCTATTCACATTTTATAATACAGTAACAGCAAAACTGGATAAAGGATATGGCTACACCATGAAACCGCTGAACTTTGCTGCTGCATCTGACAGAATACCACATGGAAAACTATTACAAAAGTTGGTGCAAATGGATATGAAGCTAGTAGCATTGATAGATGGGTGGCTGATAGACGTACACCAGAGAGTAGTATATGGTGGAGTGGAATCTAGACGAATGAAGGTGTTAGTGGGGTACCTCAAGGTTCTGTACTAGGGCTAGTACTCTTTAATTTGTACATCAGTGATATAGGAAAAGATTTGGGGGTGGGAGGGTAAGATATTCAGTTGTTTGATGATGCAAAATTGTGGGAAAAAAATAATGATTATCAATTTAACATTTGCAAAATATTAAATTGATAATCATTGATAATTGCAAAATGTAAAGTCATGCACTTTAGATTGTAAAGGTTACACACTGCATATCACACTGATCGTACTGGATTGCAGGAAACTGAGAAGGCTACGGATTTATGATAATGTTGGACAGCAAATTGAAGTTCAGAGAGCATATTGGAAAAGTTGGCAAAATAGCACAAAAGATCACTTGGATGTTGAAAAACGTGCTAACAAGTAAAGAAATGGAAGTTGTTATCCCTCTTTATAAGGCTATGATTTGGCCACATCTTGACTACTGTGCACAGATTTCGCCACCTGAGTTTCTTGAGGGTCAGGAGATGGTAGAGAAGATTCAGAGACGAATGCCCAAGCTGGTGACAGGCCTTGAATGCTCCTTGTTAGGATAGGTTTAAGGTGTGTGGGTTACCAAGTTAATGATGGGATATAGAAACTTATAAGATATTAAAGGGAATATTAAAGAGGTTTCATAAAATTGATGCTAAGGAAATTTTTTAACACTAACAAATAGCCACAGAATTAGAGGTCACCCATGGAAGTTGTGTAAGAGCAGGGTTAGTAATAGCGTATGGACTAGATTCTTTTTGCATGAAGAGTGGTGAATGAGTGAAATGGATTTCCGGAATTAGTTCTGAGCCCTGACAGTGAATGAGTTTAAGGAGAGGTATGATAGGTTTTGTGTGTATACTAGCATAGGTCTCTCACGATGAATTTCCAGACTCCATGGAGATACTATATAATAATAATACTAATGTACGTGTTAAGAAACTCACTAATAAATAGGGATAAGGAAGTTATTTTCTTTCTTTATAAGGCTTTGATACAACCTTCTTCTACTACTTTATATAGACTTGATAACATGAGTTTCTTGGGAATGAGAAAGTGATGGAAAACATCCAAAGATGAGTGGGGGCACAGATTTTCCATTCTTCATCCTCTCTATGGCCTCCTTCACTTCCACTCTACTGATGTTCTGCACCATCCCCTCATAAGGCTACCCATCTTCTCTGTGAGTCCTTGCATTTTCATCATTAAGAAGCTCTTCAAAGTATATTCTCCATCTGTTTCTTATATCTACATCCCTCCCTAATACTATTCCTCCAGTCTTTGATCTGTCTCACATGTAAGATGTCCTTTGATGCCTTATTTCTGAATTTTGCCAATTGATAAATTTTTCTCTGTCCTTCTTTTGTTTCTAATTGATCATAAAGATCTTGATGTGCCATGGACTTTGCCTGCACAACAACTCTCTTGGCTTCTTGCTTTCTCTCTCTCTGTACACCTCTCTGTCTTCTTCCACTCTTGACTCGTCGCACTTCTGCTCTGCCTTCCTCTTAGCTGTCACTGCTTCTTGTACATTATTATTCCACCACTAACCCTCCTTCTGCTCTCTAATCTTTCGAGATGTTTCACCAACCACCTTGATTGCACAGTTCAGAAATGCTTTTGAATTATGTCTCCACCAATCTTGTAGTCCATTCGAAATCCTTTCTAACACCCTCTTCCTAAAACAGTTCCTCACACTCTCTTCTTTTAAGCTAAACCACTTGATTGTCTTCATCTCATGGCTTCCAAAGGTCCTTATCTTCGACCTTATTTTAAAATCCGTGCACAGCAGCCGGTGGTAGAGGAGGTGAGAGAAGATGCACTTTGTTCAGTGTTGTATGCAGATGACATCATGCTGTATGCAGAATCAAGAGAAGAAGTGGCAGCTAAACTGGAAAGATGGAGGAAAGTACTCGAAGAGAGAGAGGATGCACATCCTCTAAGACAGAGTATATGTGTTGCAAAGTGGTTGGCAGCCAGGAAACAGATCTGGAGTTGGAAGGAAATGTCATCAGGAAGGTTAGGGACTTTAGATACTTAGGTTCAACAGTGAAAGAGGATGGAGAGGCTGAGAAGGAAGTGGGATGCAGGATACAAGCAGGATGGAGGAACTGGAGAGAGATGGCTGGAGTGCTATGTGATAAGAGGGTGCCGATCAATTTAAAAGGCAAAATCAACAGGACAGTACTGAAACCATCTATGACGTATGCTATGCAAACTGTGGCCCTGAGGAAAAATAACATGAGCAGAATGGAGGTACTGGAGATGAGAACTTAGGTGAATGTGTGGTGTGACCAGAAAGGATTGTCTGAGAAATGACTATGTAAGGGGAACAGTGAAAGTTACGAACTTAGGAGCAAAGATACAAGAGGCAAGGTTGAGATGGTTTGGTCACGTGATGAGGAGGGAGGATGAGTATGTGGGAAGAAAGGTCATGCAGATGGATGTGCAGAGGAGGAGGAAGCGCGGATGGACAAAGAAGAGATGGAGGGAGCTGGTGGAAGAGGACTTTAGGATGAAGAACTTGGATGTGGTTGCAGCCCAAGACAGGAGGATTTGGAGGAGATTCACTGAGAACAGCGACCCTACTTAAGTGGGACAGGCTGCAGAAGAAGACTAGTATGCACTTACAATTTCTGTTATGTTACACATCAACTTGAGATGTTGTTTGTTTATAATAAGAAAACTTCAGGTGTTATTTTTTAATATTTAATACTAATTAAATTTTACTTTTTCAATACACTAAGATGGACAAGTTCATTATTATACAGTTTTATCACTAGAATAAACACAAAACTTCTTATTTAAGAGTTGGGCGAGTAGTTAGCATATCTGCTCTCCAGCCAAAAGGCTGCAAGTTCGAATCCTGCCCTGGGCATGGATGTTTATAATTATCTGTGAAAATACTAGTGGTGGTGGTGGTGGTCAGTAGATGGTAGTTGCTGTTCGCTGTAGTTGGTGGACAGAGTTGTAGAGTAGATGCCCTCCCTCAATGAGTCTTTGAACTCTTTGGCAGTGTCACTTAATAATAATAACTAAATGGCAGTTCCCAGGAAATGGGAAATTCCATTTCCCATTCCTAATTCCCAAAGATTAAAAAATGTCAGGAATTTAGAAACTATACACATAAAACTAAATGCATGATTCCTATCCGGAAAAAAGAAACACATACAACAGATAAAATCTATTATTATTATTATTATGATGTGACACCAAGGAATCCAAGGACTCATCATAGGAGAGCACTCTACTTCACTAAATACATCTCACCCTCTCCACTGCTCCTTAATTCTCCAACTATGACACTACTACCATCAACGCCATCTTGCACTCCAATATTGTCGTATCTAACATTTCATTCTTCTAAGGCACCGCTGACTGAATCAATTCACCTAGATTTTGGTCTTCCATTGGCTCTTTTTTCTGCCATCTTGGAACCAAACACTTGTTTTGCTAATCTTCCTTCACGAATTCTATTTAAGTGGACATACCACTTTAGATTAGCTCTGCTTACACATTCTTGAATGCTAATAATGTCAGGTCACTTCATAATATCTTCATTTTTAATATGATTCTGCCATTGATACCATCAGTTCACTCTCCTAATTTTTCTCACGACTCACATATCTGTGATATCTAGCCTTTTGATCAAGTGCTTTTTTTCTAACCCAACTCTCAGATGCATCATTAAAAATCTGGTTTGAACACTGTCTTGTGTACTACTATATAACTGTTAACAAATAATAATTGTATAACAAACAATTCTGTCATGTTGTGCCATCATTTTATATTTTTGTTTAAGCCAATAAGAATACAATTTGGTCAGATAAATCCCAAATTGCCATCTCATCCTTGTTCGTTCAGTCCTGTCAGGTGTCTTCTCCCTCCAGGAGATTGACTACCACGTGTCTCCACCATGTCCTATTCTGCGCCTCTCTGCTGCATTCCTCATATGAGAGATAGGTCAAGTCTTCTATATTTTTCATCCACTCCAGTCTTTGTCTTCCTCTTTCCCTCAACAGTTCCTTCGAGAACTGTCCTTTGTAGGCAGTTATGTCTCAGAATATGTCCAAAATATCTGACTTTTCTCTTTTTAATTTCTTTCATCATGCTCCTGTTGATGCCTGCCATCTCTAGTACCTCATCATTTGTCTTTTTTTCTTTCCATGATATTCTCATAATTCTTCGTAGCATCCACATTTCAAAGGCCTCCAGTTTTTCACATTCAGATTGGAGAGTGTCCATGTCTCTACTCCATATAATAACGTAGATCATATGTAGCATTTGGAGATTCTTAGTCTTGTTTTCAGATTTAATTCTCTAGATGTTACTAGATTTTTCATACTGTTGAAAGTTGACCTTGCGATTTCAATCCTTTTTCTAATTTCATCTTCTGTCCTGCCATTCTCTGTGATCAAGTGTCCGAGGTATATGTATTTTTGCACATGTTCTAATTTATTTCCTTTTATATCGATGCATATTTTTGGTATTTTCTTTTCTCTTGAAATTATCATGATTTCATAAGAGTTTTGAGGTCATATTTGTTTTCAGCTAGAAGAGCCATGTCATCTGCATATCTTAGATTATTAATATTTCTGCCCCCTACAGTGACTCCTTTGAGTCACTGTAGGAGGGGGGAACACACAGAAGAAATATTTTATTAAATATTTCTTCTGTGTATAAGTTAAAGCGAATCGGAGGAAAGACACAGCCTTGTCTCACACCTTTCTGAACTGGGAATTCTTCTGAGGTCTCTATTTCTTCTGAAAGATGCAGTCTGTTCCCAGTAAAGATTAGTTAATAGCCTAATGTCTTTTCCATCCATGCCTATTTTTGAAAGGATTTCAATTAATTGTTCATGTTGGACACTGTCGAATGCCTTTTTGTAATCTATGAAGCAGAGGAACACATCTTTTTGCTTTTCTAGATATCTTTCTATGATGGTTCTGATGTTGAAAATACCTTCTCTTGTACCTACATTTTCCTTGAAGCCACTTTCATTCAGTATCCAGGCAGATACCTAACAGGTGCACCATGAGAAGGTAAGGATTGAACATTAGGTCAGAAGCCCTGGTCGGTTCTCTGCATTCCTTTAAAGGCTATGTGGAGGTCTCAGTTATCCAGCTTTTATCCTTAAGCACCCTTTTTGACTCTTAAGTGCCTTAGAAGATGGAAATATAAGATCTGATAATGTAGGAGGTCTTGAAATGTAACAGACCGATCATATCCTGTACACCCCTTGAGATACATGGCAGGGATTTGATGATGATGATAACAAATAATTGTTAATAACAGTTCTTTGTAATTATTATTATTATTATTATTATAGCTCAAGACTTCCATGGAGTCACAGAACTCATGGTGGGAGGCCCATGTTTGACAATACAAAATCCATCATCACCGTTTATGTTCTCACCACCCTATCACACAATGCATTCAGCAGCCCAAATCACCTGCCATGCATAAAAAGCCATTTCTCACATCTTCCTCAGTTTCCATTTACAATTTCCCTTGTTCTTCCCTCTAGTTCTATCATACAAAAGATCTCTCCAATGTCAATCTTATAACCACCTCCTAACAGTTGAAATGTCTTAATCATATCACCTCCATGTCTTCTATCCATCAAACGCTGTAATCCACATGCCCTCAGTCAATGCCATATTTAGCATTATTTGACCTCCCACGATGAGTCTTTTGACTCCATGGAGGTCTGAATAACAATAATAAATAATTAATATAAGCCTGATCTCTGCATCCTCTCCAATGTTAATTTATCCCCTTCAAATCCTGGTAATGACCAGATCAGAGCACAGTAATCCAGATGTGATATCTATATATAATGGAACTACGAGTTTTCAATCTCTGCTGGTTAATATCCCTCTCAATATTGCAGCAATCTTCTGGGATACCTTAATGATATGTTCCCTAAACTTCAAATTTCTATCTATCATCACTCCAAGATCCCTTGCCTCCTCCACTTCCTCTAGCATAGTTCCACCAATACAGTATGCTGCCTTCAAATGGTGGATCCCAAATTTCAAGATCTTACATTCAACTGCATTAAACTGCCATTCCTTTACCCATCTACCTAGTGTGTTCAAATACTGCTGAAGGGCCACCACATCACTACTATTACTAAAAACTCTTCACATCATCTGCAAGCAATTGAATATCACCCCTGCAATCCACTGACAATGTCATTAACATAGAAGTTAAAAAGTATAGCTTCTAGTACTGAGACATGTGTAGCCCACTTGTGATCTACTTCAGGACTAAGGCAACTCGTGGTAAAGGTGAACCAAGCTCTCATCACTCCATGTCTCAGTATCTCCCATAATGCAAAGCACATCTCTTTGCGGACATGTATAATGATATGCATTAAAGGTAGGGCCACTACCCAGGCCGGTTTCGACCTTTATTGAGGTCTCGTCAGGGGGACCCAGAAGTGGTGATACTAAAGCAGAAGCAATGGAGAAGTCATATTTACCTATACAAGTTGCCAGAAGGTGTACCACCTTATTATTAAATTACTCTGGATTTAGAGAAAGATGTTGGAAATTTTTTCCCACTTGGTTCACCACTTCTGGGTCTGGCTCCCACTGACGAGACCTCAATAAAGGTCAAAACCGGTCTGGGTAGTGACCCTTCCCTTTAATGCATAGCATTATATATGTCTGCAAGGAGATGCACTTTGCATTATGGAAGATACTGAGACAAGGAGTAATGAGAGCTTGGTCCACCTTTACCACGAGTTGCCTCAGTCCTGAAGATACTTCAGGCACAAACTTTGTTTGCTTACACTTGGATAAAGGATTAAACTAAATTTATTATAATCTAACTAAGTAGGAAAAAACTTCCAATATCTTTCTCTAAATCCAGAGTAATTTAATAATAAGTTAGTACACCTTTTGGCAACTCGTATAGATAAATATAACTTCTCCATTGCTTCTGCCTTAGTATCACCACTTCTGCATATGGCTCCTACTGATGAGACCTCAATAAAGGTCGAAAGCTCATATAGATAAATATGACTTCTTCATTGCTTTTGCCTTAGTATCACCACTTCTGGGTATGGCTCCCACTGACGAAACCTTAATAAAGGTCGAAAGCGGTTGGAAATTTGGGTGATGAATGGCAATGCCATAGCCCATGAAGTTTTAACTGAAACTCGGCTGTTGCTGTCACTCAGGTCCTAGGGGGGGGGGGAATGAATGGCAATGCTGTAGCCCATGAAGTTAACTGAGGCATGCACGGCTGTTGCCCCTCAGGTGAGATATGAGCAAATGAGCGGCTCTGCTCGGTGGTGGGGTGAGACTGCCACAGTGTAGAGCCAACCGGTTCTGAGAGTTCTTCTCAGTGGCAGGGTGAGCCTGTTACTGAGTGGAACAATGCTGAGTTTTTGGAGTTTGACCTGTACATGAACATTCAATAAAGGCCGAAATCGGTCTGGGTAGTGGCCCTTCTCTTAATGCATAGCATTATACATATCCACAAGGAGATGTGCTTTGCATTATGGGAGATACTGAGACAAGGAGTGATGAGAGCTTGGTCCACCTTTACCACGAGTTGCCTCAGTCCTGAAGATACTTCAGGCACAAACTTTGTTTGCTTACACTTGGATAAAGGATTAAACTAAATTTATTATAGTCTAACCAAGTGGGAAAAAAAACTTCCAACTGTAAAGACGTTAGTAGTGCATAGGAGATAGTTAAGGGTCATCTAGAGCAGTGCTTCCCAAACTTATGGATGCCAAGGCCCCCTTTGGAAAAATTTAAATATTTCACGGCCCCCATCGGAAAAAAAATCGTAATATATACATATATTATTATAATATTTATTCTATTTATATTCAAGATTTTACATTTGTAATCTTTTTTTGTGTTTCTTATCAATACCTTTGAAATTAAACTTATATGAATAAGCATGTATTCATTAATATTCATTAATTGTCAAAATACCCAAGAAGCAAAATTTGTGAACCAACACCAATGTGTGATTTTTTCCATAAAAATATTAAAAAATAAAAATAATAATAATAATAATAATAATAAAAATTAAATATGTTTCTTTTATATTAAAAAAATAGCTACTTAGTCTTAAAACATTTTAAATTTGTTTTCATTATTTCACGGCCTCCCTCAACATAACTTATGGCCTCCAAGGGTGCCGCGGCCCACAGCATAGGAAGCGTGGTTCTAGAGGAAGCAATATTAAATTGTATACCTGAGGTAAGAGAGGGTTAATCAGGTAGGAGTTATATGGATGAGTAATATTATTAAGCATGAGCTGCAGAAGAAGAATTAAATGTTATTCAGAGCGACAAGAAAACCCACGAACAGTACAAGGTTCAGGCAAGAAATGTGACCAGCGCGGCAAGGAAGGCAAAATCAGATTAGGAGAAGAATCTAGCCAAGCAGGCCAAAGGAAATCACAAAAAGTTGTTTTGTTAAGTGACAAATAAGAGGAAGAATGACTATGGAAGATTAACCTTAATGAGTGCTGATGGTCATAAGGTGACAGAAGCAGATAAAATAGTTGAGTTACTGAGTGACCACTTTGCAAGGGTATATCATCCAAGTGAGGTTACTGCTATAATATTGTGTGACAGACACTGATGTGAGAATAGAGGTGGGTGAACTGGAGGTTCTTAGGATATTGCAGAATCTCAATATAAATACAGCTGTAGGATTAGATGGGATATCAGCTAGGGCTTTGTGAGAATGTGCAAGGGAAATGGTAATGCCTCTGACTAGACTCTTTAATTTAAGTCTCAACTCTGGTAGAATTCCAAGGGAGTGGAAAGAGGATGAAAAAGTTCCCTTGCATAAGGGAGGTTCTAAGACTGTAGTAGCAAATTATAGACCAATCAGTCTCTCAGGCATGGTGGCAAAAGTACTAGAAAAATTGGTAAAAAAGAGAATTCGAGAATGGATAGATAAAAATATACTGTATGGGGGTCAACATGGCTTCGTGAAGGTTGTTCATGCCTTAGTAATTTACTAACTTTTTACAATAGAGTAATAACAGCTGAATTGGATAAAGAAGATGGCTAAAATGATTCCACTGGATTTTCCAAAGACATTTGATAGAATACCACATGGAACTCTATTACACAAATTTGAACAAACGGGGATGGATATGACACTGTTTATGTGGAAAAGAGGATGGCTGCTGGACAGATATCAAAAAGTGGTATAAGGAAGAGCAGAATCAAGGTGAAAACAGGTGACTAGTGGTTATTTGCTACAAGGTTTGGTGTTGGGACCACTACTGTTTAATTTGTACATAAATGATATAGGAAATAACCTGAAAGGAAATATTCAGTTGTTTGCTGATGATGCAATGTTAGGTAGAGTAATAGTTAATCAAGGTGAATGTGAAGAGCTTGCAGGACAATTTAAATCAGCTGTCAGTATGGACAAAAGATAATGGATATCAGTTTAATGTGGAGAAATGTAAAGTTATGCATTTGGGATAAATACATTACAAGCTTTGTACCATACTAATGGAACTGTACTCCTGGAAATGAATGCAACTAGAGATTTAAGTGTAGTGGTACACAGAGAGTTAAAGTTTAGAGGACATATTGCTTAAACTTAGCATTGTTGTATGACAAAAATGTATGAGTTGCAACATTATCACACAATAACAACTTAGAGGTTAACAGCACTGAAAATTCTATAAATAGAATAATTTATCCTTTCTTCCATGTCACTGTGAAATATGACACTCAATGAAAGACAAGATTCAAGAACTTCTGGGGTGTTACCTTTAATGATCATCTCTCTCTCTTTCTCAATGGAAGAAGTAGATATCAATATAGATACTTGCTACAATTGTATACCTCTCAGATAAATTAATTGGTGATATGCGGATTAGATCAGCAATTAAATATTTCATGAATGGCATAACTGGCATGTGTTTTCTTGATTTTTAAGTGAGTCTTTCAAACAAAGGTTTTAAACTTACTGTATATTAGTACTGGGCAAACAACGAGTTATGTCTTCATAACTTCTTAAGGTGTTGACACCTTTTGGCAACTGGTATATGGTGATATGACTATTGCATTACTTCCACCTTAGTATCATCACCTTTAGGTTTAGCTCCTACTGACAAGACTTCAAATAAAGGTAGAAACCGGTCTGGAGTATGGATCCTTTCCATAATGCATAGCATTATACATACCCATAAAGATATGTGCTTTGCATTATGGGATACTAAGGCAAGTGATCAGAACTTATACCATCTTTACCATGAGTTGTTCCAGTCCTGAAAATATTTCAGGCATAAACTTTGTTTACTTACACTTAGATAAAGGATTAAACCAAATATGTAATTGGTAGCATAGCCAAGTGAAAAAACTTCCATCTAACCTAAAAGCTTTCCTCGCCTTCTTTTTTATGTTGGAATTTTCATCAGTAGTATTACTTCTCTTACTGGACATGATAGGGTTATGACGATATACAAAAATTGCAATGAAAGAAAGAACACTTCGACTACCGATTAGCAACTAACATACTAAAGGCTGTGATAAGTTAGAAATAGGTGAATCACAGCAGTGACAATGCATATTGGTGACAGGCTTTGCTTGTCGGCTAATGGCGAAGCTGCGATGTGGATACAAAAGCAATGTGACATATGTATGTATATGCTGACGGCAAAGTTAAACTGGAGAATTTTTAATAATCATTTTTGGCCGCTGTAAGTGCGAATCGTCATTAGTCGAAGACTACCTGTTCTTGTTTTAATCCCAGCATAAGCAAAGTGCACATGTGAAGTATCTTCACAACTAGGCTACCTGTATAGAGAAGCTGTTGACTTCACATCAATTGCCTTAATCTCACATAACTAAATTAATGTGAAGTCAACAGTCTCTATATACAAGTGCATATTGCTTTCCATAGCAATATGCACTTCCATATGCACTTCCTTTTGGACATGTATATTGCTATGAGAAGAGTAGTGACTCTTCACATAATGCATAGCCATATACACATCTGAAAGGAACAACAGCCGCCATACAATAGCCCAGTCATGAAAATACTTCACATATAAATTGTTTACTTATGCTTGGGTGAAGGATTAAAACAAGAATATAATTTCTTGCCTATTGGAATTTACTTCATAAACAAGTGAAAATATTCTAAAACTAACTCTAATAAAAAGTATTTTAAAAAATATGGTGATACATCCTTTTTACTATTTGTATATGGAAACTATATGAATTCTAAATTGATTTAACCTTAGTGTCTTTCTGGGTTTATCTCCCTCTGCCAAGACCTCAAATAAAGGTTGAAACTGGTCTGAGCACTGAACCTTCCCATAATGCATAGCAATATACACATCTGTTATGTTCATTTGAACTATGAAGTATCCTCCTCCTTTCTACACATTACCTCAAGCATGGATTTTTGTAACATACTTAATTACCTTTGTTTCATGTGCTGTAAGTCTTTCTGGGAGTCTGTGATCACTGAAATATAAATAAAATGCAAAATTAATTTTAAATGTCCATGTAAAGTATTAGTATTTAAATATTACTGAATAAATTTACCTTTGATTTTAAAGATAAAAGTATAAAAAAGATTTTCAAAACAAGAATATTAGTGCTTTAAATGCAAATACTCTCCACTCACACTAGACCAAAAACTGTTATAACACATTGTAAAGTCCTGATAAAGACCCCATAGGTACAATGCTATACTAAAAGAAATTTACTATATCAAATCAGATAGCTAATTTTCACTGTTTTATTTGAAAAAAATAGTTCCATTTGTTCCAAAAACAATCACAAATATTCAGGCCCATGGCAGGATTTCAACTTGCAGCCAGCTGGTTGGAGAGTACATACATCACTCATTCAGCCAACCAGGCCTGAAACTGCTTCAGTATCTCATAATGCACAGCACACTTGCTTTCACATGTGCACTGCTATGCATTATGGAAAGGATCCCTATCCAGACTGGTTTTAACCTTTATTTTGAAGTCTCATTTGCAGGAGCTAAAACCATTAAGTTATGGAAAGCTAATTCAATGCAAAAGTCATTTTCCATATACAAGTAGTAAAATGGTGGAACATCATATTATTAAGCTATGACAGATAGGCGTAAGAAATTTTTGGAAAGAAATTGCATGAAGCAATTTATATTCTTTTTTAATCCTTTGCCAAAGCATAGATAGGCAAAGTATTTATATGAAGAATCTTCAACCAAATGTGAATGCTTTCTACAATTATCTCTGAGCCAGAGTATTTTAATTACATGGTTTCATTTCATTCATTCATTTCATATGGTGATTCAACTGCCGTGAGCCCCTTTTACGGGGAGGTACAGCACCACCTCAATCCCGCCTATTTTTATCAGGGCTCAGGACCGGCATAGCTGACAATTCAGACCTATGGCTGGAGGGATTGTCTTAAGTATTCCTGACTGTATCCGTGTGTGGGGATGAAACATCTCAGATAAACTGGGGGAAAACCCTGCTGTCCACACCCAAGACCGGTGAACTTGGCTATGGCTGAGGAAGATCCTTAAGAAGATCCTCACATCGTCGACGGGAATCAAACCTAGGACACTCCTTCCCCAGGCATATGGTTGCGAAGGGCATAGCCACTAGGCTGACTGCACGGACAATTACATGGTGATATATACTTAATAAATATATTATTGAATGGAAGGTAGTTTCGGGTAGTGATATGGGAACACTTTAAAATTGGGAAATGGACAATGAAACATATTTGTGCCTATGCTCCCATAGAAGGTTCTTCTAAGGAAGAAGAGGAAGATTTCTTTGAGTCATTTGAAAAGTTAGCTGACATAAAGAAAATGGAAAAAGTTATCCTTGTTGGAGATCTAAATGGCAGAGTAGGAAATGAATCCCACCAAACATATAGGAACGTTTTGGCAAAAGGGCAAAGCTAATAATTTTTTTTTTCCCCATGAGACCTCCAAAGACACATCCAGAGAGGGCACCTACTCTACAACTCTCTGTCTCCACTACTCCCATCCATCTCCAACATCTACACCAACACCATCTACTGACTACCACCACCACCACTAGTATTTTTTGTGTGTAAATTGCGTGTGTTCTGAAGGCAGATTTTTTCTGCATGCGAGATGAAAAACCCAAGTTTGGGATAAAAAATCCTGCTACCTCTGTATGAGATTGGCTAACTCACCTTCAATTGAAAAAAACCAAAGATTCCTCCCATCACAACAAGAATCGAACTTAGGCCTTTTCCAATTGAAGGGTGCAACATATTATAATTCTTCCAATTGCACTTATGAAGGTGCTCATAATGGTGAGTATTTGCAGGATTTCTGTTCAGGACATGACTAGTTATTACTAACATCATGTTCCAATTTAAAGTTGTACATAAGTTCATGTAGAGAGAAGACAAAAGAAATAAGTAAAGCTTCATTGATTACGTCATTGGTGATAGTGATATCTTCATGCTGGTTCAAGATAAAAGAGTGGACAGAGGATTTGGGATTGGAAATGACCATTACTTAGTGCTAAGCAGGATAAAAATGGATATTACATTGAAAAGAACAGTATATAAGAAAGGGTTAAAAAGAATTGAAGTTGAGTAGCTTTTATAGATAAACTGTAGATGTCACTATACAAACATTATTGAAGAAAATCTGAAGTCATTTGAAAACAAGAATCAAACCTTGGAGTCTCACTGGTAAACTCTGAAGAAGACATTGATTCACCTAGAGAAGTATGTGGTGAAGTTGTCTGAAAGGATAGAAAAATAAGAACCCCATAGTGGTCACAAGAAGGAAGCATACCAAAAGTTCCTAGCAAACAAGTCAGCAGATACCCTAAAATAATACAGCAAATCGGCCTTCAGAATACACTCAATAAATGTTGTTGGTAGATGGCATCAATGGTAGTTGTGTGTAATAGAATTAAGGAGTATGAGAGACAGTTTGATGTGTATAATAGAGTGGAGTGCCCTCCCGTGAGAAGTCCTTGGACTCCATAGAGGTGTCACTTAATAATAATAACAACTGTTCAGTTAACAGTTCTGTTCATTTTGATATTTGCCATTTTGTTAGCAGGATGAAATTGAATATCATACTGTAAAAGGAAAGCATTCAAATTTTAAAAAATCAAAGTCAAGCAATTTTCAGAGGTGAACTGATGAGTTAAATAATACAAATATTCTTCAAGAAAAAAATGAAAAAGTTTGAAAACAAGAACCAAGCTTTTAATGACAAACTTTGATGAATCATTTGAGGAAGAGAGAAACCTGGGGATACAAAAATCAGACACCACAGTGCACTTTAATTTCCTGACTAGAGGAAATTAAAGAGATGGTGATGAAAGAAATAAAATTATTGAAAGTTCTTAGCAAGCAAGTTAGAAAAAACAGAAAAAAATGTGACAAAGCTTTCAAAACCAATCCGTAATAGTTGATGTTGTTGCATTTATTTGGATTTATAGCAAAGCAACTAAGGTTATGAAACTACTGTACTCTGTTAAGTGTGTATCCCTCTTGTCAGTTTGCTTGTTTTGTGGGAGAAAAACCAAAGTTTCTTTCAAGGAGGAAAAACAATACTACCTCTGAACAAGACTGACTAAAAATTCACTTTCAGATGAAAAGTCTTTGTAATGGTTCTTTGCATCATACACAGAATTTAAATCAAGATCTTTTAAAACAATCCTCTTTGTCTGTGCATAAGTAGCGAAACAAACGTCAAGGATTTATGCAGACATATTTGAGAAAAGATTAAGAAAACTGTTGAAGCTTGGAGAGGAACAAGCCGGGTTCAGGCCAAATAGGGATTGTCAGGATCAGAATTTCACGTTGAGCAGATGAGAAAAAAAAAAAAAAGTGAAATCATGAGAATATAACAAGGATCTGTATTTAAGTTTTGTAGATATCTGGATAATAAAAAAAAGCTGTTCAAAACATTAAAATGATATGGCATAGACAAGACATTATATCAAGCAATACAAATGAAAGTTTGAGGTTTTGGTGGTTTTGAAAATGTTCACTGGAATTTCTAGTTTAATGACCACATGACATAAATACTTGATTCATCAGAAAATTACTTATGTTAGAAAAAAAGCTATAAAAAGCTGGAGAAAGTAACCATATCAATTTCATCAAAAGATTATTTATGTTAGAAAAAAAAAAGGGCAGAGAACGCAAACGTATCACATTAAGCAATGAAAGATACAGCAAATGAAAAAGAAAAAAAAAATTACATTAGACAATGAACTTGTGAAAGCAGGTGCACTAGGTAGTATTGTCACACATAATGCATGTCACAGCCCAGGTCTGTAGATGTCACATTTTTGATAACTGAAGACCAAACCTGGTACAGGATCAAGCCTTAGTTTTTTTGCACTGAGTAAGAGTGTGCAGCATTTTGGAAGCCTCCTTGAATTTCCTGACAAAACAGTTATGTTTGAAGTAAGGTACTGCTGTTTTTGCCAAAGTACTGGATGATTGTCATTCGTTGTGTGAAAAGCTAATCCAGTATTATGTTGTCTCTTCTTTTCAAAATTTTTAAAATGCTCTAACATATAGATCTTTCCAGAGCATCCTTTTTGATCAATATAATAAATGCTGCACTAATATTTAATTTCTAAACCATTGTTTCCCTTTGGGGGAGGGGGGGGGGTTGTAAGAATCTGAACATTGTCGTGATATTTGTCTGTGAATTTGTAGATGTAAGGAAGGAAGACTGCATCTCTGAAATCTTTGTTGTTAGATAATGTCTGTGAAATTTTAAAACTGGCTGACCTTGCACCCATATCTGTTAAGGGACAGGGCATCAGTGAGGTAACGAATGTGTTTCTTTTGCATATATTTCTGGAGATATTTTAGAGTATCTGTTTAGTGTTTTGATCATGTCAATCTACGAGTGTTCATCAGTTTTCTATCCACTGAAATATCAAGTCCTTTATCCTCTGAGAATTCTAGGCAAATGTCAAGAAAATGAAATGGCCTGCAGTTTGAAACTTCAAGAGTGAACTTAAAATTAGGACACAGGTCACTCAGATTGTTTTGGAAATGTTCCTTATACATATAATCTATATCTGAAGGAAAAGCTGGTTTGATGGAAAATATGAGGGTGGTCTGAAAAGTTCTTCATCTCGATCATATATGGCAACACTGTTAGCACGAATTTTTTTTTAATTGGTACATCTGTCATAAAGAACCATGTGAAATTGCAAGTCAGTTGTCTGAAGCAAAAGTGTTGTCCCCTTGAAATGAATAAAATTGAGTATCATGCAGTTATACAATTCTTTGCAAAAGAAAGTTTAATGCCAAAAGAAATTCATTCGAAGTTCATAAAAGGGCCACTCTTTTCCTTCGTTTTCGACAATTAAGAAATGGACTGCTGAGTTTAAAAATTGCCATACCAGCATTGAAGATGATCCACGTGAAGGACGTCCAAAAATGTGTAACAACATCAGAAATCATTGATCAAGTGTCTGAGGGGTTAGCCTAGTGCCAATGCACCTCACAACCATATGCCTGGGCAAGGCGTGTCCTAGGTTAGATCCCCGTTGGCGACGTAAGAAGCTTAAGGATCTTCCTCAGCCATAGCAAAGTTAGCCGATCTTGGGCATGGACAGCAGGGTTTTTCCCCCAGGTTATCTGGGATTTTTCATCCCGCAAGCAGGCAAACCAGCCCCGTGAACAAACATGAATACAGTCAGGAATACATAAGACAATCCCTCCAGCCATAGGTCTGAATTATCAGCTATGCCGGTCACGACCCAAGATAAAAATAGGAGGGATTGAGGTGGTGCCGCAGCTTCCGTAATAGGGGCTCACTGCCGTTGAATCACCATACGAAATGAATGAATTGATCAAATGCATGATATGGTGTTGGATGACTGGCAAATCAGAGTGTGTGAAATTTCTGAGACTATGGGCATTTCAAAAGAATGTGTAGGTTATATTTTGCATGAAGAATTGCAAATGAAAAAGCTTTGCACAAGACTGGTGCCACACTTACTCATAGCAGATCAATAACTGACTCGCATGAAAATCTCTGAACAGTGTTTGGAGCATTTTATCAAGAATAAAACTGATTTTGTGCGTCGATTTATTACTATGGATGAGACTTGGATTCATCATTACACACCAGAATCCAAACAGCAGTCAAAACAGTGGACAAAAGCCAGTTGTTCAGTGCCAAAGAAGACAAAGTCGGTTCCATCAGCAGGAAAGATCATGGCATGGGTGTTTAGGGATGCTAAAGGCATTCTGTTTATTAATTATCTTGAAAAGGATAAAACAATAACCCGGGAATATTATCCAATCTTTTAACCAGACTAGACAAAAAATTTTGTGAGAAAAACCAGTTTTGCAGAAGAAAAAAATCATCTTTCATCAGGACAATGCACATGCCCACAAAGGTGTTATGACAATGTGAAAATTAAGGGATCTGCACTATGAATTGTTGGAACAGCCAACCTATTCCCCAGATTTGGTCCCGTCTGACTTCTATCTTTTCCCAAAACTAAAACTCTTACTCGCGTTTTTCTTTGAATCAAGAGGTGATTACATCTGTACAGGGGTATTTTGCAGATTATGTATTAGTTTAAGGGAGATTATGTAGAAAAATAAAAATAATTTTGAAATTATAAATTCGTTTTTTCATTGTAAACCCTCATATATAGTTATCAGATCACTAAAATATGGAAAACAACAATAAAACAAGATACCCAGAACTGTTATTAATACAATGCTGTACACAGATGATCAGATTATTATTATTATTATTATGGGGTGCTTAAGGGTCAAAGCTGTATAACTGAGAGGATACCTCCACATAGCCTTTAAAGGAATGTGGAGAACCGACAAGGGCTTCTGACCTAATGTCCAATCCTCACCTTCTCGAGGTGCACCATGTTGGGTATCTATTTGGATACTGAACGAACGAGGATAGGCTGGCAATTTGGGATTTAGCCGACCAAACTGTATTCTTATTGGTTAAACCAAAATAAAAAATGATGGTACAACATGACAAAATTTCATGCCAGCTGGGGCATCAGCCGGTTAAACAAAGGACCCCGTTATTTTCGCCAGGGAACCAGGGAGAACAGCGAAAAGTCAGCTACTGGAACAAATCTGAAAACAAACCCCAACTCAACATCACCAGAGTTAAAGATCGGTACTATCAACATAAGAAGCCTGAATGGCAAAGAAATGGAGCTAGCTGAGGAATTAGATAAGTACCAGATCGACATAATAATGGTGACTGAAACAAAAAAGACAAAAACTGGTGAGATCTTTCTGAGCAATAAATACAAAATGTTATATTCAGGAAATGACAAACAAGGAAAAGAAGGAGTAGCCATAGTATTCAACACAAAATACGTGGCTAATCTTCTTAAATGGCAGCCACTCTAAAGTAGAGTGATATGGGCAAATATCAGAATGGGGAACAGCACAATGAGACTTATTTGTGCCTATGGTCCCACAGAAGGTTCTACTAAGGTAGAAGTGGAGGAATTTTTTGAGGCTTTAGAAAAAGCAACTGACAAAACGAAAAAGGAAAAGTTGGTCCTTGTGGATCTAAATAGCAGAGTAGGAAATGATTGTGAGACATACAAAAATATTTTGGGAAAATTTGGAGAAAAGAGCAAAGCTAATAATAATGGCAAATATCTGTTGGATTTCTGCTCAGGAGATGGACTGGTTATTATTAACACCATGTTCCAACATAAAAATGTGCACAAATTCACATGGAGAGAAGAGGCTAGGAATAAGAAAAGTCTCATTGACTATGTTATTGTTGATAGTGATGTTTTCTCCCTGGTGCAGGACACCAGAGTGTACAGAGGATTTGAAATTGGAAGTGATCACTATCTAGTCTTGAGCAAGATAAAATTGAATTTCATATTGAAAAGAATAACATGTAAGAAAGTTTTAAAGCTAATAAAAGTTGAACAGCTCTCAGATGTGAACTGTAGACTAAAATACACAAAGATTATTGAAGAAAAAATGAAAGAGTTTGAGAACAGGAATCAAACCTTAGAGATTCAGTGGCAAACTCTGAAGAACACATTGATTGATTCTGCCAGAGACGCATGTGGTGAGGTTGTCTGTAAGGATAAAAAAATCAGAATTCCCTGGTGCACACAGGAAGTTAAAGAGGCAGTTAAGGAAAAGCAAAAAGCATATCAAAAGTTCCTGGCAAATAAGTCAGCTTGTGCTCTTAGAGAATACAGAGACAAATGCAAGAATGCTAAACACTGTGTAAAACTAGCTAAACAAAAGTCATGGAAGGACTTTGGCAAGAAAATAGAAAATAAATATCAAGAAGGTGGCAAAATATTCTGGAGGTTGTTGAAGAAGCTTAGGAATGGAGGAAAGAGTGCTGTAAAAGGAGTTAGAGATGATAAAGGTGACATGAAAACGGGAGAAAACGATATCCTTGAAGTATGGAGTAATTACTTTGAAAAACTTCTAAATGAAACAAGCAGTGATGACAGCATAGTGGTAAAAAACACTGACTAGGCATGCAGTAAGGAATACATATCCATACTTTAAGTATAAAAAGCCATCAAAGGCTTGAAATGTGGAAAGGCAACAGGAGTAGATGATATTCGATCAAAAATGCTGAAGTATGGAGATATAAAAGTCTTACAGTGGCTGCACTGCATAGTTCAGAAGGCCTGGTCAGAGGGACGAATTCCCGATGATTGGAGTAGAGCTCTCATAGTACCCATATATAAAAAGGGAAATAAAACTACATGTGAAAATTACAGAGGTATTTCCCTACTGAGTGTCCTGGCAAGATTTATGCAAGTATACTTGAGAAACGGTTGAGAAGAATTGTGGAAGAAAAGCTTGGTGAAGAACAAGCTGGATTCAGGCCAAATAGAGGCTGTCAGGATCAGATCTTCACTTTACGACAAATAGTCGAGAAAGCATCGGAATATAACAAAGATCTATATTTAAGTTTTTTCGATTTGGAAAAGGCATATGACAAGGTGCCAAGAGAGAAGCTATTCAATACCCTGCAGTTATATGGAGTCAATGGGGGCATTATATCAACAAATACTCAGTCTTTATTTGAGTTGTAAGTCAGCAGTTAGAATTGAAGGAAGTACAGGAAGATGGTTTAATGTTAAATCTGGTGTGAGACAAGGATGTACATTATGCCCTCTGTTATTCATTATCTATATGGATCACATTATGAAGGAAAGTGGTATTAAACATGATATCAAAATTGGAGATGTTAATATCAGCTCTTTGCTTTATGCGGATGATGTTATACCTCTAAATATATCCGCTACAAGTCTGCAAGATTCTCTGACTAAATTGAATAGCTGTTGTAATAGATATGGTATGAAGGTCAGCAATAAAAAGACAAAAACAATGAAAATAGGCAGAATCACTGAAAATGTCAACTGTGTTGTGAATGGAGAACATGTGGAACAAGTAAAACATTTCAGCTATTTAAGCACGATTTTTACTGAAGATGGTAAATTAAATATAGTAATAGACAACAGAATCAGCAAAGCTGGTACGGTGGGAAGTCAAATGAATAAATTCATATGGAATAAGAGAGAAATTAGTCGGAACACTAAATTAGCTGTATACAAGACAGTGTTCAAACCAGTTTTAACTTATGGATCTGAGAGCTGGGTCAGAAGTAAAACACTTGACCAAAGACTAGAGACCACAGATATGAGAGTCCTGAGAAAGATTATAGGCGTGAACAGATGGCATCAATGGCAATATCATATTAAAAACGAGGATATTAGGAAAGAACTTGACATTGTCAGCATCCAGAAATGTGTTAGCAGAGCTAATCTCAGGTGGTATGGTCACTTAAACAGAATAGGCAAGGAAAGATTAGCAAAACAAGTGTTCTCTGCCAGGTTGGCAGCAAAACGACCCAGAGGAAGACCAGGTAACAGACTGATTTGGAGGAAAATTGTAGATAGGAAATTAATAATGACGTAATTTTTTTCATATAGTACTATCATATCCTGTACACCTTGAGGGTACATAGCAGGAATTTGATGATGATGATGATGAGGTAATTCCAAAAAGCACCATCTAAGCAGCTAATGTAAGATAATAACTAAAAAGGTCAGTAAATTTCTTATTAAAAAAATCTATATATTTAGATAAAATAAAGTTAGGAAAGATTAGCTGATTTATCCACTCCCACAAAGGAAATAGATGTAGACCATCGGATCTGTTTAAGTTATAAAAGTGAAGTAAAGTATTCCCTTTGTGGGAGATAGTACCTTTCTGATCAGCCTAATGAGTCATATTCTCAAAATGTTTCTGAGAATAATTCAAAAAAGAATAAACAGAAAATGTGAAGACACTATCAGTGATACCCAATTCTCTTTAGAAACAGTTTGGGAACAAGAGAGGCTCTTTTCTATTCTCAAATCTTATTCCAAAAATGTATTGACCAAACCAAAGAATTATTCATTTGCTTCAGTGACTTTGAGAAAGCATTTGACAACAATATTCAGTATCTTCAAAATCTTCTGGAACTAGTGAATGAAGAGAGTGAAAAAATGGGATTAGAAATAAATATCACAAAACTAAATTCATGGTCATAAGCAAGAAACCAATTCTTAATTCAGCACTTTCTTTAAATGGGAAACAATGCTAAGTTTAAATATCGTGGATGCTGGTTAAATGAAGACTGCAATCCAGAAATGGAATAATAAAAGTTAGAATTGAAATGGCAAAAAAAAAGTCCAACATGCTAAAATGATTGCACTATTATAAAGAATTGGATTAGATGGTAAAGACATCAGGATCATTCAAAACTTATATTGGAACCAAAAGGCATCTGTTCAAGTTGATGACATTATGATAGAGTCCATTAACATTGAACGAGGAGTAAGGCAAGAATGTGTGCTGTCACCTCTTCTTTTTAACAAATACTCAGAAGCTATATTTCAATAAATCTTAAAAGGAAGAAAAGAAGGGATTAATGTAAATGGTGAAATCATCAGTAACATCCAATATGCTGATGATACAGCTCTCCTGGCTGACAATATCCAGTATCTTCAAAATCTTCTGGAACTAGTGAATGAAGAGGGTGAAAAAATGGGATTAGAAATAAATATCACAAAACTAAATTCATGGTCATAAGCAAGAAACCAATTCTTAATTCAGCACTTTCTTTAAATGGGAAACAATGCAAAGTTTAAATATCTTGGATGCTGGTTAAATGAAGACTGCAATCCAGAAATGGAAATAAAAGTTAGAATTAAAATGGCAAGAAAAAATTTTCTCTTGATGAAATCAACACTGTGTAACCACTGTTTAAATTTTGAGCTTAGAGTACACATCGCCAAATGCTATGTAGTCTGTATTGCTGTATGGTGCAGAAACTTGGACCCAGATGACAAAATCAATAAAAAGACTTGAAGCCTTGGAAATGTGGTTATACAGACAAATGTTAAAAATCCCATGGACAGCAAAAACACCCAATCAGGAAGTACTGGAACAATTGGGGAAATCACATGAACGTTTAGATACCATAAAAAGAAGGAAAACTGCATATCTTAGTCACCTACTTCATAATGAAAAATATGATACTTCAATTGATTATAAAAGGGAAGATAAATGGAAGAAGAGGACAAAGAAGAAGAAATTCTTGGCTGGCAGACAGTGGACTGGCATGAGCTCTGAGAAATAGCTCAGAGTAGCTGAGGATCGCTCAAAATTTGCCAATGGTCGCTGACCTCCGATAGGAGATGGCACTCAAAGAAGAAGTACCTTTTTAAATCAGCTAAACTTTCCTAACTTTATTTTGTCTAAATATATATAGTTTTTTTTTTTTTTAATAAGTTAGGAAAGTTACTGACCTTTTTAATTATCTTACATCAGCTACTTAAGTGGCACTTTTTGGAACTGTCTATTAATGTTCAATTGCCATTATGTGTTCTTGTACTGAAGATACCTATGATACTTAGGAAAAAATTCTACGCAAAAAAAATATATCACATGAGTTTATACCCAGTATGATAATTATTTGAAATATGCCTACTCACATTATTTCATTATTGAAACAAATTTTACTTTGAATTCCAATTGAATTTTCTGCTCTACATTGATGTTATCCTTGATATGATCACTGCAATATGGCATCACCTGTAGGGTGGAGATTATTACAACAATCTGCTTGCATTAATACAAATACAAACAAAATAATTTCCTGGGTTTTGGCAGTAGATTTTGCTAGCCTGGTTGGCCGAGTGGTTAGTGTATCCGCTCTCCAGTCAATATGCTGCCGGTTCGAATCCCACCGTGGGCATGGATGTTTGTGATTGTCTGTGAAAATACTAATAGTAGTGGTGAGCAGTAGATGGCATTGGTGTAGATGATGGTGGTAGTTGCGGTTTGTTGTAGTTGGTGGACTGAGGGTGGAGACAGAGAGCTGTAGAGTAGGTGACCTCCCTCAATGAGTCTCTGGACTCCCTGAAGGTGTCACGTAACCATAATAATAATAAACAATAATAATTACAGCCAAAACCACTACTGATATCGCACATTCACCCAATGATCTATTTGTCATTCATAATATTGTACCACTACAGAAACTATATCTTTATGGTTGTCTATTATATGTAAAAAAGGAACATTGAAAGTTTTATTATTATTATTATTATTGTTGTTGTTGTTCCGGGCAACTCCAAGGAGTCGACAGACTCATCGAGGGAGGCCCTAACATCATGTCAAGAACAACTATTCGACATTGACACAGTATCTATCATACCTTGCCTTGAACTCACTCACGGTCGCAGCACCCACAACAGACTCTGGAAGCTTATTCCACTCATTCACCACTCTCCAAGTAAAAAACCTAGCTCTAACACCCTTGTCAACCACGCTCTTGCCCAACTTCCATTCAAGGCCCCTAGTCCTCCCACCACCAGTTATATTTTCAAAAATATCTTCTGGTTCAATCTTATAGAAACCTTTCAGTAATTTGAATGTCTCAATCATATCACCCCTCCTTCGCCTATCGACCAATTTCTGCAACCAACTAATCTTCAACCTATTCTCATTAGGTTCATTCCACAGACCTGCTATCATCTTGGTCACTCGTCTCTGGACCCTCTCCACTTCCTCCCCATCACGAAGAAACCCTGGTGCCCATAACTGGGCACAGTAGTCCAGATGGGGTCTTATCAAGGCTCGATACAGAGGAACAACAACTTGTTTGTCTCTGCATGATAAAGTATTTTTCAGAAGCCAAGTGATTTGGTGAGCTGTTTTAGTCACTTTTGCAATGTGCCCCCCTAAACTTCAATTCCCTATCCACCAACACTCCCAAATACCTGGCCTCATCAATCTCCTGGAGTACGGTTCCACCAATGCGATATACTGCTGCTATTCTTTTCACCCCAAAGTGCATAACCTTACACTTTGGCACATTAAATTGACATCCATTTTTCCTAGCCCAGTCCTCCAAACTATCCAAATCATCCTGTAAAATTTTGACATCCTGTGCACTCATAATTGCTCTACCCAACTTTGCATCATCAGCAAACAAGTGAACACTTCCTCTCAAATCCTTTCCTATTTCAATTTGTTCATTGATGAACAAATTGAAAAGCAGTGGTCCAAGAACAGAGCCCTGTGGCACTCCACTAGTCACAAGCCGTCTTTTAGACTCCACTCCTGAATAAACCACTCTCTGGTATCTCTCCTTCAACCACCCTCCTATCTATCTCACCAACCCTATATCTATTCCCATCTGCTCCAGTTTACTGATTAGGGTTCTATGTGGTATCCTATCAAAAGCCTTGGCAAGGTCCAGTAGTATTACTGTAAACCCATTACCCCTATCCAGTTCAGCCGTCACTGTGTTATAAAATGTGAGCAAGTTACTGAGGCATGATCTACCCTTCACAAAACCATGTTGTCCCCCATACAATATCCCATTTTCATCTATCCAATCCTATATTCTTTTCTTGACTAATTTCTCTAAGACCTTGACAATGATTCCTGATATGCTAATCGGTCAGTAATTTACAACAGCAGTCTTGGAAACACATTTATGCAGTGGAACTATTTTCCCCTCTTTCCTCCCCCTCGGGACTAACCCAGACCCGAGACTCAAATTGAACAAAATGGTCAAGGTTGCTGACAATTCTTTAGCTGCTTCTTGTACAACACAAGCTGGCATACCATCCAATCCCACAGATGTATTTACATTGAGGTTATGCAATAGACTACTCACCTCCACTTCATTCACCACAATTCCCGTATAATCTACTGGTACATTCGTTTCTGCAATGTCACCACCTGGATGATATATTCTTGCAAAGTGCTCACTCAGTAACTCAACTATATCAACTGATTCAGTTACCTCCCTACCATCGGCATTCTTTAAAATCATTCTACCATGTATATTTTTCCTTTTACTTGCTACATATCTAAAAAATTGTTTAGGATTCTCTTTAGCCTGCATGGCCAATGTTCTTTCGTAATCCTTTTTTGCTTTTCTTACCATACTCGTTACCCTTCTGGCCTGTGCTTTATACCGTTCGTGTGCCTGCCAGTCACCTTTCTCCTTAAATTCCCTCCATAGTTGTTTCTTTTTTTCCAGCTCAAGCTTAATGGTGTTATTCATCCATTTAACTCCTAGTTGATTTATTATTTGGACTCTAGGTATACAGTCAGCCATTGCTTCATGCAAACACTTCTTAACTACCTCCAATGCACTATCGACTTCTAGTCCTTGCAGTTGTACATGCCATGGCACTGAACCAATCAAACTCCTAAGCTTGTCATACTTTCCAGCCTGATAATTCTACATGTACCCTGTCTTAATTGAAAATTCTACACCTTTAGCCACCTCCCAAGTCAAGACCCTATAATCACTCTCACCGATTGGTGGCAATGTGGTCACATTTGTTACAGCCAAATCCTCAGATGTAATTACTAGGTCAAGCACTCTCTGATCCCTAGTATTTTCCATTACATGCTGTCGCAGATAGTTATCCCTTAATAATCGCATAAAATCCAATTCTTTCCTCCCGTGTGTCCTCTCCTCACTCCAATCAATGCGACCATAGTTGAAATCTTCCATAATAATCACCCTCTTTCCACTCATTTCTTCTATTTGCTTGTGCATACTGTCACCACCATCTTTTCCATCACCTGGTCTATAGCAGCACCCAATTGCATATTTAGTTCTGCTAGCCTCAATCTCACACCAAATAGCCTCAAATGTGCTCTTTTCTCTATCCTGCAATTCAACTTCTATTCTCCTTGGCTGCAGCTCATCAGCTATCATCAACAAAACTCCTCCCCCCATTTTATTCTCCCTGTCATTCCTGAACACACTATACCCATCACATTCAACACCACTAGCTATATCATCTACAGTCAGCCATGTTTCACTAATACCAATAACCTGTGGTCTGGAAGTGCCAACCATGGCCAAAAACTTTTCCTTCTTGTTCCTAATACTCCTAGCATTAGTGTACATGAATTTAAGACCGCCATTAGCCCCAACCCTACCTTGATGCCTTATATTTACTATCCCACTCTGATGTGTTGTCCTTATTTGCTCAGGCATATTATATTCATTCTTACATTCAACTACCTCCCTAAGGAGTGTATATCTACTCCCCCACCCTTAATAAATCTAGTTTCCCTGAATTTGCACATCCACCACATTCAGCAACACTTTCTCAAGTCTTCTTACACCGTAACCATTCAAATGCAAGCCATCCATCTTATATAGATCCTTTCGCCCATCGAACTCACTCCACACGTCCACAAATTCCACACCACTCGTCATACATAACCCACGCATAAAGTCATTCGCAATTATGGTCCTCCTTTTAAACATTTCACTGTCATACCGTGGCAAAAGACTAATCATTCTAACTCTCTCACTCTTTTCTTTTGCTACCTCAAACAATTCATTCAGGTCTTCTATCATTTCCATTTTGTCTCCTTTCAAATCATTCGTACCTGCCACAACAATCATTTCTTTCACCCTTTCCTTTTGCTCTCTAATAGATTCAGTTACATCCCCTATGGTCGCATCAGGTTGGTACGATTTTGTCAAATCCTCTACTATCATACCTCGTACTAACGAGTCTCCATACAGCACTCTATCCTTCATTATGTTCATGTTCACGCTCATACGTCTATTTTTCCTGTCATACTTTTCATTATTGGCTGGTTGATTCAGTCGACTTTTTCTCATATGCTCTAGCTGCTGTTTTGCCCTTTGTATCGCACCATTCAACAACGCGATCTCACTTATTGCGTCTATCTCATCTTTTTTATTCTCAGTAAAACCATTAATACTATCATTCACACTTTCTACATTCACACTCTCAAAATTCTCTGGTACAACCTCGCCGTTTCTTGTCATATCCCTATTTTCTTCATTCTGAAGTTTGACAAAAATATCACACTCATGGCCCGAAATACTCTTCAATTTCTCATTCTCCCTACATTTTCTACACACATTCACACCTTTATTATCATCGAACCACACTGCGACCGCACTCCGCAAAGCGTACATTTCGCAGCTAGTACACTGAATCATCTCTTTTATACTACCGTTCTTTGATAAAGATGGCGAACCATCATTACTGGCCGCATTTTCCTTCGTACTGGAGCCATACTTACTTGCAACGTATTTTATCAAATTATAACACATCAAAAACACACAAAAAGATGCACTAAGAGATGCAAGGCAAACAAAACTACACAATATTAAATAAATTTACCAACGATAACTGAAAATAATACTTATCTTATCCGGAGCTTTCACGAACACTACACACTACGAATCCCTCTAGCGGCGACAGCCCCAATAAAAAAAAAAAAAAAAAAGTTTCTTGGTATATAATGTAGACTATGCATTACGCTGCGACTGAAACATGCTGGTAGTACCCAAGGCACACAAAGAAGTTTTTCATAAAACCTTCAAATACCTAACGACAAACAGCTATAATAAACTCCCAAATGAAATCAAATCTATAACCTCAGCATATGCATTCAGAAAATGTTTGAGAGATTACCTCATGGGACTAAACAATGGCTTTAAACATATAGTATAAGTGATCATTATAACTCACACATCATAATCCAATTAAGGTACCAATACACTAACTAGTTCATTCAATGAGGAGACTAAAAATATTAACATGTACATCAAATCAAACCGTGTAAAGTGAGCCCTCATAGATCTGATCACTGGATCGTATCTATGAGGGCTCACAGTGACTGTTTCAAGCTAATTTAATTCTCTAGTAACCAGTATGGCTATGGCCCTTGGTTACACATACATACATAAACTAATTTACTTTATCACCAAAACTAGTAACTTATAAATGACAAAAACTATCCGAAATGTATTCTACTCTATTTGTATATATAAGAAAACTTTTTATTAACTATAACAAAATAATTCTCATAGACGAACTGTCTTACTTTGGCCAAACAGACAGGACAGCGAATATCAGAATTTCGGAACACAAGGACTAAATCCGTTTTCACAAGTACAGACACTCTGGTCATGCAGACCATGCTCTGAATACACGACACAGAATACGGTGAAAGAAAGCTACAATAATACACCGTAGCAAATACAAATTCGAAAGACTATTCATGGAATCAGCCTCAGCCCTAAGAAACTATCCAAACCTCAACAAATTTGGTTGTAGGAGACTGCCCCAAATTTGGGAGGCTAACATCAGCAGACCTTCAACCCAACAGCCAAGAACATCTACTTAGCCCGCTGGAGGGCACCATCAGGACTTTTAGGAGAACAATAGCTTCATCACTTTCTCAGTTACTGTGTTGTAGTGCCTACATGCACGTGCCTTTTTTTTTTGTAAGTTCCTTTTGAAGATGGCAACGTGACGTTGCTCGAAACATCGGAAATATTTATTGAAGAGTAATTTAATTGATTCTTATCTACGTTGACAATTCCTTAAGTGATTTAGTAATAAATTATAACAAAATAAATAGCCTAAAATAAGTGTAAGTACCAACAGAAAATGATAGTAATACTTGAATTGTACTGTATAATTTTGTACATTGAATTATACAACTTGAATTGTATAATATAAATATCTTGTATACATGATGAGAATGATAATAAAAAATAAAATAAAAATAAAAAAATACATGATTCCATATGTTTTCAATATTTTCATTATCTCCTAACTACATATTTCATCATCATCATCAAATTCATGCCATGTACCCTCAAGGGATGTACAGGATATGATAGTACTATATGAAAAAATTTACATCATTACTAACTTCCTATCTACAATTTTCCTCCAAATCAGTCTGTTACTTGTCAAGACTCCAACATTACCAGATCTTATATTTCTATCGTCTAAGGCACATTGTACCGTATCAATCCACCTATATCTTGGTCTTCCCCTGGGTCGTTTTCCTGCCAACCTGGCAGAGAACACTTGTTTTGCTAATCTTTCTTAGCGCATTCTGTTTAAGTGACCATACCACCTGAGATTAGCTCTGCTAATGCATTCCTGGATGCTGACAATGTCAAGTTCTCTCCTAATATCCTCATTTTTAATATGATATTGCCATTGATGCCATCTGTTCATGCTTATAATCTTTCTCAGGACTCTCATATCTGTGGTCTCTGGTCTTTGGTCAAGTGTTTTACTTCTGACCCAGCTCTCAGATCCATAAGTTAAAACAGGTTTGAACACTGTCTTGTATACAGCTAATTTAGTGTTCCGACTAATTTCTCCCTTATTCCATATGAATTTATTCAATTGACTTCCCACCACACCAGCTTTGCTGATTCTGTTGTCTATTTCTATATTTAATTTACCATCTTCAGTAAAAATCGTGCCTAAGTAGCTGAAATGTTTCACTTGTTCCACAGGTTCTCCATTCACAACACAGTTGACATTTTCAATGATTCTGCCTATTTTCATCGTCTTTGTCTTTTTATTGCTGACCTTCATACCATATCTTTTACAACAGCTATTCAATTTAGTCAGAGAATCTTGCAGACTTGTAGCGGATTTATTTAGAAGTATAACATCATCCGCACAAAGCAAAGAGCTGACATTAACATCTCCAATTTTGATATCATGTTTAATACCACTTACCTTCATAATGTGATCCATATAGATAATGAATAACAGAGTGGATAATGTACATCCTTGTCTCACACCAGATTTAACATTAAACCATCTTCCTGTACTTCCTTTAATTCTAACTGCTGACTTACAACTCAAATAAAGACTAAGTATTGCTTGATATAATGCCCCATTGACACCATATAACTGTAGCGTATTGAATAGCTTCTCTCTTGGAACCTTGTCATATACTTTTTCCAAATCGACAAAACTTAAATACAGATCTTTGTTATATTCCCATGCTTTCTTGACAATTTGTCGTAAAGTGAAGATCTGATCCTGACAGCCTCTATTTGGCCTGAATCCAGCTTGTTCTTCACCAAGCTTTTTTTCCACAATTCTTCTCAACCGTTTCTCAAGTATACTTGCATAGATCTTGCCAGGAACACTTAGTAGGGAAATACCTCTGTAATTCTCACATTCAGTTTTATTTCCCTTTTTATATATGGGTACTATGAGAGCTCTACTCCAATCATTGGGAATTCTTCCCTCTGTTCAGGCATTCTGAACTATGCAGTGCAGCCACCATACTCTTATACCACCATACTTCAGCATTTCTGGTCGAATATTATCTACTCCTGCTGCCTTTCCACATTTCAAGCCTTTGATGACTTCAAGTATGGATATGTATTCCTGACTGCATGCCTGGTCAGTGTTTTTTACCACTGTGCTGTCATCACTGCTTGTTTCATTTAACAATTTTTCAAAATAATTACTCCATACTTCAAGGATATCTTTTTCTCCTGTTTTCATGTCACCCTTATCATCTCTAACTCCTTTTACAGCACTCTTTCCTCCATTTCTAAGCTTCTTCAACAACCTCCAGAATATTTTGCCACTTCTTGATGTTTATTTTCAATATTCTTGCCAAAGTCCTCCCATGACTTTTGTTTAGCTAGTTTTACACAGTGTTTAGCATTCTTGCATTTGTCACTGTATTCTCTAAGAGCACAAGCTGATTATTTGACAGGAACTTTTGATATGCTTTCTTCTTTTCCTTCACTGCCTCTTTAACTTCCTGTGTCCACCAGGGAGTTCTGATTTTTCTATCCTTGCAGACAATCTGACCACATTCTTCTCTGGCTGAATCAATCAGAGTTTTCTTCAAGGTTTGCCACTGAATCTCTCCAAGGTTTGGTTTTGTTCTCAGACTCTTTCATTTTTTCTTCAATAATCTTTGTGTATTTTATTCTACAGTTTACATCTGAGAGCTGCACAACTTTTATTATCGGGAGCCAAGCGCCGTGGAGTTTGCACACCACGGCGCTTGGCCGCATGCAGGAAGACTTGATTTTGAGGACTTGATGTTGGAACATGGTGTTAATAATAACCAGTCCATGACCTGAGCAGAAATCCAACAGATATTTGCCATTATTATTAGCTTTGCTGTTTTCTTTTTCTCCAAATTTTTCCAAAATATTTTTGTATGTCTCACAATCATTTCCTACTCTGCTATTTCGATCCCCAACAAGGACCAACTTTTCCTTTTTCATTGTGTTAGTTTATTTTTCTAAAGCCTCAAAAAATTCCTCCACTTCTACCTTATTACAACCTTCTGTGGGACCATAGTTACAAATAAGTCTCATTGTCCGGTTCGCCATTCCCATATTTGCCCACATTACTCTACTTGAGACTGACTGCCATTCAAGAAGATTAGCCTCATATTTTGTGTTGAATACTATGGCTACTCCTTCTCTTCCTTGATTGTCATTGCCTGAATATAACATTTTGTATTTATTGCTCAGAAAGATCTCACCAGTTTTGGTCTTTTTTGTTTCAGTCACCCCTATTATATCGATCTGGTACTTATCTAATTCCTCAGCTAGCTCCATTTCTTTGCCATTCAGGCTTCTTAAATTGATAGTACCAATTTTTAACTCTGGTGATGTTGAGTTGGGGTTTGTTTTCAGATTTGTTCCAGTAACTGACTTTTCGCTGTTTGCCCTGGTTCCCTGGCGAAAACAATGGGGGTCTTGTTTAACCGGGTGACGCCCCAGCCGGCATGAAATTTTGTCATGTCGTACCATCATTTTTCATTTTGGTTTAACCAATAAGAATACAATTTGGTCGGCTAAATCCCAAATTGCCATCCCATCCTCGTTCGTTAAGTATCCAAGTAGATACCCAACAGGGTGCACCACGAGAAGATGAGGATTGGACATAAGGTCAGAAGCGCTGGTCAGTTCTCTGCATTCCTTTAAAGGCTATGTGGAGGTCTCCTCTCAGTTATACAGCTTTGACCCTTAAGCACCCCAACTACATATTTTTCAATTTTAATTCACTCTCATGTTTTCTTCTCTTTTCTGTTTTATTTAGTTTGTTAATGTTGTATCTCAGATGATTTGCATGTGCTGAAAAAATTTGCTGTTTATTTTAACCTTCAGATTAGCACAAATTAAAAAATGGTCACTATCACACTTGGCTACTCTGCAAGTTGAGATATTCTGGATGTAATGCCTATGTTTTTTACTGATTATGATATGGTCTATTTGATTAAATATATATCCATCAGGAGATTTCCATGTTTGTTCGTGTATATTGTTCCTCATAAACATAATGCTGCTTATTATTAAATTCCTTGATGCAGCTAAATGAATCAATCTTTCACAACTGATATGAAAAAAAAAAAAAAAAACTAAACATGTAAAGTATTCTGGCAACAAGCAAAATTATCATACAAACAGTTCAACACTTGTATAGGTGAATTTAAAGAAAGCTGACAGATGATTAATTGTCCAATGAAATGCAACAAGAATCAAGGTCTTGTGCTCCACCAATTATGGTTCATTTTTTTTTATAAAACATCTAAATTTCACTGAACTAGGTTATGAGGCATGATACATAAACAAAATCAACAATGAAGGCAGGTATGTGATATAAGATACACACTCTCTATTATTGTAATTTGCTATATTCTATTAGCGTTGTCTATGTTATAGAGGTAATTTGCTCTTGTTTTTGTTAATTAGATTTGAATTAGTATCTTCTTCTTGTGGTTATTCAGGAAGAAGCACATTACAGTCTGTGAATAACTAGTAGAATAAATTCTTTCATGTGATGATACCATTAATTTAATCCTTTATGAATAACAACCACAGAAGCCCACAAAGGATGTATTATGTTCTGTCAATAAGGTTTCACTAATGCCAATAATTTTTGGCCATATCAAACTGATCAATGCCAAAACTCCTCATCTCATTCTTTGATCAAGAAGGCTGAAACAAGACTCATTCTCTCACTCATTTGTTCTAGGTATGCCTGAACACATGCATGATCACCACCCTCTCCACACACACACACACACACCACCACCAATGGTTCTTGAGTCCTTGATTTTGAACTTCCAACCTCTCACTGAGCAATACTTTCTCCACATACCCAACTCCAAACATTCAAATGCAAACCATCAGTCATACACAAGTCCTTTCATTTTCATCCATGAAATTAAATCCACACATCTGGCATGACATTCTATTCATTCCAAGTGCATATCATTCCTCATGCACAGCCTAAGCATCAATTCATTTGCAATCATGGCACTTCTTAATTCCCTCTTATCATGCCATGGCAACAACTTACAGCATCTCTCTCTCTCTCTTTCTACTCTGTTTTGCCCAGTAACACTTGCATATCTTTTTTCATTCTATATTTATCATCTTTCAAATCATTCACACCAAAAGAATCACTTATATTATTTTTTTTCTCTATATTCTAACAGTCCACTAATCAATCACCCAGAAAAGAATATCATTCATGCTCATATCAAGCACACCTATCATCACTGAATCCATACAATACGCAGTAAAAATAATCATAATTTAAAATTCTGAATATTTTTATAACTTGTTTATGTTAGTATGTTTATTAGTTTTAGTTTCATAACACGCATTGTCGGCACTTGCGATGTGCCCATTATTGAAATTGTTTTGTCAAATTGAAATGTAAAGAAGTTAAAAAAATTTATGTACTTACTGGATTTGAATAGTTGTGTTACTTTAAACGAATTTATTGTAGTTTAAAATATTACGCTTTGTGTTTTTTTGAAGACATTCTCTTGTCGCTAATGGAGACACCATGTCAGCCATTGTATTTAGTTTCTCACTTGTCACTTTCACGGAGTGCGCATGCTCGCTGAAAGGTCTGATGTGTGATTGACAGCTGACAAGATCAGCATTCGGTATTGAAGCAACGAGAGTAAACAAGAAGAGTGTTTGAGAGAAAATAAGAACACAGATCGGCAGATACTCAGATTCGGAGGAATTTGAGTTTTTTTTTATGCGACAGTCAGAGGAAAATCAATAGTATATTCCAAAAGAGGAATCGTGGAACTATGAAGTTTCAAAGTGGAATAAGTATTGATAAATAAAAGAAAATATTGCTATAGATCGTTTTAAAAGGAATATTCCAGGAAATGCTAATTGGAAGATTTATAGTAGATTCCAAAAAGGGAATCGAGAACTGTGAGTTTGTAAAGTGGAAGAGTTAAGAGACTGTCATTAAGCATTAGTGAATAAAATAAGAAATTGCTATTCACGATCTAAAGGAATGTTCGAGGAAACGCTAATTAGGAAGTTTCATCTGTCTTAAGGATGCTGGATTTAACTATTATTTCTACTAAAAAGAGACAGAATTGAGTCAGGAAGAATTAATGTGTGCTACATAAGTGATGAGAAAGGATCCTGTGAAAATGAAGAATAAAGTCATATATCTTCGGAAAAGGGCCTTGATAGAGAGAAAAACTGGCTATGAACATTTGTCATTGTGAAAACGAAGTTTTTAGTCTAGTCTTAAGTGTAATTTTATTTTTAAAAGACCTTGAATCCAATTAATTTGTAGTTAGTTAGTTATGTAATATTTGCATGAAGTGTATATATATATATTGTTTTTGTTATATTAAATGTATTTATTTTGTATTTTGGTCTTGAGTCAGTGAATTATTTGGATTCTGGAAGAAATAGTAAAAAAGAGGTCATTGCACCAATCAGGTGCAATGACCTCTGAGTGAACCCTTGTGCATATAATAATATATAGGTACACTCAGAAATAAATTAAAAATAATTGTTGAACAGAGATCATCTCTATAAAGAGATAAATTAAATAAAAATCTCTAATATTAAGAATGCTATCCGTTCCTTTTCTTGCTCTCTTATGATTTTCCATTCTCATCTTTCATTTTCTTCTGTGTCGCACCACAGACCAGACACTTTCCAGCCACCTGAGTTCACATTTTGTCATCAGAAGAAAGACTCTGTACAAGTGTGCTATTTCTCCAATCACTATCACCTCATTATTCACATGATCTTTCACCCTTTCTTTCATGCTATAATTCATATCATTCACTAGGCCACTAGTGAATGTAACCACATTCTCTACAACATTCGCTTCTGTGCCTTTCATTAAAAACTTTTATTACTTTACTGTGTAATTACCTTTTAATTCAGCCAAGTTACTATATTAAAATTGTTCTGATTAACAGCAATTAATGAAGTGTTCCTATGTTTCATAATAAATAAGGATAGCACAGGAACATGGAAATGGCTAACAGAAAAGCAGAGATACTGAATAAGCTATCTTCACGGCTCAAGATAATGGAAAACTGATGTACGAATGAGTTGCATGAACAATTGTTTATGAGTTGAACAATGAATGAGTTCTTCCAAACTGTTATGCTACAAGGCCGTAATTCTCAGGGTTTAGTCTTAGAATCGTTCAAAGTGATAATTAAAAAATCTAGAATTTAAGATCCAAGATCTTAAATTCTATAATGTTTTCTACAGATACTATAGATATTCTCCTCAATCTCTGCAAAATTACTGAGGGAAGGAAGGTTTGCTATGTTCTACTGTCCCAAGAAATGTATCTTTAAAAGTAATATAAATCACGACATAATTCCATCAATGACCAACCTTTCAGGAAATACATCTGCACAACAAACTTCATTATCTTGTCTTGTTTGTTAGTAGTAATAATACATATATTAAAATAAAAAAATGCTAAAACATATTTGACTAACTGAAGAAATCCATAACGATCAGTAACATGGTAAACTTCATATCCAGGATCTTCCCAGGGATCAATATGATTACCCTCCTCTCGTCCACGATCATACCTTTCAACAATAGCTGCTCGTTCTTCATTGGCTTTTTCCAGAAGTTCATCTGCTCTTCTGTTATTACCTATTAAATGGAAGAAAAACAATTAACTCAATAAAGACTCATTTTACCATAAATTACATTTATGAGCTATGATAGATTTTTTTTTTAAATAATAATTTAAAAAATGGATTTCCAACTGAAATGCTAATACTAACAAGATATTGTGACCTTATAGGAGAATCCATATAAAATGTGTGGTGGGCAAGTGAGTGAGCTACCAATTTAATGTTGCAAAATGTCATCATCAAATTCCTGCTATGTAACCTCAAGGGGTGTACAGGATATGAAAGTACTACATGAAAAAATTACATCATTACTAACTTCCTATCTACAATTTTCCTCCAAATCAGTCTGTTACTTGTCAAGACTCCAACATTATCAGATCTTATATTTCTATCGTCTAAGGCACTTTGTACCGTATCAATCCACCTATATCTTGGTCTTCCCCTGGGTCGTTTTCCTGCCAACCTGGCAGAGAACACTTGTTTTGCTAATCTTTCCTCTCCCATTCTATTTAAGTGACCATACCACCTGAGATTAGCTCTGCTAACGCATTCCTGGATGCTGACAATGTCAAGTTCTTTCCTAATATCCTCATTTTTAATATGATATTACCATTGATGCTATCTGTTCATGCCTCTAATCTCTCTCAGGACTCTCATATCTGCAGTCTCTAGTCTTTGGTCAAGTGATTTACTTCTGATCCAGCTCTCAGATCCATAAGTTAAAACTGGTTTGAACACTGTCTTGTATACAGCTAATTTAGTGTTCCGACTAATTTCTCCCTTATTCCATATGAATTTATTCAATTGACTTCCCACCATACCAGCTTTGCTGATTCTGTTGTCTATTTCTATATTTAATTTATCATCTTCAGTAGAAATCGTGCCTAAGTAGCTGAAATGTTTTACTTGTTACACAGGTTCTCCATTCACAACACAGTTGACATTTTCAGTGATTCTGCCTATTTTCATTGTCTTTGTCTTTTTATTGCTGACCTTCATACCATACCTATTACAACAAATATTCAATTTAGTCAGAGAATCTTGCAGACTTGTAGCGGATATATTTAGAAGTATAACATCATCCGCATAAAGCAAAGAGCTGACATTACCATCTCCAATTTTGATATCAGGTTTAATACCACTTTCCTTCATAATATGATCCATATAGATAATGAATAATAGAGGGGATAATGTACATCCCTGTCTCACACCAGATTTAACATTAAACCATTTTCCTAATCTTCCTTCAATTCTAATTGCTGACTTACAACTCAAATAAAGACTAAGTATTGCTTGATATAATGCCCCATTGACACCATATAAATGTAGCATATTGAATAGCTTCTCTCTTGGCACCTTGTCATATGCCTTTTCCAAATCGACAAAACTTAAACACAGATCTTTGTTATATTCCCATGCTTTCTCGACTATTTGTCGTAAAGTGAAGATCTGATCCTGAGAGCCTCTATTTGGCCTGAATCCAGCTTGTTCTTCACCAAGCTTTTCTTCCACAATTCTTCTCAACCGTTTCTCAAGTATACTTGCATAGATCTTGCCAGGAACACTTAGTAGGGAAATACCTCTGTAATTCTCACATTCAGTTTTATTTCCCTTTTTATATATGGGTACTATGAGAGCTCTACTCCAATCATCGGGAATTCGTCCCTCTGTCCAGGCTTTCTGAACTATGCAGTGCAGCCACTGTAAGACTTTTATACCACCATACTTCAGCATTTCTGGTCGAATATCATCTACTCCTGCTGTCTTTCCGCATTTCAAGCCTTTGATGGCTTTTTCTACTTCGAGTATGGATATGTATTCCTGACTGCATGTCTGGTCAGTGTTTTTTACCACTGTGCTGTCATCACTGCTTGTTTCATTTAGCAGTTTTTCAAAGTAATTACTCCATACTTCAAGGATATCTTTTTCTCCTGTTTTCATGTCACCTCTATCATCTCTAACTCCTTTTACAGCACTCTTTCCTCCATTCCTAAGCTTCTTCAACAACCTCCAAAATATTTTGCCACCTTCTTGATATTTATTTTCTATATTCTTGCCAAAGTCCTCCCATGACTTTTGTTTAGCTAGTTTTACACACTGTTTAGCTTTCTTACATTTGTCTCTGTATTCTGTAAGAGTAAAAGCTGACTTATTTGCCAGGAACTTTTGATATGCTTTCTTCTTTTCCTTCACTGCTTCTTTAACTTCCTGTGTCCACCAGGGAGTTCTGATTTTTTTATCCTTGCACACAACCTCACCACATGCCTCTCTGGCTGAATAAATCAGGGTTTTCTTCAGAGTTTGCCACTGAATCTCCAAGGTTTGATTCCTGTCCTCAAACTCTTTCATTTTCTTTTTAATAATCTTTCTGTATTTTAGTCTACAGTTCACATCTGAGAGCTGCTCAACTTTTATTCGCTTTAAAACTTTCTTACATGTTATTCTTTTCAATATGAAATTCAATTTTATCCTGCTCAAGACTAAATAGTGATCACTTCCAATTTCAAATCATCTGTACACTCTGGTGTCCTGCACCAGGGAAAAAACATCACTATCAACAATAACATAGTCAATGAGACTTTCTTATTCCTAGCCTCTTCTCTCCATGTGAATTTGTGCACATTTTTATGTTGGAACATGGTGTTAGTAATAACCAGTCCATGTCCTGAGTAGAAATCCAACAGATATTTGCCATTATTATTAGCTTTGCTGTTTTCTCCAAATTTTCCCAAAATATTTTTGTATGTATCACAATCATTTCCTACTCTGCTATTTAGATCCCCAACAAGAACCAACTTTTCCTTTTTCATTGTGTCAGTTGCTTTTTCTAAAGCGTCAAAAAATTCCTCCACTTCTATCTTAGTTGAACCTTCCGTGGGACCATAATTACAAATAAGTCTCATTGTCCAGTTCCCCATTCTCATATTTGCCCACATTACTCTACTTGAGACTGACTGCCATTCAAGAAGATTAGCCTCGTATTTTGTGTTGAATACTATGGCCACTCCTTCTTTTCCTTGTTTGTCATTGCCTGAATATTACATTTTGTATTTATTGCTCAGAAAGATCTCACCAGTTTTGGTCTTTTTTTGTTTCAGTCACCCCTATTATGTCGATCTGGTACTTATCTAATTCCTCAGCTAGCTCCATTTCTTTGCCATTCAGGCTTCTTATGTTGATAGTACCGATCTTTAACTCTGGTGATGTTGAGTTGGGGTTTGTTTTCAGATTTGTTCCAGTAGCTGACTTTTCGCTGTTCGCACTGGTTCCCTGGAGAAAACAACAGGGGCCTTGTTTAACCGGGCAACACCCCAGCTGGCATGAAATTTTGTCATGTTGTACCATCATTTTTTATTTTGGCTTAACCAATAAGAATACAATTTGGTCGGCTAAATCCCAAATTGCCAGCCCATCCTTGTTCGTTCAGTATCAAAGTAGATACCCAACATGGTGCACCACGAGAAGGTGAGGATTGGGCATTAGGTCAGAAGCCCTGGTCAGTTCTCCACGTTCCTTTAAAGGCTATGTGGAGGTCTCGCAAAATGTAAGGTCTTGAAATTTGGGCGGTAAGAATTGGAGGCAAATATACTGTTAATTGGGAAATCTGGGAGCGGTCATAAACAAGGGTTTGAAATTTAGGGGTCACACTGCTAAAATAGTGAAAATATCATAATGGATTATGACAATGAAACCCTTACCATGTGGAAGCAAAGAAGTGGTTTTTTTGTATAAGGCTTGATCAGGCCACATATGGACTACAGTGCTCAAATCTGGTTACCTGGTTTTTGAGGAGAACAAGTTATCTTAGAGAGGGTCCAGAGAAATTCACTAAGTCGGAATCACTTGTGAAGAGAGGGGATATAACTGGAGATGTTGTAAGAGGATGTTACCAGATTAATGTGGAGGAGAATTTTCAGTGAGTAGAAGGCAATGGGTATAACAAGATTCCCTTCCTGGAAACTATGTAAGGAGGGTATATGCAAGAGAATGAGGAGAAGGTTCTTTGCACTGATGGAGGTCATGAATGAAATGCAATGCCTGAGAGTGTGGTGAGCACAGAAGCTTTGAATGAGTTTAAGGCATGATTCAGTTCATGTTCCAATTATATCATATGATATTTCATACATGTTTCAGAATCAAAGAGTTATTTACATATCAGCAGTTTCAAAATGCATATTTTGCATAAAGATTCATGATTTCTTATTCCACTTTTTACCACAATTTCCAAAAACAGAAGGATTAGATGTTGTTCATGGACTTCTTAAAAATAAACTCAGAAAACCAGAGTGCTTAATTGAATAAAAGAACAGAAGGATAATCTTAGAAAATTTTTAGAATAAATTTCCTTCATTCATTATTTGGAAATATGTATTAGGATGATGTACTTAGATCTACAATATAAAAAGTAACAAATGAGTCGCATAGCACACACTAACTAGCTTAGGTCTCAGTCACAGCTGAGTTATCAGGATATTAAAGCATTAGAATTTAAAGCAATAAAATATGATTAGCTTCTATAATTTAAAATTAAATACCTCATTCAATATTATAAAAATGAACAATAATAATAATGAAATAACTGTAAAAAATATTTGTTTTTTGCTTGATCTTTTTAACTGAATTATAAAAGCTATTCAATTTTATTCCTTGAATTCTAATACTGCATTCTCATGATAATTCAGCAATGACTGGGACATGAGTCGGTATACACATCCTTATATAACCAGGCCTCAACAAATATGCTCATCCACGATGAGTAGATTTTGCCAGCTGGTGATAGTAGGCAGCTGCACAGGCTATAAAAAACAGAACATTTTAATTTAATATAGTGTTTCTCAAACTTCAGATATCCGTGTACCCATTCTTAAATTTTCATTACTACCACATACCCCCTTATCAAAATAATAAGTAATAAATAAATTTAAAAATTAAAGAAGCATATTTCATTGTAAATGTCTATTTTATTTGAATTTAGATATACATGTAAACAAAATATATATATGATTTATTTTTCATAGAACAAAATGTATAAAGATACTATAAGTATCTTTATACATTTTGCTTTATACTATAAGAGTGGCCAAACCGAAGAGAGAGAGGTGTAGTAGAGCAGCTAGAATAGAGAATGATGGTGCAGGTAGGATGGATCAAACACACAGCGATTGTTATGTTCATACACAAATGTAAGGAGTATTCAAAACAAGAGAGCCGAGTTTGCAGCATTGATTGAGATGTTACTCTTTAGAGACACTTGTGACATTATGATTAGGAATTATTGACATGTTAATACAAGAATATTTTAATATTTGCCAAATATTTCAGTCTGGAAATAACAGACTATCTTCAGTGGCTACACAGGAACAGTTTTTAACAAGGTGGAATACCAACAATTGATCATTCAGAAGTAGAATGAGCCGTGTGACATTACATTGCTAAACATTGAAGAGAGGAAAAAATTTCATCACAGTGATGATTAAATTATAGGTATTAATTCACAATTTCATATAATAATCTTAATTTATAAATAACATTAGACTAATGTAGGAATTAAAAGTCTCAATTTAAAAAAAAATAATTAATGTGTTATCCTGATTAAACTTTCCCATATTTTTGATAAGGATATACAGTCATTTCAATTCAAATTAGGGCGTTGAAGTAAGACCTCAGCACTATCTTTGAATACGCGTTCAAATTTATAGCGACATCTGTGTAGAAGGAGAGTCTTGGACCAGAGGATGTTGTGGCTTGTCTCTATCCTGTGCTGAGACAATCCAGACTTATCAGATTGGTTGTGCTGAATGTACAATTGATGTTCTTGAATTCTTTTTTCTATAGAGTGTCCTGTTTGTCCAAAATAGGACAGACTGCAGTTACAATGAACTTGACACCAGAAAGAGACATAGTTGACCATTTATCTTTAGAAGAGGGGAAATAGACGGATATATTGTTAATAGGTATATAAGTGGCTGTTTAATCATATTTCTTCAGAATTCTTGAAATTGGTTCTGAAATCTCAGAAATATATGGAATTAGAACTCAATGTATTGAATCTTTGTTGTTCTGGATTGGATTGTAGGAATCGAATAGATGTTGTGTACTTTCTTCAGAGAAGCCATTTAATTTCATGTGATGTTTGATAGTTGAAAGTTCTTTCTGCAGTTCATTAGGAGTTGAACAAAAGCCTGAATGGCAAAAAAATGGAGCTAGCTGAGGAATTAGATAAGTACCAGATCGACATAATAAGGATGACCGAAACAAAAAAGACAAAAACTGATGAGATCTTACTGAGCAATAAATACAAAATGTTATATTCAAGCAATGACAATCAAGGAAAAGAAGGGGTAGCCATATTATTCAACACTAAATAAGAGGCTAATCTTCTTAAATGGCAGGCAGTCTCAAGTACAGTGATGTGGGCAAATATCAGAATGGGGAATTGGACAATGAGACTTATTTGTGCCTATGGTCCCACAGTAGCCTCTACTAATGTAGAAGTGGAGGAATTTTTTGAGGCTCTAGAGAAAGCTACTGACACAATGAAAAAGGAAAAGTTGGTCTTTGTTCGGGAACTAAATAGCAGAGTAGGAAGTGATTGTCAGACATACAAAAATATTTTAGGAAAATTTGGAGAAAAGAGCAAAGCTAATAATAATGGAAAATATCTGTTAGATTTCTGCTCAGGACATGGACTGGTTATTACTAACACCATGTTCCAACATAAAAATGTGCACAAATTCACATGGAGAGAAGAGGCAAGAAATAAGAAAGTCTCATTGACTATGTTATTGTTGATAGTGATGTTTTCTCCCTGGTGCAGGACACCAGAGTGTACAGATGATTTGAAATCGGAAGCGATCACTATTTAGTCTTGAGCAGGATAAAATTGAATTTCATACTGAAAAGAATAACATATAAGAAAGTTTTAAAGTGAATAATTATTATTATTATTCAGGCCTCCATTAAGTCAAAAGACTCATCATGGGAGGTGAGTCTTGATGAGTCTTTTCGAGGAGAGGTCCTCCCGTAAGAAACACAAAGTCTATCATACCACACCTTGAACTCATTGACCATTCTCGCTCTCACCACTCCATCAGGCAATACATTCCATGGTTCAACCACCCTCCATGCAAAGAAACCACTCCGCACCCTCTTGCTCACAGTTTCCTTTAGTAACATCCAGGGATTGATCATGTCATCACTCCTTCCTGCTGTTCAACCAAGTGAAAGAACTCTGCAGTGTCAAGCCTTAACCACTTCTCAACAGTTTAAAAGTCTCAATCATATCATCTCTCCTTCTTCTATCCACCAAACTCTGTAATCCACATTCCCTCAGCCGATCCTCATAACTATCATTGTACAGTCCTGAAACCACCTTTGTTATCTGCCTTTGTACCCTTTCCACAGTTAATTTAACCCCTTCAAATACTGGGGACCAAATCTGGGAACAATAGTCTAAGTGTGGTCTGATAAGGGTCTTATACAAAGGAATGACAACTCTTTTATCTCTGCAGATAAGTGTCCTTCTCATTATTGCAGCAATCCTCTGTGTTACCTTCACCACCTATGTAATATGTCCCCTAAATTTCAGGTTTCTATCAATCATCAATCCCAGATCTCTTGTCTCCCCTACTTCCTCCCTTAAAGTATGCAGTGTCCCATCGATATTTCCCAAATCTCAAGACCTTACATTTTGCTGCATTAAACCGAATACCCCCATTCGTTTGCTCTTCTATCTAACTTATTCAAATTCCCTTGCAGGGCTGCTGCATCTGCACTATTACTAATAACCTTCCCAGCTTTGCATCATCTGCTAACAACTGAATATCCCCTTGCAATTCATTGATATAGTATCCCCTGACAATGTCATTCATATAAAGGTTAAACAATATAGGTCCCAGTACTGAGCCCTGTGGGACCCTCACTTGTAACCCTCTACTTCCTTGAAACTGCGACACCATAAACAACTCTCTGATACCTATCGAATAGCCAATCCTGAATCCAGTTGACCAATCTGACATCCAAACCCATGTGCTGCAACTTAAATATCAGCTTATCATGTGGCACCCTGTCAAATGCCTTCGCTAAGTCTAAGAAAGTGGCAGTATATGCCTTTCCCTCTTCTAATGCTCTTGTAACTTTATCATAAAAGGCTAGCATATTGCTAAAACAAGAGCGCCCCTTCACAAATCCATGTTGACTCTCACAGATAACATTACCCTCATCTGCCCAATGCTGTATACGGTCTTTCGCTACTTTCTCCAAGATCTTACTAACTACTAATGACACACAAACTGGCCTATAATTAGACACTTCCAGTCTGCTACTACCCTTATGCAATGGCACTATCTTACCTTCCTTCCATTCCATGGGCACCTTTCCCGCAGCCAGACTTTCATTGAAAAGCCAGGTCAAAGGCACTGCCAGTTCCCTAGCACATTCTCTCAAAACTCATGGTGAAATACCATCCAGTCCCACAGCTTTACTGACATCCAGAGTACTGAGTAATTGAAACACACTCTCCTCCTGTACCTCTACACCTCGAACCTGCCCTATCCCTTTAGCATTAAAACTGACTCCTCCAGGATGAAATACTCCAATAAAGTGTTCATTGAACAATTCTACTATGTCCTCTGCATCAGCCACTCTATTCCCATTTTTATCCCACAATATCATTCTTCCACAGTCATTTCTCCTCTTACTGGCCACATATCTAAAAAATTCTCTAGGATTTTCTTTGGATAAGTGGTATTAAACATGATATCAGAATTGGAGATGTTAATGTCAGCTCTTTGCTTTAAGCGGACGATGTTCATCATCATCATGCATATCAAGGATTTAGGCCTAACATGGCCTGTTCTGGCCTTAGAAGTCATCGTTGAATCGTTTAAGAGGACGTCCTGGTTTTCTTTTTCCTAATGGCTTGTACTTTAAGGCTTGTTTTGGTAATCTTTCTGTTTTCATTCTTTGAACGTGATCCATCCATATATGTTTATATTTTTTAATTTTTTCTATTACTGGTTCTTGGTTTAATTCTTTCATATCTTCATTTCTTTTGTGATCAAATAGGATATACTTTGCAGTTTATCTCATAAACTTCATTTCTGCTATTGTTAATCTTTGTTTGTCTTTTGTTTTATTATCCAGATTTCGCTTCCATACATTAACGGACGATGTTATACTTCTAAATAAATCCGCTACAAGTCTGCAAGATTCTCTGACTAAATTGAATAACTGTTGTAATAGATATGGTATGAAGGTCAGCAATAAAAAGACAAAGACAATGAAAATAGGTAGAATCACTGAAAATGTCAACTGTGTTTTGAACGAAGAACCTGTGGAACAAGTAAAACATTTCAGCTATTTAGGCACGATTTTTACTGAAGATGGTAAATTAAATATAGAAATAGACAACAGAATCAGCAAAGCTGGTACGGTGGGAAGTCAAATGAATAAATTCATATGGAATAAGAGAGAAATTAGTCAGAACACTAAATTAGCTGTATACAAGACAGTGTTCAAACCAGTTTTAACTTATGGATCTGAGAGCTGGGTCAGAAGTAAAACACTTGACCAAAGACTAGAGACCGCAGATATGAGAGTTCTGAGAAAGATTAGATGTGTGAACAGATGGCATCAATGGCAATATCGTATTAAAAACGAGGATATTAGGAAAGAACTTGACATTGTCAGCATCCAGGAATGCGTTAGCAGTGCTAATCTCAGGTGGTATGGTCACTTAAAAAGAATGGGAGAGGAAAGATTAGCAAAACAAGTGTTCTCTGCCAGGTTGCCAGGAAAAAGACCCAGAGGAAGAGCAAGATATAGGTGGATTGATATGGTACAAAGTGCCCTAGATGATAGAAATATAAGATCTGATAATGTTGGTATCTTGACAAGTAACAGACTGATTTGGAGGAAAATTGTAGATAGGAAGTTAGTAATGATGTAAATTTTTCATGTAGTACTATCATATCCTGTACACCCCCTTGAGGGGTACATGTTAGGAATTTGATGATGATTCCTGTTTTTTGATAAGGATGATGAGCAGATTGTTTGAGAATATAACGTCCAGTGAAAGTGGCTTTTCTGTAAACTGTTGTTGTTAGAATACCTGAAGGTGAATGGATGAGGAGGACGTCTAAAAAGGATAACTTGTCTTTTTCAATTTCCATATATTTCTGGGATTTCAGAACCAATTTCAAGAATTCTCAAGAAATATGATTTAACAGCCACTTATATATCTATTACCAAAATATTCACCTATTTCCCCTCTTCTAAAGACTCAACTATGTCTCTGCCTTGTGTGTATCAAGTTCCTTTTAACTGCAATCTGTGCTATTTTGGATAAACAGGACGCTCTATAGAAAAAAGAATTCAAGAACATGAATCATACATTCAGCACAACCAATCTGATAAGTCTGGAATGGCTCAGCACGGGATAGAGACAAGCCACAACATCCTCTGGTCCAAGACTCTCCTTCTATACAGATGTCGCTATAAATTTGAATGCCTATTCAAAGAGTGCTGAGGCCTTACTTCAACTCCCTAATTTGAATTGAAATGACTGTATATCCTTATCAAAAATATGGGAAAGTTTAATCAGGATAACACATTAATTATTTTTTTATTTTTAAATTGAGACTTTTAATTCCTACAGTACTCTAATGCTATTTATAAATTAATATTATTATATGAAATTGTGAATTAATACCTATAATTTAATCATCACTGTGATGAAATTTTTTCCTCTCTTTAATGCTTAGCAATGTAACGTCACACGGCACTGAAATATTTGGCAAATATTAAAATATTCTTGTGTTAACGTGTCTATAATTCCTAATTATTGATTGAGATGGTATACCCAAAAGTAATTAGAATAAGTGAAACTTGGTTGCCTGAGGAGGATGTGATGTTGGGAATAGAATTAGAAGGATATATAATTTTCCAGAAGGATAGAGATGTGAAAAGAGGAGGGAGAGTGCTGTTAATGATTGTAAAGGAATTGTGTCCGCAAAGTGTGGAAGTTGATGGTGCATGCACAGATTTTGAATCTGTGGGATGCAAAGTTGAAATAAACAAGTTAGTATATGTGATAGGATGCTGTTATAGGCCAGGAAAAAGCAGAGAATACTGATTGTGAAATGTTCAGGCAAATTAGTTGGGCATGTAAAAAGATGATCCTGATAGGAGACTAATTACAGGAATATAGACTGGAAGGAGGAGATAGTGTATGGGAACAAGGAGAGTGAATTTGTGGAATTTCTGAGAGATAAGTATCTTAAGCAGCAAGTGACTGAAGCAACTAGAGGCTTTAATGTTTGGATTTGAGGTGTTGACACTGCTGTCAGTTGGTGAGAGTGATCATGAGGTATTTGTTTGGGAAGTAATATAACAAGAAAAGGTCACTGTCAAAAATGGATACATGTGGAAGTATAAAGCAGGTGATTATAGGAAGCTCTGTAGTCAGTTAGCATCAGTATGTCGGGTAGATGAGCTGAGCGGAAAAGATGTTGAAAACGCATGGAAACTCATAAGGCAGTACCTGACAAAAGCAATGTATGATCGCATACCGAGGGTTAAGGGAGTAAATAGAGTGGGAGTGAAATGGATGAACAGCGAAATCAAGCAAGCTGTGCTGGAAAAGAAAATGTTATGGAGGAGGTACAAGACAATACTTATACTTTTCATGGATCTGATCTGGTAGTGATCAGATCCATGAAGAGTATAAGGTTCAGGCTAGAAATGTGACGAGCATGGTAAAGAAAGAAAAGGTGCAGTATGAGAGCAGATTGGCTGGTCAGGTAAAGGTTAACTCGAGGGAATTTTTCTGCTACATGGCAAGCAAGAGGAAGAATAATTACAGCAATTAGACTAATATTGGTGGATAGTCATGGCAGCAGACTAAAGCTGCAAAGGATATAATGGAATTACTTACTGAATGAGCACTTTATCAGTGTATATCATACTGATATAAATTATCCAGCACAATATATAGAAGAGAGGCAAATATTAGGAGAATTGGAAGTGAAAGAAACAGAGGTGTATCAGATGTTGGCTGGGTTAGATGTGAATAAGGCTGTAGTAATGGATGACATATCACCACGTAGGCTTAAGGAACGTGCACCACAGTTGGTTATGCCCTTGACCTGTTTATTTAATGAAAGTCTTGCAGTGGGTAGGGTTCCTAAGGAGTGGAAAGAGGGCAAAAATAGTACCATTCTACAAGCATGATTCTAAGACAGAAGACTCCAACTACAGGCCAGTCTGTATAAGTGCATAGATAAGGAATAGAATACAGAATTCGGTTGATGGACATGGCATTATTTATGAAAGTCAGCATGGATTTGTAAAGGGTAGGTCCTGTTTCAGTAATTAACTTGTATTTTATGATAAGGTGATGAGTGCATTAGATAAGGAAGAATCATACACAGTGATATTCTTAGACTTTGCAAAAGAGTTTGATAGATTACCACGTGATAAGTTTGTATACAAGCTGCAGTGGATGGGAATAGGTTATATTCCCATCCACTATATATTCCTATAACCAATATATAGGAATATATTGGTTAGATCAGGGTTGCAAACTGGCAGCTTGCGAAGGCTTTGTATTCGGCCTGTGACCTTAATGATTTCTTTTCTAAAAATCAATGTTTCTAACATCCTAAAGGGATTAAAACAGAAAAAATTCAAACTTCTAAATGTTTTATGACAGCTTTAAACAAAAGTAAAACTTATTCCTACAATTCTTTGTACCATGTTTCTATCATGAAATGTTGGCAACACTGAATTGAAGTTACTTGTCCCACAGCCATTTTAAGCGACATGATACAATGTCAATAAGTTACAGATTATCACTGTAATATGATAGCGTGTGTTAATAAAAAGTTATCTCAATAACTTATATTTTTTTTGCCCTAACAATGTTGTCTGAATTTAAAATTAAAAAAGAAACACAGATCAAGAAGGCAGAACTTTTCAAGAAAAATGAAAGAGGGCATATTTCTTTGTGGAAGTAAAAAATATTCCAACATGTTTGATATGTAGACAAAGTGTCAGCATGGTGAAAGAATATAACCTAAAATGCTATTATGAAACAAACCATAAGAACTGTGTTAAATATACAGAAAAGATGTGTGATGACACACTTAAAGATTTAAAAAATGAACTGAAGTTTCAACAGAGAATATTTTCGAATGTTATCGCAAGTGATGCTAGTGTTAAATGTCGTTACGTCATAAGTGAAAAAATTGCTGGGCTTTGAAACCTTTTACTGATGGAGAATTTATTAAAAATTGTATTTTAAGTGCAGTCGAAATCATATGTCATGAAAAAAGCAAGCATTTCAAAGTATAAAGAGCCTATCAAGAAATACAGTTGCAGAGCATTTTGAAGATATAGCAGAGAACTTCCAAGATATAATGCGTTAAAAAATAAAGAGTTTTGTAGCGTTTTCCTTTGCAGTTGATGAATGTACAGACATTATTAATACTTTCCAGTTAGCAATATTTCTTCGTCGCATTGATGACGATATGAATGTGGCTGAAGAACTATATAGTGCCTATGTCAGGAACAATGACACGAAATGACTTATATTTGTGTATTGAGAAGAAAAGTCTTGAAAATGCTCATGAGGACAGGTCAAAATTGGTAAGTGTGACTACAGATGGGGCTCCTGCTATGGTTGGTGTTAAGGTCGGACTTGTTACAAAACTTCAAATGAAAAAGGAAATGTTGTACAAGGACAAACTTAAATCGCTTCACTGCATAATACACCAGGAGTCACTTTGTGATAAAAAACTAAAGATGGAACACGTCATGAGTGTAGTAATTAAAACAGTAAACTGAATACGCTCTCAGTCCTTGAATTATCGACAATTCAATGCTTTGTTGGATGAATTGGATTCACAATACAGCAGTCTGTTATATTATACGGAGGTTAGGTGGTTTAGTTGTGGCGTCGTTTCAAAAAGATTTTTTGAACTCTTTAAAGAAATTGACATGTTTACTTCATCCAAAGGAAAATGGATTCCTCAGCTCACCGATGAAGATTGGTGCAAAGACTTGGCCTTTTTAGTTGACATAACAATCCACTTAAACACTTTGAATACTGCTCTGCAAGGAAGTGAACAGTTGATATGTCATATGTATGATTCAATTAAGTCATTTCTGGAAAAACTCCATCTTTGGCAATACCAGTTGGCAAAGAATAATTTAGCCCACTTTCCTACACTTAAATCGATTTCTAGAAATAACAATGATACTGAAAAGTACATTCCTCAAATTGAAGAATTGAATTTGAAAAAAGATTTTCTGATTTCAACCAGTTTGAAAATCAATTATTATTCAGTTCACCATTTTTAATTAAAAATGAAAATGTTGACGAAGAATTACAAATGAAAGTAACTGAACTCCAGTGCAATACTGAACTAAAAAATAAATATAAGGAAGTTGGCATACCAAATTTTTATAAATACCTCGGTAGTAAATATCCCAAATATAAAATTTACTGTGGAAAATGTTGTCAATCTTTGGAAGCACCTATGTATGTGAGCAATTATTTTCAATTATGAAACTTAATAAGTCAAAGTTGCGCTCACATTTCTAGATTAAGTGCAATACTTCATATTGCACACAAAACATTTAAATTTAAAATTTAAATGCTGGTGTAACTATTTACGTAAGTCGTAACGGCCCGGCAACAAAAGAGCCTTTCTTTTTTTAGTTTATGTTTTGGTTCACAGAATAATATTAAATAAGGCCTGCATCTGATATAAATCTAATAAATTGACTGGCTCTTTGCTACGTTTGAGACCACTGAGTTAGATGGATCAGAGATTGGCTCTCTGAACGATACCAGCAGGTTGTGCATGATGAAGCAGTCTCAAAAAAGAAGTGTAACTAGTGGCGAGCCCTAGGGTTATGTTCTTGGGCCCCTGCTATTTAACTTCTTCGTAAATGATATATCATGTGGACTGACTGGTGATCTTCAGTTATTTGCTGATGATACAAAATTGGGAAGAATTATAAGTAGCACTGTTGATGCTGAATCCCTATAGGAAGATTTAAATGGACTTTTTACTTAGACAAAAGAGTAGGGTTTTAGTTTTAATATCAATAAGTGCAAGTTGTTGCATTTTTGGAGTGCAGAAATATAAGGCTGTGTATTATATTGATGGTGCCATATACTGCAGGAAGTGGATGAGATTAGAGATTTGGGAGTGATGGTTGACAATAGACTGAAGTTTAGAGGGCATATTGCTAGGGCTGCAAAGATTGCACATCGTAGTGTTGCTATGATAAGAAGTACTCTAACATGCAACGATAAGGAAGTAGTTGTACCACTGTATAAGGCACTGGTCAGACCACACTTGGACTATTGTGCTCAGATATGGTCACCTGGTTTTCAATGTGATATGGAGACATCGAAGAGGGTCCAGAGACGAGTGATTAAGACAATATCAGGGGTTTGGAATGCTAGCTATGGAGAGAGGTTGAAGAGTTTGGTGGATAGGAGGAAGAGAGGTGATATGATAGAGATGTTTAAGTTAGTCAGAGGATTTTATCAGATTAATCCAGAGAGGATTATAAAAAGAGTAGAAAGTGAGAGGAGAAGAATCAGAGGTCATTTCTGGAAGTTATGTAAAAGTGTGGTGAAGAAGGGTGTGAGGAGTAGATTTTTTAGATGGAGAATTGTCAGTGAATGGAATGCATTACCAGAATGTTGTTAATGCATGGAGGACTTTAAGATTCTATATGATAAATATGTTGTCAGTTGAATGAACTTCCCAAGATGATTCTGTTGACTCCATGGAGGGTGTAATAATAATAATAGCTTTTTACTTAGTTTAAATAATGTATCATCAATGAGAGGAGTGAAACTGCTTATGGTGCCATAAAATTTCAGCAAAATTTGGCTCTATACTTGTTAATTTCAATCTCAGTGCAGTTCAACATCTATAATGCAGTTCCTCTTCTTCGTCTTAATATCTACAAGGGCCGAAAATCCAACTTCACATAGATATGAACTTGGAAATGGAAAAATGAACCTTAGGACTTTATCTGTTAATTCAGGAAATTCATTCTGTATTTGTAGCCAAAATGATGATAACGTACTCTTCGTGGTATTTATTTTTTAGGAAACCATCAGAAGCTAGTTCTAAAAGTTGTTCTTCTTCTATTGCTGACAGACCCTTTGGCATAGATTTGTTATAGTGTATCTTATCCACTCAATGTTAATGTCCAGTTCAGAGAAATACTTTTCTAGATTCATTTGTAAGTTTTGTAAATGCTGCATGATAGTAATTTTCACATCATCAAATTTGTTCATTTAAGCTTACAAGCAATTTATGAAGAGATGGAAATGCATCAAATTCTCCATTACCAACACACTTTTGCCATAACTTCATCTTTGCCAATGTGATGTTCACTTTATCTTGAACATGAAATATAAAAATTTCCTTGCCTTTTAAAGACAAATTAAGATTATTTAATACAGCAAATATATCTGCCAGGTATGCTAATTGACTGAGCTATTTCCAATTATGTCAATGTTTTTTCAATTAAATATTTTCATCAAGAAAACCTTGTAGTTCATTCCAAAGTTCAAATAAATGAGTAAGGACTTTTCCACGAGAAAACCAACGAATATCGGTACAGAAAAGAGGTTGTGTATGATTACTTCCTATTTCTTCGCAAAGTTGAGAGAAAAGTCTGGCATTTAGAGAATGGCCTTTAAAATAATTTATGATTTTTACAGCTTCATCCAGAACTTTTTTTAGGTAGACATCATATGTGTAGCCAAAGCCTCCCTGGGTATGCAGCGGTGTGTCGACTTTGCATCTGCTGCAATAGCTTGAATCCTTGAAACAAGCGCTTTTTAACATCCAACCATGGATTTCAGTACGTCTGTGCTTATTTCAACATAACTTTTCCAATCAAACTTGTTTTGATCCATAAATGTATTTATATTGTTGAACATTTCGTCTCCTGTTGTATGTTCTGGCAAGGGTTGGCAACATAGAAGGTCGACATGAAGTTTTTGATTTTTTTCGTACCTAACAAACACTAGAGAATTTGCAAAATTTGTAATGTCGGTGGATTCATCGACCTACAACACATAATAACAACTCTTACGTATATCGAATAACAATGTTTGTTTTATATTTTCAGCCATTTCAGTGATTCTTCAATGAACTATTTGAAAGGCAAATACGATCAAAAGACCTTTTTTTGCATTATCTCAGATCATAATTTCTGCTATTATTTTTGCTGCAGGCTTGACCAAAGTTTCACCAATTGTTTCCACTGCACCACTTTTTGATATTAATAGTGACACACAATATGAAGCTTCTAGGGTTCTTATTTTTGCCTCCTGACAAGATCAACATCATTTTTTGAGATTCTTTTACTTTTTTTAGTAAAAAAGTAAAAGAATCGAAAAAAATTCTACAGGTTTGTCCTTGTAATCATTATGTTTAGATTCAAAATGGATATTTAAATTAGATGGTTTCATGCTTTCATTTTTTTAAAGTTTCACAACAAATGACACATAATGCAATAGGTTCCTCTTCATTTTCCGTCCATGAAAATCCACATTTCAAGTAATTCATATCGTACTTACAAAGATTTTTCATCTTCTTCCTAGTTGATTCTTTGGAGATGTTAGACGACACATCCTCATCAATTTCATTTGATCCAGATACAATATTAACATTTTCTTGTTGCTTACAGCTACTTGTATCTGCTACATTGCTCTCTTTTGTGTATTTTATAAATCCAGTCTTTAACCAATGATCCATACTTAAGAATTTGAAATCTAAAAAAATTATAATATTTATTATAGGTATTATAACTTCCATACATAATTAAAGCAATTATATCGCTGTAAAGTAGTACAAACCTATTAATCGTTATTTTTAACTAACAACAAATTAATTTGTAATATGATCAAATAATGAAGTAGACTGATTAAGATCTGCTTAATTAATATTTGCTTAAATGTCTTAATTACATCTACTAATGATTCATATAATTACTTTATCAGTTGCTATCGTACGCTTTTCATGTTGTTGCAGGCTAGCAATTTACATTCATATACGAAGCTGAACGATGATTTATGTATGAATCAATAATTTATGTATGAATTCTTCTACTCAAATGAAGCAGTTATAACAATTTGAGTAGGAGAATTCATACATAATATATAATTTATTGAGAAATATATAAGTTTAAAATAATTCTTTTTTTTTTTCTTAATAATGATTCCATGCGTTAATGATGCATAGCCAAAAATTGCCACATACCTCCTGAAAAAACCTTTCACGTACCCTCGGGGGTATGCATACTACACTTTGAGAAACACTGATTTAATAAAATAAATTTCTAAACAAAATTCTTTTAAAGAAAAACAGATGTCACTAATCATGTTATGGAACTTGTATTGACTTTTTTGGGACAAATTAAAAAATAGGAAGGGGGGGGGGGTCTGGGACAAGTAAATCTCTTGCATGGCAAGAAGGGTTTTGCATAATTTGTCAAACTCTATACATGACTCATTTTCTGATTCATGTTTTAAATGTATGGATCGTTTCTTTTCTCCCTAATAATGTCCAAGTAACAATGGATGAAATCTACTGGAGTGTTCAATAATTTATATTTTTCTATACATAAGTTACAAATTAAAGTTGCCAGCCTGGTTGACCGAGTGGTTAGCCTATCTGCTCTCTAGCCAAAAGGCTGCGAGTTCGAATCCTGGCATGGGCATGGATGTTTGTGATTGTCTGTGAAAATAATAGTGGTGGTCGGCAGTAAATGGCGTTGGTGTAGACGATGAAGGTAGTTGCGGTTGGTGCATTAGTGGAGACGGGGAGTTGTAGAGTAGGTGCCCTCCCTCAATGAGTCTTTGGACTCCCTGGAGGTGTTATGTAATAATTATTATTATTATTTCTCATCGCAAAGAGACTCACACTAACCTTATACTCACAATACCTATCATACCTCCCCTTAAATTCATTCACTGTCACAAGGTACTCAAAACTACTTCTGGCAATCAATTCACCAAGAAAAAAATCTAGTCCTCACATCCTTACTAACCATAATCTTAGACAACTTCAAGAGGTAACCCTTAGTTCTCACTCCATCACATACTTAAAAATTTCTTCTGTGATAATCATGTGGAACCAATTAGTAACTTACAAATTTTTATCATGTTCCCTTCTTTCCACCTATTAACTAAACTTTGCACCCAAACTGCTTTAATCTGTCCTCTAAGGCAGCATTCCACTGACCTGTCACTGGCTTGGAAACTCATATTTGGAAGTTCTCAACAAACCTTGTGATCACCAAGAAACCCAAATGACCAAATCTGTGCAAAGACAAGATGCATCAAAATTATAACCTTATAAAGAGTGATAATAACCTCCCTATCTAATCTTTTGACCTATTTTGCCAACTTCTGTGATATGCACTCTAAACTTCAACTCTCTTCTAGAAAGTTGAAGTTCTGAAAGCTGATAATTTCACTGATAATTGATTACACCAAAATCTGTAGACTCATCAATTTCTTGCAATCGAGTACCTCAATGTGATACACAGTATGCAATCTTTCCATCCTGAAGTCCTTAACCATATGTTCGCAACATTAAACTGATAACCAGCTATCAGCTAATGGCTTTTTAATTCCCTTATAGGGAGTAGGTGAGGCCTTTTAACACTGTCTAGCATTTGGAGACTGAGTGGGCACCTCCAATTCATATACCTCAATTATGACATCAGTCTCTGCCACATCAGCAACTGTGAAATCTCCACCTGAATGGCACACCCTTGCAAAGTGATCACACTTAGTATCTCAACTATGTCTTCTACTTCTGTCGCCTTCCTACTATTGGTATTCCTGACCACTTCCCATGTATCACTGACATTCTTTCCCTCTAACTCCTTAGGTGAGGCCTTTTAACCCTGTCTAGCGTTTGGAGACTGAGTGGGTACCTCCAGTTCATATACCTCAATTATGACATCAGTCTCTATCACATCAGCAACTGTGAAATCTCCACCTGAATGGCACACCCTTGCAAAGTGATCACACTTAGTATCTCAACTATGTCTTTTACTTTTGTCACCTTCCTACTATTGGTATTCCTGACCACTTCCCATATATCACTGACATTCTTTCCCTCTAACTCCTTAAGCCAACTTCAAACTACCTTCTAAAACTGTCATAATTACCAGCTTTGTAGTTGAACATAAAACCTTTCTTGACTAAATATTCCACATGTTCAGCAATCTCCCAGAACAAGACCACGTAGTCAGTTTTCCTGATCGAAGGTCTCATAATAACATCTTTTAGCTGTTATTACAAAACCCAGCACTCTCATACTCCTGGTCCCCTCCATGACACGATGTTTCAAGGTAATTATCCTTTTGTAACTGTATAAATTTGATTTCCATCTTGATGCACACTTTCCTCCCTCCTACTTTTGTCCCCCATAGTTGAATTCATAGCCTGATTCCAATATATGGCATCCCTATCTTTCTGTGAAATGCTCTAATCCAAGCGTTCTCAACCTTTTCCAGTGGCATACCACTATATTTAATTCAAGATATTAGATGTACCAGTAAGTATATCTGTTTTCGTACCACCCGGCAGTGGCTCACATACCACCAGTGGTACGCATACCACAGGTTGAGAATCCCTGCTCTAATCTATAACAGTAACCTATGATATATTTTTTCGATTTTTCTAATTGACCAAAGCATTTAATGAAGGCTGTTCCTCATCTATATCTCACCAAACTACACACATGGAACTAGTGACCACTTCCTATACATGGAACTAGTGACCACTTCCTATACATGGAACTAGTGATCACATTCCTATACATGGAACTAGTGATCACATTCCTATACGGAAAGCACTGATTTCTGCAAAGAACCAGAAAGTTCATCTATAGTGGCATTAGGAACACCGTGACTGGACACTGGAAGACCAGAAAAAAAAAAAGGTTTTGTAGTCTGACAAGTTATGGTACACCTTGTTCTGTATACCAATGATAGGCAGCAAGTTTGGCAGAAGCAATGAACCCATCTTGCCTTGTAAACACAACTCTAAGTTCTGAAGATGGCATGATGGTGTGGGACATGTTCTGTTGGTATGGAACGGGTCCCTTGATATTGCTGGAAAGTTGGGTGTCCTCCAAGGATTATCTGAACATTGTTACCGATCAAGTTCATCCTGCAATGTTGACTTTTTTATCCAGCAAGTGACAGTTGTTTTACAGAAGACAATGCTACTGTCCATTGTGAAAGAACTGTTTAGCAGTGGTTCAGCAATCATGATATAAACTTGCACCATCTTCCTTGACCACCACAAAACCTGGATCTGAACTCTATTGAAATGTATGGGACATGTTAGAAAAAACAAAGTCCTCTTCTGCAAAATCTGAGCCAGTTAAAGGACTGTCTGGCAAATGCATAGTATATCGTAGATGCAGATGCAATCCAACACCATGAGAAATCTGTGCCAAACCACATATATGCTGTAATTTGGGCTAAAGGAAGTTCAGCACGGTATTAAATAAAAGTTTCTAATTCAGTGTCTGTCATGTGTATTTCGTCCACTATCACACTTTCCTGCCACTACATTCTCTACACTTTCACCATCCTACCTTATATCATTAACATTAGTTACTTTCTTCTTCCACTTTTGACATTACTTACATCATTTCTTACACTCACACATAAAACATTTCTACCATACCATTTCTCCACTATCCCCTTTTCATACCATTAACTAAATACTCTTGACAATGAGTATATTGAGCACACTACATCAGGGGTTCTCAAACCGGCTGTGGTTGTGGGCACATTCGAGATTGGGAAGAGAGTGGTAGGCACCAATATATTTTTCTATGAAAATTTATACTTGCTTATCATATCAAATGATAACAATTAACAAATTAATTAACTATGAAAGTAGGATAAATACACATGTAACATTTATTATACAACTAAATGAAACCATCGCACAACAAAAAAAAGCATTTCTATTTACTCTAGATAAGACAAGTCTTCTTTCCAATTGTTGTTAAATTTATAGGTTCATTGTTTTTTTATTTCTCATTTGGGGGCAATATTTTTAAACATGAGAAAACAACGTATGGTCAAAGCCATGCTGACAACACAGGTGAGGTGGTGACACATCCCTCAAGCACACGGTTGCCGGTAGACTAAATACATAAAACATACAAAATTGGAACTGGTAACACTTGCACTCAAAAACAGAGGAATTATAAAATTTTCGTAATATAACATAAATGCTAACATTTTTTACGATTTCAATAAATATTATTACTAGGAGAATACATATTTTCCAGTTTTAATTTTATTTTTTCCTTATTTAATAATTGACAGCAGGTAGATTTTCAACCACTGCATTATACAATATCCCTCACATTAAACTAAGTGAATAAGGAAGCTCTGGTTGCCATTTTTCTCATATGCATCGGTGTCATGTAAAACACTTTAAATGATATTGCATATTAAAATTCAAAAATAAATACATGTGACCAATTACACAATCTAAAATATGTAAATTACTACCCATAATAGTTACTAATATTACTAATATTTACTAAAATAAAAAGATATCAGTATGTTTTGTGCAGAATAGCGACTTCCATGCACTACACTAGGGCCACCTCCAACAGCATTTACTGGTTAGTAATTTTTTTTTTAAACTAATCTGTCTCTCTCTCTCCATCCTGTTTAATTTTTCCAAATCAAGCCAATCATACATCCAAACTTGTATGGCAAGAGAGAGATTAGAGGATGCATGAAATTCGTTCCTTGCACAGCAATTTATAGTACCACCAATAACACCACAACAGTAAATTATTGGATATTTGTCAGTTACAAATCTATCTGTAAACATGTCCATTCTTTTCCTCCTTAAATGTAGTAATCATTTACAAATAGTTCATCTCTCATTAATGAAGGTTGAATTAGAATTAGGTTTTCTAATTTAAATATACCACCAAATCTAATTTAATGTAATATAATTTAAAGATATAGCTTTAGTTTCTCTGTAAACTGCTTTACGATTTGTTGCATGCCCCCTCAATATGAAAAGAGAAAGCACAAAGACAATTTATCATGAATTACTACATAGGCAAGTACAACAGTGCAATGTGAATCTTAAGTGTGGTAATCATGTTATACTGTGGGGATGCTTTAGTTTTGACTAAGTCCCATTGTCATGGTGCCACACAAAAGTGAACTCAAACCCTGTGGTTGAGTTCGGTTGAAGAGCTATGAAAGTTCTTCCAAAATGACTCAGAATGTACATGGTAACATACCATATTATATCATGACAGCTATTGCAACAGTCTCAATATGGACATGTAAAGGTTACACTGGCAAGCTATTTCACTATATTAAAGGAGCACAATTTTTGGTGAAGATATAGGCAATTCTCCTAGGTGAACTTGCTGACTAGACAAGAGTGTAGCATCTGCAACTGCAGCTACAGAAGAAAATGTAAAATGATCAGATAGGTGTGTGTGGGGGGGGTTCCAGTTTATACAAAATCTCGCTAAGGTAATTAACAATAAAACTGAACTACTAACCACAAACCTAAGCTGATATTTTCTTTGGGGAAGGGAAGAATTACAATGAAATTAACCAATTACAGAAGGTTTAATTAAGAGTAACTGGATATTTATTAAAACAGCAAATCTCATGTCCTCTCACTTTCTGGCTGAAGAAAGTAAATAGAAGACCCTTAAAAGCTCAGTTAGAATCAGTGGTGTCTTGTAACTGAAAACAGCTATGTTTAAATCCTGTCCAGGATGTTAGGAACCTTATAAGATCTTTTTTTAAGTGAAGACAAATTAGTTGATCTCAATGCAGAAGATGGCAGCATTTTTCAACCTGCAAAACAGAGCTTAAACTAAGACTCAAACTATACAGACAGGATTAACCACTGTATCATATCACATTTATATGAAGCCAAGTAACTTGGATGTGATAGGCCTTTAAGTTGAAGATAATTATAGAGTCCTCGAAACAAAGAACTTCAGTAGATATTAGATATGCAATGATAGGCTGTAACTACAGCCAAACAACTCAGGTGAGAAAGCCAGTTTTTCCTTATCCGCGAGATGAAAAAACAAATTTGCAGGAATATAAAGTGTAAAAATACTGAACAAATGGGGTGCAATCCTAGCTTGCCTCCTCATGGTGCACCCTGGATAACTCTATATGAGCTAAAGCGACCTTGGCAGCCAGTCTATCCATGGATCTCCTGGCTACTAACTACATGCAGCAATCAGAAGCGAATGGTTTGAAGAATCAACTGACTAGAAATCTCGGACACAAGTCTGAATCTGTCATCTTAATATCGAAGGAATTAGCAAATCAAAATGTGAATACCTTTCAAAATTCCTTCTTGACCAAAATATACACATTGTACTCCTCCAGGAAACACATGCTGCTACTGAAGAAGACAGAAGAGGTAGAATATATGGCTACCAGCTTGTAGGAGCAACTTACCACCATGCATAGCGACATATACCCGCAACAACACTGAGCAGATCGAACTTGTTACTGCATCAAGTGATAATGATGTCAGCTTGATCGTGACGAGGTTGGGCGAACTGACGCTTGCTAATGTCTACAAGCCATCAAACGTCCAGTAGCCTCAACAAATCCTCCCTCTTTTGAGCAATCCAACTATATATGCAGGAGACTTCAATAGCCATCATGAGTTATGGAAGTATGCTCAGAATAATGAATGCAGCATAGCCCTCACCGAATGGGCTGAGACCTCCAATATCTACTTGGTCTTTGATGCTAAAGAACGTGGCACCTTCAGATCAGTGTCACCTCTAACAACCTCTACCTGCTCAAAGAAGAGTTCTCGATGACTTCCCTCACAGCCAACACCAATTGGTCCTCCTTGAAGTGGGCATAAAAATACCTCTTATCCGATCAGTTCCCCACCCGAGATGGAATCTTTAAAAAGCCGACTGGGAAAAAATTTCCATTGACCTTGACAAGTGTGTTTGTTTCATACCTCCTGTACCCAATAACTACAATCGATTTGTAGGAGCTGTCATCTCTACAGCTAAAAAACATCCCCAGGGGCTACAGAAAGGAGTATATCCCTGGATGGAATGAAAGAAAGTGAACAGCTCTACAAGAAATTTATGGAGAGCAGTGATCTGGAAATCGCAGAAGATGTCCTCCACGACTTGGACATAGCAAGACAACAACAACAACGCTGGATCAAAACAGTTGAGGGAATGGACCTCAGGCACTCCAGCAGGAAGGCCTGGAGTGTATTACGGAAGCTAGGAGGTGCTACAATGATGACTACTAAAAAGGCAGATGTCACACCAAACCAAGTTGCTAACCACATTACTAGAATCTCGAGATGCTAACGTGATAGAAACCATACCATTAAAGTTAAAAGAAAAGCCAGAGACCTGAAGGCAAAACTACAAGATGAATCAAAATATGCAAGACCCTTCAGCGATGAGGAAATCAACACTGCACTAGCTGATACAAATACAGGAAAGGTCCCGGAGTTTGACGGAGTTCACCCGGAATTTCTTATTCATGCTCGTAAAAATACCAAAAAATGGCTAGCCAGTTTCTTCTCAGAAATAATGAACACCGGCATGTGCAAAAAGGAATTTAAGAGAGATAAGATCATAGCTCTTCCCAAACCCGAAAATCATCTGACAACCCACAAAACTATCGTCCAATCGCACTACTAAGCTGCACGTATAAACTACTGGAAAGACTACTTTACAACCGCAAAAGCAACACCATCCTTGAACACATTCCGATAGAACAGGCAGGCTTTAGGCCCAATCGCAGCTATTGTGACCAGGTTCTGGTGCTGACATCATATATTGAAGTGGGCTTTCCGCAAAATCTAAAAACTTCTGTAGTTTTCCTTGATTTAACTGCCGCATATGACACTGTCTGGAGAGAGAGGGCATGCTGTATAAACTAATGAAAGTACTACCGTGCCGAAGAACAATACAGCTTGTTAATAATATGCTCAGCAATAGATATTTCCGTGTTGTCCTTGGAGAAAATATCAGTAATCAGAAGAAACTCAACAAAGGCCTACCACAAGGCTCAGTACTGGCCCCTCTCTTATTTAACCCATACATAGCTGACCTGCCAGATACAGCATCTAGAAAATTCTGCTATGCAGATGACATAGCATTAGCCATCAGAAATAGAGAACTAAGACTCTCACAAACGACCTTGCTGCTATGCATAACTACTTTAAAAAATGGAGACTGCAACCAAGCCAAAGTAAAACTGAAGTGTCAACATTCCATCTCAGCAATAAACTGGCACATGACGAGATGAACATCCGATTTGGAAATTGAGTTCTATACCATAACAAATATCCTAAATACCTAGGAGTTACACTTGATCGCACCTTATCATATAAGAAACATGCTGAAAACACAGCTGGATCTAGAAAATTATAACTAAAAAATTAGAACTAGAAACAACATCATTCAGAAATTATGTGGCACTTCTTGGGGTGCAGCACCAACCACATTAAGAACATCCGCACTCGGATTGGTTTTTTTGGTGGCAGAGTACTGCGCTCCTGTTTGGCTCAACAGCTGCCATACCAAACTAACTGACTGTCAGCTTAACACCACAATGCGACTTATCACTGGAACCATAAAAACAACTCCTATTTACTGGCTCCCAATGCTGAGTAACATAATATCACCAAACCTACGAAGACATGATGCTCTACTACGTGAATATGATAAAATAATCAGAAATACTGAATTACCTATACACAATAATATACTAGAGCTACAGCTCAACAGACTGAAATCAAGAAAGTCCTCTCTGTGAAACTAAATACCTGAGAACGACCAACTACAATACCAAAGAACAATGAAAACGAAGGTGGAACATAAATACCAATGCTCAACTCCAAACTTGGTTTGATAAGCATCATCATCTCAACATCCCGGGTATGGAACTGAGCCGAAAGACATGGACAATGCTGAACAGGATTTGCACCGACATGGAAGATGTGCAAGCTCTGTACAAGTGTAGAAAAATTCCCTCACTAGAATGTGACTGTGGGCATCCGAATCAATCAATCCACCACATCTCTACTTAGTGCAGTCTTTGTGCATACACACGCCAAAGAAATGAGTTATTGGAGGGGAGATAGTGTTTGTTATAGACTGGGATCAGACAACTTGATCTTAACCTATAAGTGTTTTGTTTGTCGAAAGTATAAGTGTCTTTGTTTTATTCTAATTGTTTGTCACTTGCTTTCTATATATTTATTTTGACTTATGTACCTTTATAACTGCATATAGATTGCCATATGCTAAATAAATAAATAATACTGAACAAAATTATATCCAATCTCTAGTATTCTGGGTAGGATTGGTAAATAACTAATCAGTAAATTGAGCACCGATGGCAGTGGAATCCTTTGGATGTTCTAGTAATATCTGAAAAATTCTGCCAACAGATTTTTAATCCTAATCAGAATAGAAATTTGCTATGGAAATCAAAAATTAACTTGTGAAGGTAGGTTAAACACTATGAAATGTCTTGAGATCAAAGTAACACACAAATGAAGCACTAATAATCTATAGAGTTGTCTAAATTACTTCATGGAATATCAGCATGGAAAGACATATGATACTTAATATAGGTGTGGGGAAATAATTATCAATATCTGAAGTTCTGTAAAGGATCTTTAGATGACTTCATGTTCAATACCAGAAATATAATAATCTACATACAAGTGTTAAGGCTTAAGTGCTGGGAGGACATCATGTTGAAGGTTTAATGGAATATTTACAGCACTAGGAAAGGATTAAAAATTAATTTTAATGCTTCCAATATTTCGTCTCGGTCACATATCTATCTTCAGGGATTGCAAATAACTCTTGCTATTTGTAATTATATGTTACCCACATGTTATTTGTAATAACATGTGGGTGACTCTAAAGTCTTTTTAGGTTATACGTCCACTTCCAAATTTTGGGAAGATTTATGCATCCGTATTTATTTAAATTCAGTCAATTACTGAGCACTGCTGCAAATTATAAAAACAGTCTTTCCTTTTTAAATCTACTATGGTGGAGAATGGTTGTTCTCTTTCTTTCAGGAGATCCTGTGGGTTGTATCCAATACATGGTCTGCAAGGCCAGATTAACCATAGTTGTGACTGCAGATGTACGAGAGTGGTCTGAAAAGTTCTTAGCCTCGACCATAGATGGAAACATTATCTGCAAGTTGTTTTTTTTTTTTTAGTTGGTACATCTGTCATAAGCATACATGTGAAATTGCAAGTCATTCTATCAAGTAGTTTGTTTTATGCAGCTGTCTGAAGCAAAAGTGTTGTCTGTATCCCTTTGATATGGATAAAATTGAGTATTGTGTGGTTATAAAATTCTTTGTAAAAGAAAGTTTAAAGCCAAAAGAAATTCATTTGAAGTTCATAAAAGTTTACAGGCACTCTTCTCCTTTGTTTTTGACGGTTAAGAAATGGGCTGCCGAGTTTAAACGTGACAATATCAGCCTTGAAGATGATCCACGTGAAGGATGTCCAAAAAGTGTAACACCACCAGAAATCATTGATCAAGTGCACGATATGGTATTGGATGACCGGCAAATCATCCCTGGGTGGTTGCAGCACAGTGGGGCAGTGCATTGTCCTGCTGAAACAGGCCATCAGTTGCAGGATGTACAAAGGCCATAAAATTGTGTAAGTGATCAGTTGGCACATTCTGGTAGCTATCAGCATTTAAGGATCTCTCCAGACATACTAAGGGACGTAATGTATCACATGAGAAGGCTCTCCAAACCATCACAGAGCCACCACCTCCTTGAACAGGCCAACCTGGGGCCATGGCCTCATGCTGTCGACACCACGCACCCACCCTCCCGTCAGCTAAGTACAACTGATAACAGGATTCATCAGACCACACGACTCTAGTCCACTCTGCAGAGGTCCAGTTTTGATGGTCCCAACACCAGGCGAAGCACAATGCCCGATGATGAGCTGTCAACAGTGGTACACAATTAGACCATCGCCTCCCACAGTGTGCAGGGTACACCATACCATTCACTCGCTATCACTCGCTAACACTGCTTGAGCCACTGACAATGAACCTGAATGTGATTTGTGCGACCGTTGTCCTGCGGTTGGTCTGTATGAGCCTGGACAGTATGTCGACCCAGGTCATCAATTGCATTTGGTTGGCCACCACATCAATGGATGTGGTACATCCATTGATAGTATACTCACAGTAGACACTTGATATGGTTGCCCTCAAGAACCCTAGGGTTCTTACCACCTGGATGATAGAATAACACATCTGTCTCGTGCCGATGATACATCCATGATCAGAGTCGCTAAGATCACCATATTTACCATCTGCATTCAGTTTGGGTACGTTTCACTCTGTTCTGGGGGATGATAGTGCCAACTTCCCATCACCCCCTATCTCTAATGTTTTGTCCATTGAGTATATATATATATATATATATATTATATATACACACCCTAGACCGTGCATCCGAATATAAATTTTAAAAAATAATAATAATAAATCCTCTGCCCATCCACTACTAATGTACTATAAGTTTACCTTTTGTAGGTGGAAGCTGTGCACATACACCCTAGACCACGCATCCCAATATTATCCACAGCACACATAGAAGAACTTGCAGACTTAAAAGGAGTCATCTGGCTCATCTGTTCAGAATATTGGCCAAACCACATCCAAAAAAATAAATAGTAGACAACAATATCAGTAAACAGAAACATGAAGATAGTTCAGCAAAATATAACAAAGACAACTCAGGAAACTAATTCCAAAGGATGATACAGAAATCCTGTAGTTGTTTGATATGAAAATGACTGAAGAGCTTCAGAATCTTGGATTCTAAATAAAGGATTCTACATAAGTGTAGCTTGATATAATTGCCACAAGTCAATATATAGCAGACAACAGTGGTGAGAGAACATTGTGGCTAGTCCAAAGATCATTGGAAGTCAGTGATATGAAACAACAAATTAGACTATATCCTTTTCAGAGCAGATGTATAAGTGTGGCAGATGCATGGGAATGTCTGTGTCCAAGTGCATCATTCCAATTATGAAATCTAGAAAGGGCTATAATGTTCTAGAGCTGTTTTTTTTCCTGGTATGGCACCAGCCAATGGATATGAAACAATTCTGGATAAAGAAATTTTTCTTATTTCTAGCAGTTTTACAGAATAGAACCATTTCTTCTTCATCATGACAGTACACTAAGTCATATTTCCAGTTGTTATTGTGACATGGCTTTAGGAGCAATGTGGAAAAACTTGATGGGCCTTCAGAGTTCAAATCTCAACAGAATGCATTTGGGTTAAACCAGTGCATTCAACATTTGAATATGGAGTGATTGTCATCTTAAAGAATGTTGTAAGGTACCAAACTCATACTATCACAAATTGAGAGTATGCTTAGGTGAAAGTGTCATCAGAGCCAAAAGAGTTTATATGCTATTGGGGTATGTGTAACTTAGGTTTCTCTGAAATACTAGTGGCTGTTTCAAATACAGTATGGCATATACAAAAAAAAAAAAAAAAACTACTGAATAACTACAACAATACATATTATGTAGTTCAGTACTTTTTTCTTTTTTTTTTTTTTTTTGTGCCACCATACTTATTCCAATATAATGTATATTCTAATGGTATTGCTAATATCTTTAAATACTCACTCATCATGGTCTTGTGGCATAATATTATTGTTATGGAAAATCATTCCTGCTGTCAAAAAAATCTTTGACATCCTAATGGCTTTAACTAGGAAAAAAAAAAAAATCAATATGATTACAAGATAAAACAGATAAAAGTGAATATTTGTGATTGCTGTCCATTCTTTTTGAAATTAAAGAAATGATACATAACTACATTCAATTTTATTTCTAACTATTCAACTAGTTCTGCTGATCATATAATCAGTTTTATCAGGAATATATTACAAAATTAAGTTACTAGGAATTATACATTTTTAATATGTAGTTTTTAATATGTAATAGGTAGTTTCTGACCTCTGGAATGTTGAGTATGAGGAAAGATTGAAAAGATGTAATTTGCAGAGTCTCGTGGAGAGAAGGAAGAGGGGAGATATGATAGAGACCTACAAGTTGGTAAGGGGTTGTTATAGGATCAATGGTGGAGAAGTTCTACAGAGAATAGTGGGAGATCAGGGGAGAACCAGAGGTCATCCCTGGAAACTGTATAAGGAGGGTGTGAGTAAGGGAGTGAGAGGCAGGTTTTTTTCGTGCAGAGTTGTGAGTGATTGGAATGCCTTGCCTGAGAGCATGGTGTCTGCAAGTAGTTTGAATGTGTTTAAGACACGGTATGATGAGATGTGTGTGTAAGATAAAAGGACCTCCTAGATGAGTCTTTGACTCCAGGAGGTCTTGTTTAATAATAATAATAATAATATTACTGTTATGACCCCAGGCATGATTTTCTTATAATTATCATTTACATCTATCATCAAACATCTCCATGGAGTCCAAAGACTCATCACAGGAGATACACATTATCCAGACAATACTTATCATACCTCTCCTTGAACTTATTCAAGGCTATGACAACTAGGGTTTCTGATTCTTGGCTATTTTTCTGTTCCCAGGACTTGGGATATTTTTCTCCAAATCTTGGGAATTTCCTGGATATTTCCTAGACACTTTTACTCATGAAAAGTATTTTTTAAATAAAGTAGTTATTATATATATTTTTATAAAATATGTCAAGAACTGCTAAATAGATGGCATGATTATTTTTGACTGAGCTTTCATGTCCACATTTCTGCATTACCCTTGCTATTGTAATAGCCATAATATATTTTACTGAAATTAAGGGGATATTAAATCCCACATTATTTCAAAGCCAAATAAGAAACTCAAAGATCGGAATCAAAGAGTTTCATGCCGAATACAGTAAACTATAAAAGTTTCGGTGGATTGTAGCATAAGCTAAAACACGTAGTTCAACACTAGGGCAGCTCGTAGCAAAGGTGGGTAAAGTTCTGATCACTATTCTTAATATTACCCATAATGTAAAGCACATCTCCTAGGAGACGTATGATGTCATTATGGTGGAAGGTCACTACCCAGACCAGTTTCGACCTTTATTGAGGTCTCATCAATGAGTAGGTAGACCAGGTAATACTAAGGTTATAGCGAAAAGAACTTATATACTTTGCTATACGAGTTGTCAAAAAGGTGCACCCATAAATTACTTAAAAGAGCCAACAGAAGTGAAGCCTATCTGCAGTTTTTGTAAACTAATTCAAGAAACATACGAAATAAGAGGGAGGAATTTTTGGCATTAGCAGGGAAATCACAACCAGCATATGGCTTGGATAGGACTGGCTATAGACCTAAAAATGAACTGTTGTGTTTGTTTACAAACACCAGAAGTATCAGAAATAAAGGGGATGAAATGGTTTCAGTGATTGAGTTTATTCGCCCCCAAATCATTGGAATAAGTGAAACATGGTTGAATGAAGATGATATCGTAACGGGAATAGAAATAGAAGGGTACAGTATTTTTCGTGAGGATAGAAAGGGCAGGAAGTGAGGGGGAGTGCTGCTGATGATAATTGAGGAATTAAGTCCACATAAGGTAGACATAAAAGAGGGAAATAGTGGCAATGGTTATGAGGCAGTGTGGTGTAATGTGGAAGTTGAGAGGAAGACATATTTAGTTGGATGTTGCTATAGGCCTGGGAATGTGGAAGGTGGTGATGAAGAAATGTATAAACAACTTGGATTAGTGAACAAAGGAAGGATAATTATTATGGGTGATTTTAACTATGGCAGTACAGATTGGAATGAAGAGATAGCATTTGGGAATAAGGAAAGTGAATTTCTCGAGTTCTTGAGAGATAATTATCTCAGGCAGCATGTAAAGAAAGGCACACGAGGATCAAGAGTTCTAGATCTCATCATTTCATCAGAGGATGTAATTGTTAGAAAGGTTTCATATTTTCCTAAAGTTGGTGAAAGTGATCATGAAGTAATCACCTGTGTTGTGGCTAGTCATATGCAGGCTTTTACGAGGAAAGGGTATATGTGGAATCATAAGGCTGGTGATTATGACAAGCTTAGGAGACAACTTAGAGCTATAACATGGAACGAGGAGTTGAGCAGTAAGGAAATAAATGTTGCATAGGAACTTACAAAAAAATACATAATAGCATCAATGTACGAATGTATCCCAAAGGCCAAAAGGATGAATAAGGCTGGTGTAAAATGGATGAAATGGACTTAAACATGAAATCTGGTAAAAGATAATGGTAATCAGTCACATGAAGAATATAAAGAACAAGCCAGGAGAGTGACTCAGTTAGTAAGGAAAACAAAAGTAGAGCATGAGCAAAAATTGACAAATCAGGTAAAGAAAAATCCTATTATTTTAGATATGTGGCAAGTAGAAGGAAGAATGATCATGGAAAGATAAAGTTAAGGAATGAAAGTGGTAGAATGATAACTGCTGCAGAAGACATTGTTGAGGTATTCAGTGATCAATTTGTAAGTGTGTTTCATCCTGATCAGGGTAGAATCATGAGGAACTTAAGTGTAGAGGACATAGGAGAGGATAGCTTAATTGTGAGTGAGCAGAAAGTATTTGAGGAAATAAATAACCTTGATGTTAATAAGACGATAGGATTTGATGAAATATCACCATGCATCTTAAGAGAATGTTCCAGGGAACTGGCAGCAACATTGGCATGCCTGTTTAACAAGAGTTTTGCAACAGCACAGGTTCCAAGGGAGTGGAAGGAGGGTAAAATTGTTCCACTGCATAAAGGTGGTGATAAGGCTGTAGCTTTAAATTATAGATCGATCTGTATATCTGGAGTTGTGGTGAAGGTCCTGGAGAGATTGGTGAGAAGTAGGATACAAGAATGGGTTGATAACAGCAGTATTCTCTGTGGTTATCAGCATGGGTTTGTTTAGGGGAGATTATGTTTCACTAACTTACTTATGTACTATAACAAGGTGACAAATACTTTGGACAGAGGAGATGCATATACAGTGGTGTACTTGAATTTTGCAAAGTCTTTGATAGACTGCCACATAACAAGCTCTTAATTAAACTGAAAGAGATGGGATTGGATAACAGACTTTTGTGTTGGATCAGTGACTGGCTGTCAGATAGGTATCAGAAAGTTGTACATGGGGTGCAGTATCGCGAAAGAGAAAGGTCACCAGTGGTGTGCCACATGGGTCAGTTTTGGGGCCATTGTTGTTCAATTTGTATGTTAATGATATTGGGTTAGGTTTAACTAGTGATATTCAGCTGTTTGCAGATGATGCAAAACTGGGGAAGAGCAATGCACAATCAGGCTGATGTTAATGGTGATGTTAAAGGTGAGTTAGCCGATCTCATACGGAGGTAGCAGGGTTTTTTCTCCCGGAAACTCGGGTTTTTCATCCCGCATACAGACAAATCGGCCCTTCAGAACACACGCAATTTACAGACATAGAATACCAGTTGTGGTTGTGGAAATAAGCGGTAGATGGCGTTGATGGAGACGATTGGTAGTAGAGGTTCGGTGTAGTGGTTGAAACAGTTTTAGGTGCCCTCCCGCGATGAGTCCTCGGACTCCTTGGAGGTATCAGGAATAATAATAATGCCTTACAAGAGGACTTGAATAGATTGCATGAATGGGCAGGTAAGTGGAACTGTCAGTTCAATGTTGCCAATTGTAAGGTTTGAGATCTGGTAAGCAATGGTGGGGAAACTTTAACAGAAGTAGAGGAGATGAGAGATCTAGGTGTGATGGTGGACAAGGACCTGAAATTCAGGGGCCACATTGCACAAGTTGTGAAGACATCACATCGAATAATGGCAATGATGTGGAGAACCCTGACATGCAGAAATAGCGAGGTTATGATTCCAATGTATAAGGCCTTGATCAGGCCTCATATGGATTATTGTGCACAGATTTGGTCGCCAGGTTTTCATGGTGATGAGGATATGTTGGAAAGGGTACAGAGAAGATTCACAAACGTAGTTGGTGGTCTGGAATGTGGAGTACGAGGACAGACTGAGAGAATGTAAGTTGCAGAGCCTCATGAATAGGAGGAAGAGGGGGGGGGATATGATTGAAACATATAAACTGGTCAGGGGTTGTTATCGGGTAGATATGGAAGAGATTTTTCATAGAATTGGAGAGGGAAGTAGAACAAGAAGCCATTGCTGGAAACTGCATAAGGATAGTGTGAGCAAAGGAGTGAGAAGCAGGTTCTTTGCATGGAGGGTGGTTGGTGAGTGGAATGCATTGCCTGAGTGTGTTGTGAATGTGGACACATTGAATCAGTTTAAGACGAGGTTGGATAAGCATTGTATGCAATAGTGAGTACCTCCCACGATGAGTCTCTAACTCCATGGAGGTCAGGTTGATAATAATAATAACTATCCACCAGCATCAACCTGCCATAATTATTTTTTCCTCTTGCTTGCCACATAGCAGAAAAAATCCCTTAGATTAGCTTTAACCTGACTGGCCAATCTCCTCTCATATTCTACTTTTTCTTTTCTAACCATGCTTGTAACTTTTTTTGGCCTGCACTTTATATTCTTCATGCATATTTTCACTGTGAACGGTCTTGTCCTTCTTCCATATTAACTTCTGTTGTAACACTGCTTGCTTGATTTCAACATTCATCCATCTCCCTCCTACTCTATTTATTCGCTTAACTCTTGGTATGCAGTTATGCATTGCTTGTGTTAGATACCTTATCATTTATCATTTCCCATGAACTGTCAACATCTTTTCTACACAATTCATCAACCCAATGTGTTGATGCTAGTAGACTACAAAGATTTTATGATAATCACTCACCTTATAGTTTCACCTTCTTGATAACAACTTTTTCCTGTTTGACTACCTTCCAAACCAATATCTCATAAACACTTTTGCCAACAGGTGACAGTGTTGATACCTCATTCACAACCACATCCTGTGAGATCATCACCAAATCTAGCACCAATAAACCTTGTATTGCTTCCATCACTTGCTGCTTTATCCTGCAGAAACACAATAAATTCGCTTTCCTTATTACTATCTCTCTTCTTTCCAATCCACATGCCTATAATTAAAATCTCCCATTAAGATCATCTTTCTTTTAGTTGCCCAACTAATTTGTCTAAACATTTCACAATCAATACTCTCCACATATCCTGGCCTATAACAGCATCCTATTAGATACTATTCTATTGATCTCAACTTCACATCAAACAGCTTCAGAATCTTCACACGTTCTACTATTTTTCACTTCGACTCTTGAAGAACACAATTCCTCTGCTATCATTAACAATACTCCCATCCTCTCTTCATCATTCTAACCTTTCGGAAATTTCTATATCCTACCATTTCAAATCCTGACAGTATATCATCCTCAGTCAACCAAGTTTTACTTATGCCAATTATCTTGGGGCATATTGATTCAATCAACACTACAACTCAGCCCCTTTATTTCTGATACTCCATAACATTAGTATACAAGCATAACAATTCTCCACTCTTTGAGGCTATCCCATCAACATAATCACTCTTTACTCTCTCTGCTATAGTGCACTTCTCTCTCTCTCTCTTCATTCTGAGAATCCCAATTTCCCTGATCCAGCTTCTCATTTATATTCTTATCAATACCACCATTTTGCACTGCATCACTCTACTCTACTATAATCACTTCCTCACCTTCGTACCCATCTTCTGCTCATCTTTCCACAACCTGTTTCTCAACCTCTCTCTGATTCTTAGTAGTACTAATTTTGCATGGACTCTGTGTACTCTTATTAAACAACAATCACTACAAATGACCAACACCAAACCCATTCCATCATCTTTGAACCATTCCATTTGTGAATTCCTTCAAATTCACAAATGGAACACTCTCTGCCTGACAAAATTTAACCATTTTGTCATTCTGTATCATTGCTCTCCTTCTCAGTTCACTACTGTCATATCTTGGCAACAAACTAACCACTTTCTCAATGACACTATTATTCTTTACTTCCTGCAACAACTTCCTGAAATCCCTTTCCACATTCTTTGTCGCACTATTCATTTGTGCCCACCACTACCCACTAATTCTAATGCCCATTCTTCCTTCTATGCAAAGCATCTGATATTTGTTTTATTGTACCACCTGTAAAACATGCCTTAAGCACTTTATCTTTTACTACATCTTTAATGATTGAGTCACCATATAAAATAACCCTATTGACAATAGGGTTATTTTATATGGTGATATAAAATTAACTTCCTTATTAACTTCCTTGTCATTTACACAAGTTATGCTCTTCTTTAAATGTTCAATTTCCTCCTCCATACATTTAACTTGACTTTATTTTTGTTAATTCTTGTCTAAGATCTTCCACATCACTTCTATTATTACTGTCACAACCACTCCCATCCGTTTCCTGATTATTCCTGGTAACGTGGTTCTCTTTTTGGAACGTCCTAGCCTTTCATCACACTTCTCAAATACTGTAATACATTTTATCATTCCATCTAACACTCCATAAATCTTTAATTTTTTTTTTTTTATTATTATTGCATGCCACCTCCAGGGAGTCCAAAGACTCATCGAAGGAGGGTACCCACTTTACAACTCTCCACCAACCACAACTACACCAACGCTGCCACCACCACTATTATTTCCACACACGCCTACCACCACTATTATTTCCACAGACAATCACAAACATCCATGCCGACGGTGGGATTCGAACCCGCAGCTTTTTGGCTGGAAAGCGGATACACTAACTCAGCCAACCAGGCTGGCATATTTTTGGACAAATACATGAAACAATTGTCGATCTTATCTACTTCAAAAAGTCCAGGGAAAAACTTGATCTCAGAGTTGAAACCTTCTGCTGGCATATGCTTCTTTACTGCCACTGTTGCCATTTCTGTAATGTTAACGTGCAGTTCCATGTTAATCATGATAATCGAAACAAACATTTTTAGGACTATAATACCACAGTACAATGATTATAATCAGTCTGACTTTCACAAAAAAAGTACAATTATACAAATCTACACATTATAATTTAAGAAAAAAAATACTTTTCATAGCACCATTCAAACAGACCACTACTTCTCACTGTGACACTAACACTGCATTGTCAAATGCCTGGTCAACTTTCTGCATTCCTTCAAAGGCTTCGTGGAGGTCTCTTCCCTTCAAATTCATTTCATACATTCACAAACTGAACACACTCTGCCTGACACAATTTAGCCATTTTGTCATTCAGTATCATTACTCTCCTCCTCAGTTCACTAATGTCATATATGGGCAAGAAACTAACCACTTTCCTGATGACACTATTATTTGTATATTTGTATATAGGGTCAATTAACTGTATGGGGTTACTTAAAGTTCAAAACTAGATAAGTAAGAAGAGACCTCCCCATAGCCTTTGAAGGAATGCAGAAAACTGACCAGGCATTTGACAATATACAATCTTCACCTTCTAATGGTGTACATACTAGACATCTACTTATATACTGAACAAACAAATATAGACTGACAATTAGGGATTCAGCTAATAAAAATGTATTCTGTACTGGTTTAAACCAAAACAAAATGATGATACAACATTAAATTTTATGCCAGCTGGAGTGTCACCTGGTAAAACAAGGCCCAACTGCAGAGGCGTAGCTAGAGGGGGGACAGAGGGGGGAAGTCCGCCCCAGGCGGCACTTTGAATATTTTTGAACTTGCAGTTAATTCTAAAATACAGTCTCGAGAACTCGGTTCCTACTGTAATACTACAGTGAATTTTCCTCACAACAACTGTTGTAAGTGTTGCTAGTTGTGAGAGGAGTTTTTCTAAATAAAACTGATTAAGAATTGCCTACATTACTACGAAACAGACTTCGACAATGTCATTGACGATTTTGCTAATAGAAAAGCAAGAAAAATAACATTTCAGAATGTTGAAATTAAAGTTTTACTTCAAAAATAAACATAGTGTTTTAATTTATTTCCCTATACGTCGTTTTGACTTTTTGTAGTATTTTTGGTGTGTACTGAGAGGGGCAGCAAAAGCTCTAGCTACACCACTGCCCAACTGTTTTCATCAGGGAACCAGGGCAAAGAGTGAAAAAGTCAGCTTGGAACAATTCAGTATCAGCAGAATTCAAGATAAGCATCATAAATCATAAATGTAAGCAGTATCAACAGAAAAGATGTGAACAGTCACAAGAATTAGAGAAGTATAATTGGTATTAATGAAACAAAATAGACAAAAACAGGTGGGATTTCTCTATATGCAAATTAGATCTCATATTCAGGCAATAATGATCAAGAAAAGGAGTGGCATAGCATTCTACTAAACATGAAGATTGTCTCATGGAATGACAGGTGATATCAAGTACAGTAAAGTGAGTGAACATCAAAATGGGGAACTGGACAATGAGAAATGTTGTGCCTAGAGTCACACAGTAATTGCTACTAAGAAAGAGGAGCTACTTTCTCTAATGACAAGTCATTAAAAAAAGCAGCTGACATAAAAAAAAGGAAAAGACGGTCCTTGTTGGGGACCTAAACAGCACAGTAGGAAATGAATATCACACATAAAGGAAATGCTTTGTAAACTGCTTTGAGAAAAGAGCAAACCTAATAATATAAGTACCTGCAGGATTTCTGTTCAAGACATGGTCTAGTCATTACAAAACATAGATCTGCACAAATTCACATGGAGAGAACACAGAAAAAATAAGAAAGTCTCAAAATGTATTCAAAATGTATAAGAAAAGTCTCATTGACTACATTATTGTTCACAGCAACATTTGTTTAAATGTGAGTTTAAATATGAGTAGGAAATATGTTCTAACTGAAACTGTAGTTGAGAAAGATCGTATGAATGTTCAAAAAGTATGTGAAAGTGATATATGAATGTGAAAGAGTTCAATTAACAGCAAACAAGCTTCTGTGACTAATGATAACAGTGAATGATAGCAAAAAAATTATTCAAGATCTCAGAGCTCAGTTGGTGAAGATGACACAAGAGATTATGCAGATGCTGAGTGAAACAAAGATAATTGTAGATATGTACGGAAGAGTGAAGACGACAAGAGCAAATGATGTTGGTATGAAAGAGGTAACAAAAGACTTGCAAGTGACACTGTGTGGAGATTTGATTAATAGAGGTTTGGTAAATGAGAAGATGAACAAGGCTTGTGTTCCAGAAGGTAAAATGAATAGAGTGATTGAGGCACTGGATATGAAGAGTAAGTGAACAAAAGGGTTTGTAGTGGTAGTAGGAACAAATGACTTGACTTGACTGGGAACAAGGAGAATGTACGAATGGTTATCAGGAGGTACATACAGCAAAGCTGGTATGGTGGGAAGTCAATTGAATAAATTCATATGGAATAAGAGAGAAATTAGTCGGAACACTAAATTAGCTGTATACAAGACAGTGTTCAAACCAGTTTTAACTTATGGATCTGAGAGCTGGGTCAGAAGTAAAACACTTGACCAAAGACTAGAGACCACAGATATGAGAGTCCTGAGAAAGATTATAGGCATGAACAGATGGCATCAATGGCAGTATCATATTAAAAACGAGGATATTAGGAAAGAACTTGACATTGTCAGCATCCAGGAATGCGTTAGCAGAGCTAATCTCAGGTGGTATGGTCACTTAAACAGAATGGGCGAGGAAAGATTAGCAAAACAAGTGTTCTCTGCCAGGTTGGCAGCAAAACGACCCATAGGAAGACCAAGATATAGGTGGATTGATACGGTACAAAGTGCTTCAGACGATAGAAATATAAGATCTGATAATTATTATTATTATTATTATTATTATTATTATTAAACAAGACCTCATGGAGTCAAAGACTCATCTAGGAGGTCCTTTTATCTTACACACACACATCATACCGTGATGTTGGAGTGTTGACAAGTAACAGACTGATTTGGAGGAAAATTGTAGATAGGAAATTAATAATGATGTAATTTTTTTCATGTAGTACTATCATATCCTGTACACCCCTTGAGGGTACATGGCAGGAATTTGATGATGATGATGATGACATACATGTATTTTCTATGGGTTAGGTTTGTGCAAATAGAAAGATAAAAATAGAAAAAGTGAAAAAAAAAAACATATATATACACACACACACACACACACACACACACTAAAACTATATGCTAAAAATCACAAATTTAAGTTCAAATTGTCTCTAATCCATTGGATTGCATCTGGGATAGCCTGGAAAAGGTCTGTCAATGTGCCCTGCAATCCTGAATAATATGACTGACGGTCTATTGATTAGCACCACAGTTCACATGTTCGAGATTGACACAGACCTCACTTGTACATCATGGTAGCACATCTGGCATAGCCTGAGGATGTGTTCATTGCTGTCTTTGAAGGTCAAAGCCAGCGGCCTCTATTGTGGGGTCTGTAATGAGATGTCCATTTTTCATTGCTGAAGTAAGCCAGCGATTCTTCCATTCAGTTTTAGGAGAATATGTATGTGTTTGCCGATTTTTTCAGATCGGGTCATGGGACTTTAAGCAAATAGTGGTAGATTTTGGAGGTTCTCATGAATGAGTAAATTGTTATTTCCCATACATTTTATCCACTCTCTGTTAGCAGCAGTTTTCTTCCTTATGTCTGGTGGTATGATGTTAGAGAGTGTTGGTAGCCACTCAACAGGTATAGACTTTATGCAACCCATGATGATTCTCATGGCATTGTTAAGTTGCACGTCAACCTTGCTTACATGGTGACTTAAATACCACACTTGTGCAGAATACTGTTCTCCAGTATTCTGGACAAGAGTACACTAGGGCATGGGCAGCAGCTTTCAAAGTGTTGGCTCCTCCCCCCCCCCCCCACCCCATCCCCAGCCCAAACACACAAGCTTCCTGATGATATCATTCCTAGTTTTTAGGTTCGGTAGAATTTTTCCAGGTGTTTCTTAAGGTTAAAGAGCGATCTAAGGCGACTCCTAGATATTTTGGGTTGGGGTTGTGCTTCAAAGTCTCCCCCTCTGAATGAGACATTCCGCACGGTTAGCCTAGTGGCTTTGCGCTTCGCAACCATATGCCTGGGGAAGGAGTGTTCTAGGTTCGATTCCCGTCGGAGACGTGAGGAGCTGAAGGATCTTCCTCAGCCATAGCCAAGTTAGCCGGTCTTGGGCGCGAGCAGTAGGGTTTTTTCCGCCAGTTTATCTGGTGGTTTTCATCCCGCAAGCAGGCAAACCGGCCCCATGAACACACAGGGATACAGCCAAGAATACCTTGAGGCACAGGAGTGACCATTCTATCCTCGTATTTCGGTTATGAAATCCAAGCATGCTTGGAAGGTTGTGGGCCTTAAAGGCCTGTTAAAGCCATTGGGATAGATAGATAGTGTATATTATTTCTGGAAAAACTCCCATGTTACTCCTCTTTATAAACTATTATGATTACAGCTATTTTGCCTGCTTCAGTTTAGGAGTACCCCTGTTTAAATGTCATTGGCTATTTACTCATGGATTCTTAGGGCATTATGAGTGTAGATGTACTAAAAAGTATATGTAGCCTAAGGAATAGAAAATTGCACATACCTTTTTCTGGGTGTTGTGGCTTTTCCTCAGTCTGCGATGTCGAAAACTGCAGAGTGTGTGTGGGGGGGGGGTAGGCAGTTTGGTAGAATAAGTTAGAAAAACCCGGGTTTTTTCCGTAACATATAGAAACATATACTTTTATATAGGGTGGGGAAAAAGTGAAAGGGTTAGTTTTTTTAAAATAGGGAGGGGGAAGGGGAAAGGTGGTTGACGGGGTGTGGACCGTTTCGACTATTCGTGGTCGTCATCTGAACACATTGGGAAAGTGGAAGCTATGTCAGGTCGGGTGAGTGCTTCTGCTTTAGAGGTGTTTGTGTTGTCTCCTATTGGTCGGGGTTGTGACCTCAATTTTATGTTGTGAAGCTTCCAAACCTCGGAGATTATGTAGGGCCTGTGTACGTTGATAGAGTTCGCATCACACTTTATAGCTATTGTTTCATTGTCTTGTCTGTCTATTATGATGGCCTTGTCTATCTGCGGGGTGTGTTTTTGTTCAAGGGCGTGAACAGCTATTTCCGTTTTTCCTGTGTTTTGTATACGATTTTTCTTTTTGATGTTGCGTTTTTTAGTGTTTAAATGTTCTGGAATAGGGATGTTACAGTCACGGAAGTGTTCTTGTAGTCTTGCCCATAAAGACCTGATGGTGGAACCTGTGTAGGTGATGTCACAGTCTTTTTGGCAGGGAAATTTATATGACATTTAAACAGGGGTACTCCTAAACTGAAGCAGGCAAAATAGCTGTAATCATAATAGATAGATAGTATTCTGCACAAGAGTACACTAGGGCATAGGCAGCAGCTTTCAAAGTGTTGGCCCCCCCCACCCCATCCCCAGCCCAAACACACAAGCTTCCTGATGATATCATTCCTAGTTTTTAGGTTCGGTAGAATTTTCGTGTTTCTTGAGGTTAAAGAGCGATCTAAGGCGACTCCTAAATATTTTGGGTTGGGGTTGTGCTTCAAAGTCTCCCCCTCTGAATGAGACATTCAGCCATTTATCAGCTTGATGACTGTTCAAGTGAAATGTGCAAACTTCAGTCTTAGAAGGGTTTGGGCAAAGATGCCATTTTGTGTAATAGTTGTACAGAACTTCAAGGTCGAAACCGAGTACAGTCTCAGCCTCTTTCAGGTGTTTAGACTGAGTTGCCAATGTCAGATCATCTACGTACGCGAACTTTTGAGAGGAGGTTTGTGGCATGTCACTAATCTATAAAGTAAAGAGGAGCAGAGCTAACACAGAGCCCTGTGGTAGTCTATTTTTTAGTACTTTAAAGGGGCTATTTTTACCATTCAGTAGAACCTTGAATTTGCACTTTGATGTCATGCGCTTTAAAATTTTAATCATCTTTGGATCTTGTATATTACAGTTGCAAATTTCAGTATGAGTTCATTCACCCAAACTGTGTCATATGCAGTGGTCAGATCTATGAATGCTACTGAGGTTTTAAGGCCTTTTTTGGAAACCAGCTTCTATGTGTAATAAGGGCAAGTCCTTGATTGCAGCAGCTGCGAGAGTCTCTGAATCCAGCTTGTTTATTTAGAACTATAGCATTAATCAATGGGTTAATTTGATTATATAGTAATCGTTGAAAAATTTTATTGGGAATACTTAGTAAAGATAATGATCGATAGTTTGCTGCATCAGTAGGCTCTTTTCCAGGTTCTAGGATGGCTATAACTTTGCTCCTCGGGAATTTCTTTGGGGTGTTCCTGCTTTCTAGAATTTTACAGAAAAACAAAAAAAGACACTTATGAGAGTTACTTCCATGATGTTTAACCACGCTACTGACCAGGACGTATATATACGTCCGCATTTCCATGGATGCGAAGTACATATTAAAATTGAAATACCACTGATATTACATTGACATTTATGATGGATACAAAGCTTTTGAGGGTGCATGTTTGATCTTTAATGGCCGGTAAGGTGGTTAATGAACTCAGGATATATACCATCCAGGTCTGTTGCTTTGTTTTCTTTTTCAGTGATTTAAATGCTTGAATCAGTTCATTTTCAGTGAATAGCATTCAGAGGTGGTTATTTTGTTTGGCACATGGATATATTTGGTCCTAATTTCTTTAGAATAGGATGCGCTAAACTTTACATTGTTAGATACTTGCTGGATTCTAGTTGCTATGTCATTAGGAGTGATCTGTGAGACTTTCTGCTTAGAAACTGATGCAGTTCCAAGTTTTTTGGAGCAAGGCCCAAGCCTTGTGGCTAGAGTGAGTGAAGTCTAAATTGTGGTTTTCCAATGTTGCCATCATTGTTCATTAAGCATTTCTAAAATTCTTTTTCCAATTTCAGGATCTGGATCTTTTATATATTTTTTGAATAGTTCCTTAGTTTCAGGAGACAGGCATGGAGTGTGGAAATTTCTTGGTATACATCGTTTTGCAGCACCTATCAGTACTCCTACAAAATGTTTGTAATTTTTGACTTCAGGTTGGAACCAACAGATGTCAGATTCAATTTCTTTAGAGTACTGTTCCCAGTTAGCTTTGAGAAAATTCCACCTTGGTCTTTCCAGATGTTTCTACAGTGACTATAACAGGTCTATGTTGAGATTGTGGAAAGAGTTCAAAAACTTTCCTATCAGTGCGTAGAGGATCATCCTCAGTGTTGCAATTGATAAAGGATGTCAGGGTTTGGATCTTTCTTTATGAAGTACCATTTAAAGGTTCCAGAGTCTTTTGCATCAAAAACAAGTGATAGCTCAAGGCTTTCATAATAGTGTGATAGGAAAGACAGTCAGTGTTTTGCCCAAGTATGGCATCACTGTTATACCTGTATTGCCCAGAGATGACAGTGATTAGATGTGGCAGAAAGCAGGGATTATTTATTATTATTATTATTACGTGACACCTCCAGGGAGTCCAAGGATTCATCATGGGAGGGCACACTACTCCACCTTGCTAAATGCATCTCATCCTTTCCACTACTACTTAATTCTCCTACAACACTACTACTATCGACGGCATCTATTGCCCATCATCACCAACAACAGTATTTTTTGTCTGTAAATTGCATGTGTTTTAAAGGCCGATTTGTCTATACATGGGATGAAAAACCGGCTCCCACCATATGAGATCAGCTAACTCACCTTCAATTGAAAAAGCCCATATAATAAGGTGACCAGATTTTCAAAACAAAAAAAAAAGAGACATTTTGAATTTTTCAGCAATTAAAAAAGTGACAAAAAGGGAATACTTCTGGTATGCTCTACATAAAAATGGAATAACATATAATTACAGTACGCAGGACTGAAGTCTGCATTATAATTATGGAGTATCAACATTATTATTATATTTATATGAAGACATTATTTCTTACAAAAGTGTTGGTTCTTTCAAGATGCACTCATAAAAGTCAATACACGAAATGTCAAAGTGTGTCTTGATCACAATTATTGCTTTCATAGTCTTGGTGTTGAAGCAGCTCTTTTCATCAGACCACAAAGAACTAACGAGAGAAAAAATTCTCTCTACAGCTACATTTGTTACTGTGATTGCCATAACAAACGCAACAACTGGCAGCATGTTTTTGTAGTGTAGCACCTTAAACATGTCACACCATTTTTTGTCCACTTCAGCGTTTTGTACTTCCATTCTTACATCTTGGAGTTCACAACATTATTTATAAGGCTGACTTCATAAATAAATCTTCTTCATCGACTGAATATTTCGCTGTCAACGTCACCGATTGCTTTTAGGCTGCTTGCAACTTCAGTCCAAGTTAGTGGAGTCTGCAACTTAATCCAGTGAAATGAATGCTTTCGATGGCTGGAAATGATAAGTCCATTTGCTTAAATATTCAAGGAAAGTATCATAAAATAAATTTGTAGTGTCTAAAAATTCTATTTCATCAAAGACACCCTCATCTTTTGAACTCTGAAATAACTGATGACAATGTGAAATAACTCTGAAATAACTGTAAATGTGAAAATATAGAAATATTTTATTTACAATTGTTTCTATATCAACAGGAAAAATATTAGCACTTGTCTGTACACCATTATGAACAACATGAGCAGCACAGCAAATAGCATGAACGTTCATTTTCAACCCTTTGTTGAGTCTTGAAAATACACTGTTGGAACCACCGTATTTGGATCCATCGAAGTTGGTGTTGCAGTTATCTGCAGAAAATGCAATAATTTTCACTATACACAATAATCTGGATGAAATATCACCACTCGCAATATATACTCGGTTAAACTTTCACAATTACTAACAGACCGGCATAAGAAGCAAAAAAAACAAATGGTATGGTAGACAAAGTAACATTATTATTGCCCAGATGCAGCAGTGCTGCCACTGGTTGCAGCATTTTTGTCCTATCGCAGAGAGAGAACATTCATAATGGTTGACAATCGTCACAGCATGCATGTTTTCGATCTCAAGCTATCACATGTCATCAGCAGAGACATTTTCCTTTCTATATTCAAACATACAAGAATGAAGTCATGTCACAAATTCAGAAAAGGGACAAAATGGGACTAAAGTTAATAAAAAGGAATGCCTGGTCATCCTACCATATAAGGTTTTCCCTCGTCATGACGAGAATCAAACCAGGGGTCTTTTCCAATCTAAGGGTGCAACGTTCCACTATTCTTCCAATTGCGCTACGACAGCTACATTATGAATGTAGCATAAATATGTGAAGAGAAAGGAGTGCAGTTTGTTAATGTGTGGAATGAGTTTGAAGGATGAACTGTATAAGAGTGATGGACTGCATTTCAATGGTTTGCTGTGAGTCATTTAGAGAGAGACTGCTGTAAGAAGGGAGAATAATGAATGCAGAGAATGAATCTCCGTAAGTAAGAAATTATGTGAAAGAGTAGGGGAGTAAGGAAGTAGAGATTGAAGCAGTGCTTATAAATGGACAGGGAACCAGTGCTCAGGGTGGACAGGGAACCATAGCGCAAGGAAAGGCTGATGCTCAAAGAATGTGTGCACAGAGACAAGAAGAGAATCGAATGGCCTGAAATGTAGGGAAAGGAGGTGGATTTGAAGAAGGTTCTGGGATGGACAAGGAGAAAAAGAAATGGCTCGAGAAAGGTATGGAGAAGTCGCATCTAATTAGTGAAACTTATTATAGATCCAAGAATGAGCTGTTCTGTTTGTATACGAATCATAGAAGTATGAGCAACAAGAGAAATGAAATGGCTGCATCGACTGAGTTTGTTAACTTAAAAATTGTTGGAATAAGTGAGACATGATTGATTGAGGATACCATCCTGATAGGAATAAAGATGGATGGGTATGTTTCTCAAGAAGATAGAAAGGGTAAAAAGAGAGGTGGAGTACTATTGATGATAGAAAAAGAGTTATATCCATACAAGGTAGAGATGCAAGGGGGGGAGGATAATGACAGTGGTTTTGAGGCAGTATGGTGTGGTGTGAGATAGAGGTGGATAGAATGAAATACTTAGTCGCATATTGCTATAGACCTGGTAATGTGGAGGATAGTGACCATATATAATTATAAGCAAATTAGCCAAGCAAATAGGAAACAATCATTATGGTTAATTTTAATTATGGCAATACAGAATGGGATGACAATTAGAGATAGCAACCAAAAGTAACAAAAAACAAATTTCTCTAGTTTTTGAGGATAACCACCTCAGACAGTATGAGGAATGAAGATTTTGGATTTGATCACCTCATCAGAGGATGTCATTATAAATGCAGTGGAAATCTCCCTCCAGATAGCGAGAGTGTCCATGAAGTGATTACCTGGATGGTTGCCAGCCATATGAGGACCTCTGTGAGGAAATCATATATGTGTAACTACAAGGTTGGTGATTATAAGAAGCTCAGGAGATAGCTTGCAAGTTGTAGTATCGAATGAGGAGTTAGTTGGAAAGGAAATCAGTGCTGCTTGGGTGCTATTTAAGAACAATCTAGTAGAAGTAATGTCTGAATGTATTTCAATAGTCAGAAGGTTAAATAAGGTACGTGTGAAATGAAGGAATGAAGCGATTACACATGCTATACAATGAAAAAAGGAATTGAGGAGTGGTAATAATCAATTCCATGAAGAATACAATAGAACAGGCATTCTCTTCTTGACTCAGTTGGTAAGGTTAGCAAAAGTTCAGTATGAGAAGCAGTCAGTTAATGAAGCCAAAAAAATTCTAGGGAGTTCTTTTAATATATAACCATAATATATAATTTAATATATAAAAAAAGAAAGAAAGAAAGAAAAGAATGATTATGGTAGGATGACACTGACTGGAATAGTTGAGTGATGACACTGACTAGAATAGGATATAGTTGAGATATTTAATGAGCAATTCATAAAGGCCTTTCATCTTGTGAATGTAACATCTTGGAGAGTTTGAGAGCAGTGGATGAGGAGGAGAGAATAACTGTGAGTGAGCATGAAGAATATTGTAAAATTAAGCAATTCGATGTTAATAAGTTCCAAAGGAGTGAAAGAAGGCAAAATAGGGAGGTGACAGAACTCAAACATCAAATTAAAGCCCAATCTGAGTGTCAAGTGTTGCGATTAAAATATTGGAGAAGCAAATGATAACCAGGATCCAGAACTGGATTGACAACAGTGGTATTATCTTTGATGGACAGCATCAATTGCTTAAGGGAGGTCACGTTTTAGTAATCTACTTACTTATTACAATAAGGTGACAGCTGCATTGGACGAAGGAGACGGATATACAGTGGTATACTTTGATTTTGGAAAAGCTTTTGATAGGATTACCAGATGATAAATTGATAATCAAACAACAAGAATGAATATCAGTGAATGAACATACAGGTAGGCTATCTGATAGGTATCAAGAAGTTGTGTATAGAGGAGCAATATCCCATAAGAGGACGGTCACTAGTGGTGTGCCTCAGGTGTCTGTTTTTAGGACCATTGCTGTTTAACCTGTATGTTAGTGATACTGGAGAAGATTTGCTTGGCAAGATTCAGCTGTTTGCAGATGATGCAAAGTTGGGATGAACTAGGAGGAATAGTGTATTTCTGGCATTACAAGAAGACTTGAATAGACAGTGAATTGTGGCATGAAAGTGGGGATGTCAGATCCATGTTGTGAAATGTAAGGTTTTAAAATTTGGAAAACAAACATGGGATTGTAGAATCCTTGTAGAAGTAAGGGGATTCTTGTCCCAATGTATAAGGCCTTGATTAGGCCACATATGGACTACTGTGCACAGATTTGGTCACCTGGTTTTCAAAAGGATGAAGAGATATTGGAAAGAGTCCAGAGGCAATTGACTAAGGTAATTTCTATTCTCTGGAATGCTGAGTAAGAAAAATAGTTGAAAAAATGCAATTTGAAGAGTCTAGTGGATAGGAAGAAGAGGAGTGATATGATAGAGACATACAAGTTGGTAAAGAATTGAAGGGGATACAAATCCCTTGATGTTTATCTGCCAGTAAGCGAAACTCTAAGAACTAGGACTAAGATCTATGAGTTTCATACCGAAAATCTATCGGCAAATCCAAGTGTAAGTAACCACTTGGTAGTACAACACCAACACAACTCGTATCAAAGGTGGAGCAAGCTCCCTCACTAGCCTTGATATTTTCTCATAATGTAAAAAATATTTTTTATTATGAGAAAATATTTGCTGATAGATTTTCGGTATGAAACTCACAGATCTTAGTCCTAGTTCTTAGAGTTTCGTTTACTGGCAGATAAACATCAAAGTTTATCTGCCAGTAAGCAGATAACTTTGATGTTTATCTGCCAGTAATTTGTACCCCTTCATTATTATTAAGGTTGCAAGAAAAATAGTCTTTTGGCTTTTATTCTATGTTATAATATACAGGCACACCTTTATGGCATTCATATAGTGAAGGTATGTAAGTTCTTTTCACTTAAACCTTGTTATCTTGCAGGTCATATCTACCTACTCACTGATGAGACCTCAAAAAAGGTTGAAACCGGTCTGGATAGTGACCTCTCCTCATAATGTAATTACAGTATTACATCCCCTAGGAGATGTGTGTTTTTACATTATGAGAAAATATCAAGGATAGTGAGCGAGCTTGCTCCACCTTTGATACGAGTTGCCTTGGTGTTGTACTACCAAGTGGTTACTTACACTTGGATTTGCCGATAGATTTTTGGTATGAAACTCATAGATCTTAGTCCTAGTTCTTAGAGTTTCGCTTACTGGCAGATAAACATCAAAGGATTTGTATCCCCTTCATTATTATTAAGGTTGTTGCCAGAAAAATAGCCTTTTGGCTTTTATTGGTAAAGAATTGTTATATGATTAATGTAGAAGTTTTTCATGAAATGGTGGGGGGATGAGGGGTTATCACTGAAAGCTGCATAAGGAGGATGTGAGCAGGGGAGTGAGAAGCAAGTATTTTTGCATGGAGAGTTGTGAATGATCAGAATGCATTGCCTGAGAGTGTAGCATCTGCAGAGAATATGAATGTATTTGAGGCATGGTATGATGAGCTGTGAGAATGACAAAGGGGCCTCTTGTGATGAATCTTTAACTCCATGGGGGGGTCTTGTGATGATAATAATAACATCATCTTACTAGTTCATGATACAAGGGTGTACTGTGTATTTGAAATAGGAAGTGATTGCCATGTAGTTTATTATTATTACCCTATATAAGAAAGTTTTGAAAAGGATCAGTCAAGAAGGTTTCTGATTTTCAAAAAAACAAAAAAAAAAAAACTTGGATACTCAATGGTAGATCCTGAAGAAAATGCTGATTCAACCAGAGAAGCATGTGGTAAAGTCGTCTTCAAGAATGGAATAATCAGAACACCATGATGACAACTTTACCATATGCTTCTCTGGTGGAATCAGCATTTGCTTCAAGGTCTACCATTGAGTATCCAAAGTTTGAGTTTGTTTTTCAGCCTAAAAAATTTAAAAGGCTGTTCTAGAAGAGTATCAAAAATTGTTACCAATTAGGTCAAGATATGCTTTGAGAGAATAAGGAAAATAATGTAAAGAAAGCAGCTAAACACAAGTCTTGGGAAGACATTAGTAAAAATACAGAAGATATATATCAGGAAGGTGACAAACCATTCTTTTGTCATCTTCCTGATATTTATGTGATAAAAAGTATGGCCTATCTTTTAAAGAAGCTTAAAAATGGAGGAAAGAGTACTATAAAAGTAATCAGATGATAAAGGCAAGATGAAAACTGAAGATATTCTAGATGTCTGAAGGAATTAGTTTTGAAGATTGCTAAATGAGACCAGAAGTAATGCACCATATTAGAAAAATATTCAAGAAGAAAAATACAATCAGGAGCACATATGAATACCTGAGGTAGAAAAAGCAATCAAAAACTTGAAAGAAAAAGAAAGTCAGCTGAAGTAGTGATATCTGACCAAAAATCATCAAACAAAGATGAATATAAGAGTTTCACAATGATTGTACTGTCCAATTCAAAGAGGGGAGTAGAAATGCTTACATCCATAGTAATCCTTAAGCTGCACATGCCCCCTAGGTGGTGCTAAATGAGCAACAGCGATACTGGACACCAAACTGCTAATTTGTGGGACTTCTGGCAGTAAAGATAGGACATATGTCAAATGGGCAAAACTGGCAGCTTTAGCCACCAATTCCATGATCGCTGCCATGAGACATCAACACCTATACATCAACACAATGCCTAAAGTCCAAGTACTACATTGAAAGTTTAAGCTATAACAAGTGCCAGATTTGGGGGAAACTGCTTCTAAAAGAGAGCATTGATATAGTCATTATACAAGAAACACATATTGAAAACCTGTCAAATGCTGCAGAAGATATATTATCCCCAGTTATTGTATTATACACAATAATTGGAACCACATATGCAAGAAGCACTATCACTGGGATATCATTTCTCACACAGAAACAATAACTATTTTTCTCCTGGACACAGTCAGTTTTACCCCTATATGACCGCCCTGCAATATTATGCATGTGATTTTAATAGTCCTCATATATATAGAGAAAATATAAGAATAGTGACAAAAATGAAAAGGCTCTGGTATGTAGGTAGATATCAATCATTTGTAACTTGTCTTTGACATGAAACAACTAGGAGGAACCTTGCACTCTCGAGCCGTAAAGCCTGAACATTACTACAAAAACTAGGAGGTACTTCAACTCAGAACACCAAGAACAGCTGTGAATACACCTGAATTAAATAGCAAACCATATGATTAATCTCTCTAGAATATCTGAGTTAAGAAAGATATGAGAAATGTTAAAATGGAACTGGATCAGGCAAAGTGTGAATCTATCATGGAGTCTGAATTTTCTCACTCTTTCACTCCTAAAAATTGATAAATGAATTCAAACTAGTAAGAGTGGAAGAGCCACTGGTTCATATGGCATGATTCTGGAGTTTGCTAAGCATATGAGCCAAGTAGCTAGAAAACAGCTCTGCTATTTCTATTCAAACATACTTGCTAGTGGTAAACTACCAAATGCCTTTAAACAGTCTATGATAATAACTATATTAAATCCTAACAAAAGTGGGAACAAGTCAGAAAATTACCACCAAATAGTACTGCTTAGCATATTTAATAAGATCTTAGAAAGATTCATTTATAATCCTTTATTATTATTATTACGTGACACCTCCAGGGAGTCTGAAGACTCATCGAGGGAGGACAACTACTCTACATCTCTATCTCCACCACTCAATCCACCAACTACACCAACGCCATCTACTCCCGCCACCACTGCTAGCATTTCCGCAGACAATCCATGCCCACGGCAAGATCCGAACCTGCAGCGTTTTGACTGAAGAGGCAGATGCTCTAACCGCTCAATCAACCAGGCAGGCCATTCAAGATCAAACACTAAGGTATGACTTACTGTGTAATGTCTCGTTTGTAAAATTTCAAAATTGCATGACACACAATCCCTTACCTACAGAATGTCACAGCGCAACCAACTGGAAATACGGATAATCCTTAGTTTTTGAATTAATCCATTTTTAGAAGGGACTCAATGGTCTGTTTTTTAACATTGAAGTCTATGGGAGACCGCTGTGCACATCGTGATGCATTAGCAGGCACCTAGTCATCATCCGCAAGCGGAAGTGAGGGGGATGAAGCAGATGTTACATCACGCAGATGTCACACTGGCGCACCAATATGTAGAGAAGACTAGCTTTGCGCTACTGGAATAATGGCACCTGCCGATTTTGAAATGGATATTCCTTTACCAGAGGAACTGAACGTACATAAGATATAAAGAAAACAGCTATAACACAAATCAGAAGCATTTTTGCTGGATTTTTTGCACCACATATAAAACCTATTAGTGAAGAACTTAAGAACTAACCTAACCTAACCTTAAGAACTAACCTAACCTTAAACTAACCTAACCTAACCTAAAGAACTAACCTAAAGAACTAACCTAAAGAACTAACCTAAAGAACTAACCTAACCTAACCATGCAATGCGTCTTGCAATTTTCCAAAGGAGTCAAACACCGTCCAAAGCAAGATAGGGAGCTTCGGTAAACAAGCCGCGTGTGGTCGGCTGCATATTCGCGCAAGCAACCGTATCGTAACCAGAGACATACGGAGACCACGGCTGCTATCCTACTTGCAGGTGGAGAGAGAGAGCCAAGCATCACAGTGACGTCAACCTGATGTTATTTCCGTTTCATCCCCCTTCCGGTGATGTCTCTTCTGGTAGTGAATGAAGATGAGGTACCCGCTCACGCATTAGTGCATCTGCTGCGGTCTCCCATAGGCTACCATGATAAAGAACCAGCTGTTGGAAGGGAAGGAGTCCGATTTTCGAAATGAATTAATTCCCAAACCTGAAACGACCTGGAATTTTAGTAAGTTGCGCCATTCCCACTAAAAGGTAAGAAATTACATGACATGCTAATTTCGGAATTTCGTGTCGAGATTTCAAGCCTCATCAAAACTAAAAGCAAAATAAGTTATATACACACACGGACAAAGAAATTAGTGCACCTGGAAGAAAACATGGTAAAACGGCGAAACTAAGCAAATAGCTAGAGTGCGGGGTGGTATGCAAATGATCCAAGTTTGGGGCGACTACACATGCCCACACACCCTGCAGTGGCGCTGCAAGCACAAACTGGCAGCCTTATAAAGCCGGTGTGTAGTCGACAGTCGATTAAAGCGAAAAGCACCAGCCGACGCAAGCTAGAGTACAGCCGAGTAGAGTATATAATGGCGAGTAGACGCCGGAGACATCGATTTAAGCAATTTACGGACTTTGACAGAGGCATGATCATCGGCCTGAAAACAGCGCCCCTTATATGTGCTCCCATTAACACCGCAACATCGCCGACTTCGTTGGCAGTGGTGCCAGATGAGAGCAATGTGGAACACCACAGACTGGCGACACATGGTCTTCAGCGATGAATGCCGCTTCATCTTGGGGACAGATGATCATCATGTCCAGGTATGGACTCCTGGTCAAGGACACAATCCCGATCTCGCTATCGAGCGCCACACCTCCCGCACTGCAGGCATTATGATCTGGGGAGCCATAGCCTATGATAGCCGATCACCACTCATAGTGGTACGTGACACATTGACAGGGCAGTGGTATGTGGACGACATCCTACAGCCCCACGTTCACCCATTCCTGGCCGAGATACCAAGAGGGCTATACCAGCAAGATAATGCCCGTCAGCATATGGCTCGGGTTGCCCAGGCCTGCCTACGTTGTGTACAGACACTTCTATGGCCTGCCTGCTCCCCGGACTTGTCCCCTATCGAGCATGTTTGGGAGCAGCTGAAATGCCAGCTCCCACCGTGCCACAATATCCGGGATTTGGAGCACAGCGTCACAGGACAACATCAGGCATCTGTTCGCCACCATGCCGGACCGTATTGCAGCATGTAACGCCGTACAAGGTGGTGCAACGCGCTATTGATGATGACCGGATTGCGTACCACAGATCTCTTTGTAATTGTCCTTCAGCTCTGTTTTTGCCAACATGTGCATCACTCACCTGTATCATTACACCAATAAAATTTCAGCTGAATCCTATGCTTCCTTCTTGGTGCACTAATTTCTTTGTCCGTGTGTGTATTAAGAGATCTATCTATGCTAAGTACCTATTTTAGGAACTGGAGATTGTAGCCAAACCTAAATAACACAGAGGTGTCTTGTTTTCACCTCTGTCATAATCTGTTATACCATCTATACCTTAACAACTGCCTCAGTGCTAGCACCTTCCAGGTTTTCACAAAGGACTCTGTAAGCTGGCCCTATACACTGAACAATGATCTACTACAAGGCTCTGCTCAGGAGACCTTGCACTTCAATAAGTATATTAGTGATCATCCTGCCTAAAGGAAGTTTGCTTATGCTGATGATCTGGCAACAGTAACTCAAGATCAAAAACTAAAAGCAAAATAAGATATATATTAAGAGATTTAGCTATGCTAAGTACCTATTTTAGGAACTGTAGATTGTAGCCAAACCTAAATAACACAGAGGTGTCTTGTTTTCACTTTTGTCATAAACAGACAGAAAAGAAACTAAAAACTGAGATGAATGGTAAAACACTGAAGTACAACCTAAACGCCAAATAACAGGGAATCACACTGGATATGACCCTGACATTCCATCAGTATCTTACAACACTTGCTGCTAAACTGACATCCTGAAACAACATACTTCAGAAGATTGCCAGCACATCATGGGAGAGCCTCTACAGAGGTACTACAGCTATCAGCTTGGTCTATGCCACTGCTGAATATTCTGCAAATGTGTGGCTGAACCACACACACCTCTAAGGTCAATACCCAACTCAACACCAGCATAAGAATTATGACAAGAACAATCAAACTGACTGCACTATGCTGGCTCCCAGTTTTGAGCAGTATCACTCTGCCATGTCTATGCAGGAACCAATTCCTTCAAATAACACAAAAATCGTGAACAATTGACCTCTCAATTCACACTGATCTAGAAGTGATAGGACATGACAGAATTAGATCTCATCACTCCCACTTGAAACTGCAGAACAGCTAATCAATGAGGGATTTAATATTCCTGATCATGGAGTTGACTGAAACTGGATAGGTCCACAAGCAGCAGCAGATAGTGGATCACTCCCCAGACCCACTCAAGTCACTCCACCACCAGGAGTGGCGGAGTGGCTTGAGTTTGAGAAGCCTTGGCAAGGCTTCTCAAACCAAAAACACCACAGAATCCTTAGACAACAATGTGGTATGGTTATGCCACTATTAAACAAGCATGCCTCTGGGGAGGTACCTTAAGATCACCCACAGCAACTGTCCACCTTACCTGTAAAGGTGTTTTCTCCATATCAGGAATGGCACCAGAGAGACTCACACCAGACAGACTCAAACTCATCGCTACATGGGACATTATTACCATCATTTTTTTTGTATTTCTACCCTAACTGGACTTACGTCATTTGATATCATTAATAGCACTCCTCCTCCTCTCCATCTCTTCTGTCATTTCTAAAAATAGTATATCCATTACACTCAATCCCACTTACCATATCTGATTCTGATAGCCAGGTTTCACTAATGCCAACAATCTTTAGCCACATCGTATTCAATAAAGAACAAACTCAACCCCTTTGTTTCTAATGCTCCTGGCATTTGTGTATAGACATATCAAATTACGACCTAGCCTATTCTTATAATTAGATATGCAATCTATTTGGTCTTGTTCTAGAATTTTCTCTTTTTCCTCCTCAGACATACTTAAAAGATCCAAACCCAAAGCATATTTTTCTACTCCTTTGCCACATACATAAACATGTTCAAAGGCATTCATATATCTTTATCATATTTGTATATCATAGCTGAACTTTCACACACCTTTTTTCCTATTCCTCCCTTGATGATCTAGTTTCCCTGACTCTCTGCATTGGGTCTCATACCAAGAAGTAATTTCTCCAGATTTCTGATGTCAAATGAATTCAAATGCAGGCCATCATTCTTATATCTTTTCTGCCATCAAACATTTACACAGAATTCCTTACACAGTACTTTAAGATTTTTCCTTTCCAGAGAAAATGAGATGAGTTTAAATTAAATATCAGTATTTAAAAAATTCAGTTTGAACCACTTACTTCCTCTTTATATTTTTAAAGAAACCAAGTCGACGCAACTGCATGTTGACTTATGATGCATGTTACTCTTATGACTAATTACAGCTGTACAGAACAAGCAAGAGATGAGAACATAATGCATTTATCCTATCCAAGCTCTCTCAGAAGCCCAAAGTTGGTTCCAGCTTGTGAAATTCCTAACATTAATTAAAAAAACATTAACAACAGAATAAGACAACACAAAATGAAACATAATTTTGATATATATATATATATTTTTTTTTTTTTCTTTTTAACAAATCCTTTGCTACTTTTCTTTTTAACAAATCCATTTCAAAGCAATGCCACAAATAACATTAAGAATAGCAACTCTATTAATTGTGTTTACTTAGAGAAGCTACTAATACAAGAAATCTGACAAAATATGCTAATAAACATTGATTTTAAAAAAAGTTATAAGTATTTCTTGGACAAATTTCTTTGGCTTGCAATTTAATTTCAATTTCACAGAAAAATGTTCTTTTATGAACACAAATATTTCTGTAGTTCAGTAAATCTTCATTTAATTTCATGTGAACAGCATCAAACCCCCAAAGGTATCTCCACCTTGACGTGGCGGTGGGACTTGTGTGCTTCGACCCCCAAGAGCTATGCCAGCAGTAGTGCAACTACCAGAAGGGCCACCCAAGCTGGACAGGTCTTCATGGGATAGGAGCCAGACTAAGAGAGATACCTAGGAAAGGGAAACTCCGATACAAACCCTGGTAGTGGGCAGCAGCAACTACCAGTACTGGCCGGAGGCTGAAGACAATTGATGTTAGAAAGGCTCATAACCAGAAACTTACAAGCAGGACCAATATATAGACCAAAGGTTGTAACACTGTGATGGGGAAACTACCACATTAATATCCCGAGAAAAAGGCACATGGAAACTAGAAACAATCAAAATGAGATCAGAGATGGAGCCTCCATGAGAGGAGTCGTGCCAGACGGGAAGAAATTAGGCTTCTCGGGTCGTAAACCAACGAAAAACTGATACAGACAGAAAGAAGCAGAAAAATTATGCAAACATAGGAACACGGAATGTGAAAACCCTATTAGAAATGGGAAAACTTGAAAACATCAAAAAGGAAATGAAGAGGCTTAATACGGACATACTGGGAATATGTGAAACAAGATGGCAAGATCAAGGTGATTTCTGGGGTGACGAATACAGGATAATATTCTCAGGAAGAGAGAGAGGAAAAGCAGGGGTAGCAATAATACTCAAAAAACACTTAGGCAAAAAAGTAACCAACAATCAAACACAGTGACAGAATCATGGCAATTAGTATCCAATCTGAACCAGTAAACCTGAACATTATAATGGTCTATATGCCTACAACTGGACACAAAGATGAAGAAATAGCTGAAATGTATGGGTAAATTGAGCCAAACAAAGAGACAACACAATAATGATGGGAGATTGGAACACAAACGTAGGAAAAGGAAAGGAGGATAATACTCTAGGAAAATTTATCTTAGGACAGAGAAACGACAGTGAACAACATCTGGTAGATTTCTGCAAACAGAAGGTAATCGCAAACACAATATTCCAAATACACAAAAGAAGAAGATACACCTGGAAGTTACCCGGAGACACAAATAGATACCAAATTGATTATATAATGGTTAAAGCAAGATTTAAAAACCAAGTCAATTTAGTAAAGACTTCCCAGGAGCAGATGTTGATAGTGACTACAACCTTGTATTAATGAAAACACAACTGAAATTCAAAAAAACAACCAATAAAACAACAACACACAAAGATTGAAACTAAAAAATGAAAACATCAAAAGACAATTTCAGGAAATCACCAAAAAACTAACACGAGAAAATGCAAAGGAAAATACAAACAATAACGATAAGTGGAATCAAATAAAAGACAATATATCCTAAAAGCTAGTAACAAAATACTAGGAAGAGAAAATCAAAATATAAAACTATGGATAACTGAAAAAATATTAGATTTAATGGAGAAAAGGAGGCTATACAATACAAAAAAAAAGTAGAACACAAAGAAAAATACAAGAAATTACAAAATCTGATAACAAGAAAATGTAAGCAAGCAAAAGAATAATACCTCCATGAAGAATGTAAGAAGACAATAAGAACTTGAATAAATGAAATCTAGAAACAGCTTATAACCAAATAACAAAAATCAGCAACAAACTCTGAAAAAGGCATCACCTTTATATCAATGACATTGTTAGTGGATTACAGGGGGATATTCAGTTGTTTGCAGATGATGTGAAGGTGGAAGGGTTATTAGTAATAGTGCAGATGTGGTAGTCATGCAAGAAGATTTGAATAAGCTAGATGGGTGGGAAAATGAGTGGGGATGTCAGTTTAATGCAGCAAAATGTAAGGTCTTGAGGTTTGGGAAACATCGATGGGATGCTGCATACTCTATGGGAGGAGTTATACTAGAGGAAGTAGAGGGGGGGGGAGACAACAGATCTGGGATTGATGATTGATAGAAACCTGAAATTTAGGGGACATATTGCAAAGGTGGTGAAGGTAACACAGAAGATTGCTGCAATAATGAGAAGGATGCTGACCTGCAGAGATAAAACAGCTTTCATTCCATTGTATAAGACCCTGATCAGACCACACTTGGACTATTGTTCTCAGATCTGGTCCCCAGGATTTGAAGGGGATAAATTAACTGTGGAAAGGGTACAAAGGCGGATAACAAAGATGGTTTCAGCACTGTACAATGTTAGTTATGAAGATCAGCTGAGGGAATGTGGACTGCAGAGTTTGATGGATAGAAAAAGGTGTGATATGACTGAGACTTTTAAAATTGTTGAGAGGTGGTTACAGGGTTGACACTAGGGAGCTCTTTCGCTTGGTTGAACAGCAGGAAGGAGTAATGAAAAGGGGCCATCCGTGGAAGTTATGAAAGAAAACTGTGACCAAAAGGGTGAGGAGTGGTTTCTTTGCATGGAGGGTTGTTGAACCGTGGAATGTATTGCCTGATAGAGTGGTGAGAGCGAGAACGGTCAATGAGTTTAAGGAGTGGTATGATAGACTTTGTGTTCCTAGGAGGGATCTCCCACGATGAGTCTTGATAGACTTATGTTTCCTAGGAAGGACCTCCTCTGATGAGTGTTTGACTCCTTGGAGGCCTAAATAATAATAATAATAATAATAATAAATAATAATAATAATGCCTTAATAGATGAGAATGGCAAACTAATTATTTATTTTGAAGAAATATTACAAGAATGGAAAAATATCTTGAACACCTTTATCAAGAAGAACATGAAGAAAATAGTGAACCAGCAATAATAAAAGAAGAGTTTGAAAAAGCACATAAAGACTTAAGCCAGAAGAAATGCCCAGGAACCATAACAGATAACATCCCAAGTGAAGCCCTTCATTGGATAAGGAAACAAAAAATTATATATTTGAACTAAAAGCTAAAATATATGAAAATGGAGATCTCCCAGAGGACTTCACAAAATCCCTGATAATACCAATCCCCCAAGAAAGCAAATGCATTCCGATGTAACCAACACAGAACAATAGCCCTAATTACAGACGTTAGCAAAATCTTATCAAAAATAAGACAAAACCGAATATATAAAAGAATAGATTCACAACTAGAGGAAGACCAATATGGATTCATGAAGAAAAAGGAACAAGAGAAGCAATACTAAGCCTGAGAACTATAATCGAAAAAAGAATGGAGCTAAACACATATATGCTTTATGGATTTAGAAAAAAGCATTTCACAAAGTTAATTGGAAGATGAAGAAAAGTCACATTGACTATATAGATAGAAGAGTAATCAAACAGATATATGTAAGACAAATGGGATACATAAGAACAAATAATAAGGAAGAAACTGTACATATTAGATATGGAGTAAGAAAAGGGTGCATATTACCACCCCCTTGGTTATTTTTTTAAAAATGAAACTGCTAAAGAATTTAAATCTTCAAAAGAGCGAGTGACAGTTCTTTGTTGTGCTAATATGAAATGTTAGAAACGAGAGCGCCTAGTGACTGGAAAAAATAAAAATCCTTGGTGTTTTAAAGGTTGCAAAAGCTTGCTTGTTGACTATTGTTCTAGTGCAAATGCTTGGATGACTAATGCTATTTTCAACAATTGGTTAGTTAAGTGGGGATCTTAAATTAAAGCAAAAAATTGTCTTGTTAGCAGACAACTGCAGTGCACACACAAACAATTTATTGATAAAGAACAAAGAATTTTCTTGCCTTCGAACATTATATCATTAATTCAACCATGTGACCAAGGCATGATACAAACTGTTAAATCTTATTATCGCAGGGAGTTTGTGCAAGAATCATAGCTGAACTTAATTATATAAAAGAGTAATCTGATGCAAATGCAATTGCAAAAAAATATTTCCCTTCTTGATGAATTGCATTTGGTAGCAATGTCATGAAAGTAAGTCTCAGAGAAGACTAGTGAAAACTGCTTCCAAAAAGGTGGATTTTTAAGACAAACTCTGAAATTCCTTCTTTCGAAAAATTTGAATATCTTACAAATGAAATTTTTAATAAAATTCCAGACAGTATGTCAAAAAAAGAATTTGAAAATTGGTTGGATATTGATATCAATGTTGAAGTTGTGGCTACAATGATAGTGTCGGAAATATATCAAGCTGCTTCCAATGAGAACTTTAAATAGAAGAAAGTGAACCTAATACAAATATAGAAGAACAAATTTTAGAAGCCTCTCCAACCAATATCCAGATGTAAGAAGCTCTATGAATATTTTGTTGCATCGTGCAACATAGAACGACAAACATTGAAAGGCATTATAAGCATGAGCAATTTATTCATTGAGCTACTATATTCAAAGACACGACATGTATCAAAAATTCTAATAAGTTATACTTTCAAATGATATTTATTGCAACTCTGTAACTGATATTTTTTAAAGCAGTTAAAGATCAAAACTGCACTAAGAATTATATGGGACATCCTATATATTTGAGTCAACAGTTCAACTCTGAAATCAGCTGTATTAATTTTTTTTTTTTTTAAAATTTGAAATAAGAAGTGATCACACTAAATGATGATCAATACATTCCCGTGTCCTAAACCAGCATGAAGATATTACTATCAGCAATAACAAGTCAAAGAAACTTTTTTGTTTATTTACTTGCATATTCTGTCCATATCAATTTCTGCATGCATATCTTTATGGTAGATCAACATGGTATTAGTAATGATTAATACCATGTTTTAAACAGAAATACAGCAGGCACTTACCATTATTAGCTTTGCTCTTTTCTCCAAATTTTTCCAATACATGTTTGTCTAGTATTCATTTTCTACTCTGTTGTTATAGTTCATCCACCGATTACAGATGCCTCAACACTTCTGCGCATGTCAGAAAAAGGAGAATCCATTCCGATAATAGGTAATCAATCTGTCTTCTGGGTTGAGTTTGTTTATTATTACAGGTCGGAAATTTTAGCTTTTCTTTTACAAACATTGCCGTTTTTAAAGTGTAACTATTTTGCTTGTATAACAGTTGGAAAAATGTATGTAGAGTATTAACAAAATTAAAAAAAGTATAGCATAAAACAAAAATTTAACTAAGTTTCTTTTTAAGAAAGTTTTCTATAAAATAAAAATAATTATACAGAAAAATAGAAATTTTTTCAAATGAACTTAGATATTCTAAACTTACAGTTGAGAGAACTGAGACACTTTAATGTCCTAAACTGATTAATTATTTATGACTTGTTGTGACTCTTTTAACAAACCCAATCAAAAAAAAGTTGGAAAAAAATACTATTATCAAATCCTTTTAATCTTCAGTGTCATCTGAATCGGTGTCCAAATCACCATCACTTTCACTTACACCAAAGGTTCGCATAATTCTTCAATAATTCCATCTCTGTCCCAATACATATTTCCCAATGAGGTGACATGAGAGAAATATTTTCCCTAGTTCTGAACTGTAATACTTTCAATCGCTTGTTCTGAGAGCTTAAAAAGTTTCGACATGTCAATATCCCCAGTTACGTTGCGATGGCGAATGAAACTTTTCACTTCTGCCCAAACATACTCAATAGCATTAATATCGCAATGATATGGTGGTAGCCTCAAAGCTAGAAATCCATGCTCTTTGGCATCGTGTTGAATTTAAATAGTTTAGTTGTGGGCGAGTTTCTTTTGACCAAATTAAGCAATTCAATTTTTTGCATATCTGGGGAATGAGAAATGTTATTTGCAGAGAGCCAATCCATAAGAACTTGCTTCTTATTAGACCAATTTGGAACTTTGTTTAATCGAATAGAGTGATATGAAGCGTTATCAATTATAACAACAGCATTTTTAGGAAGATTTGGAATCAGTTTTTCTTCTGCCCACTTTTCGAAGATCGTAGAATTCATTTGCTCATGGTAATTTCCAGTAGTTGAATTGGCTTTGTATAGTAAGTTTGAATTCGGTAAAAATACCATTTCTCCATCCGCACACAAAATTATTATGCGGCGCGAGGCATTTCCAGTTTGTAGCACTCCACATTCTTCTTTAGACTGCCAACATTTTCCATAAGTTAAATTACTATCGATCCAAGTTTCATCTAGATACACAATCGGTCTTTTCTCCTCCCTGAAACATCTAATTACTCTCAAATACTGCGTTCTAGATAAAACAATGTCACTTTGCTCCATGATAAGGTTCCTTTTATTCTGGGACATTTTAAAACAAAATCCGATTTGATGAAGTATTTTCCTTAAAGTTTCTCTTTTCCAATAAAATTAATTTTTCCTTTAAGCACAGGAATCAATTTCGGAACAGTTGGCACTCTTTTCTCGACCACATAAAATTCGTGAATAGTTCTTATAATGTCTACATCAAAATCATTCAAAGCTACGGTTTCGATGGTTTTCTTTCTCTGGCAGTTTTTTTTAGGAAATTTAAATTTTGGGCTTACCTTCACCTTTTGATTACCAACAAATTCTTTTAACCTAGAATGTCAGCACATTAATCAATATTCTTTTGCAAGAGCTACTGAAACGTTTAACAACAGAACTTGTTGACTGTACTGGATCCATCATACAAATTAATAATAAAAAAATAATGCAAAAAAGCAACAACAAAAATCAAGCTATAATATAGTACTAGTACAGCGACAGACAAGAAAGCACGTGATTTTGCATGTTGGCGACCAATTCGTACATCCTTCATTTCTTTCTCCCCTTCAACATGAAGGGGAGAAAGAAATGAAGGATGAAATTTTGCCAAGAAACGACTATTCTTGGCAAAATGCCAAGGAAAGACCTACAAACGGTGGGCGAACTATAACATCTCCAACAAAGACTGACATCACCTTTTTTTTGTGTGTGTCTGTTACTTTCTCTAATGACTCAAAATATTCCTCAGTTTCTTCTTTATTAGAATCTTCTGTGGGACCATAAGTACAAATAAGTCTCATTATCTACTTTGATGTTTGTCCACATCACTTTCCTTGATACTGCCTGCCATTCAAGAAGCTTTTCCACTTAGGGTTAAATATACTCCAACTATTCCTTCCTTTCTCTGATCATTTTTGCCTAAATATAACATTTTGTAATGGCTATTTAGAAGAATCTTGCTGATTTTTATCTTCTGATTCAGTAGCACCAATTATGTCAACCTGGTACTTCTTTTCTATTGATGTCTGTTATGTTGGTTTAAGTTGTTAATGTTGCTCCCACCCACAAAAGTTTAAACCTAAGTTTTATTTTTCTATTTTTATCAATTATATATATATATATATATATATATATATATTTATTTATTTATTTATTTATTTATTTTATTATTTTTTTTTTTGTATTTTCAATTTATTTTCTACATAGCCCAGAAACCATGCTTTAGAGACTAAACATGGAACTTTTTCAAGCCGCTTCAGGCCTCGAATAAGTGGGACAGTGGTCTCAACACCACACAATGAAATTCATCTCCCACCTAATTGTTTACATTCATTCCAATAGCTTGCTGTTTAGTAGCCTTGTTTCCTAAAGAAAACATCAGAGGCCTAGATTAACTGAAAACCACCCACCCTAACTGAAATTCCATCATGTATATCATTTATATTTTGGTTAAGCGAATAAGAATACCATTATTTAGTCAACTAACTTCCAAACTGTCAGCCCATTCTCATTCATTTAGTTCCAATAGCTTGCTGTTCGTTCCAATTACATTCCTCTCCTCAATATGGATGCTTGGAGTGCGTTTGAGGAGAGAGAGGAATTGTATGCGAGAGACAACTTACATTTGAATAAGGAAGGACGTAGGCATCTGGAGAGATTGCTGTTCTGAACAAGTCAGTGTGTCCCAGGGAGGATGGTAGCAGAGGTGGTCTTTTGTAGGAATGGGTACTTTAGAGAAGGGGGACAACATCAGGTAACATTGCACCTAGTTGAGTCTAGAGGGGTATAATGCTGGCTCTAGAAACAACGGCATTTATATGCTTTATACTAATGCCAGGAGTATCCGGAATAAGGGAGAGGAATTGGTGGTGCAGATAGCATCAGCCTGGCCAAAAAGTATTGGGATCACTAAGACGTGGTTGACAAAAGAGGATATAATAACAGGAATAGAAGTTGCTGGGTACAGCATTTTTCGGCAGGATAGGAAGGGAAAGCGTGGTGGTGGAATACTGCTTATGATAAGTGACGACCTATGTCATTTAAGGGTGGAGACTTTGGAAGGCAGTGACACTAATGATTTTGAAAGCATATGATATGAGGTAGAGGTGGGCAAGATATGATATTTAGTGGGGTGTTGCAACAGACCCAGGAGCACAGAGGATGGGGACCAGGAAATGTTTAGACAGTTGAGTTTGCCAAGTGCAAGAAGAAGGATTGTTATGGGAGATTTTAACTACAGTAATATAAATTGGGGAGTGGCAGATGCATGTAGCAATAAGGGAATGGAATTTCGAGAATTCTTGAGGAACAAATGTCTTAGGCAACATGTAAGAGGGAACAAGGGATTCAAGAGTTTTAGATTTGGTTATAGCATCAGAAGAGTTGATAATAACTGAGATGACATCTTTCCCACCAGTTGGAGAGAGAGAGTGACCATATGGTTTTGGCTTGGAAAATGAATAGACATGCAAGAGTATCAAAGAGATGGGAACGTATGTGGAATTATAAGGCAGGTGATTATAATAGTCTAAGACAACAACTTGGGGAAGTTTCATGAAGGGAGGAATTGGAAGGCCGGGATATCATTAGTGCGTGGGAAATTATGAAAGAATATTTGTTTGCAGCAATAGTAAGTTGTATACCACGAGTGAACAAGAGGACACAATTTGGAGTAAAGTGGATGATAAACAATATTAAACAGGAATTGCATGCGAAAAAGAGGCTATGGAATAGAAATAAGGAGAGAAGAGAAGATGCATGAAGAGTATAAGACACAGGCCAGAAGAGTGACTAGTATGGTAAGGAAGACGAAACTGGAATAAGAGAGGAAATTGGCCCTAAGATCCAAAGAAAATCCTAGGGAATTTTTTAGATATGTGGCCAGTAAGAGGAGAAATGACTGTGGAAGAATGATATTGTGGGATAAAAATGGGAATAGAGTGACTGATGCAGAGGACATAGTGGAATTGTTCAATGAACACTTTACTGGAATATTTCATCCTGGATGAGTCAGTTTTAATGCTAGAGGAATAGGGCAGGTCCGAGGTTTAGGGGTACAGGTGGAGAGCGTGTTTCAAATACTGAGTACTCTGGATGTCAGCAAAGCTGTGGGACTGGATGGTATTTCACCACGAGTTTTGAGAGAATGTGCTAGGGAACTGACAGTGCCTTTGACCTGGCTTTTCAATGAAAGTCTGGCTGCGGGAAAGGCACCATGGGTACCTTTCCCATGGAATAGAAGGAAGGTAAGATAGTGCCATTGCATAAGGACGGTACCAGACTGGAAGTGTCTAATTATAGGCCAGTCTGTGTGTCATCAGTAGTTAGTAAGATCTTGGAGAAAGTAGTGAAGGACCGTATTCTGAAGGGGCGCTCTTGTTTTAGCAATATGCTAGACTTTTATGATAAAGTTAGAAGAGCATTAGATGAGGGAAAGGGATATATTGACGTGTTCATTATGTTGAATTTTTTCTTGACAATTATTCATAAGACTATTGCACTTTTTTTATATATAATCTTTGTCAAGTAGCTTTATTTTATCCTCCTACATGTTTCGCCAATTTTTTCTATTGGCATCCTCAGGGAATACAAACTAGTAAGCTAAAATGAAGGTTACAGACTAGGTTATAACTGATGGGTCTAATTCATACAAAAAATTGGTATTGTGCGTGACAATGTGCGTGTCTCGTTAACGTGATTTATTCGTTATGGTTCATGACATAATTGTTATGAAAGTTCATTTCTTTGATGTTTAATGATCTGATAAAAGTTTTCCAAATTTCTGGTAAAATTAGACCTTGATTCTTGTTTAGGTTTTCAGTTTTACGGGCGACTGTAGCTGCTTCTTTAAAGGTTCTATAATGGTAGTTATCTTCTATGTATGGAATAAGGCTCTTATCCCACTCAATGTGATGGTTAGTAGAGGCAAAATGGCATGAAAGGCCTGAAATGTCTTGTCTGTTATTTCTGACATATCCTATGTGTTCTTTCTTTCTCGTTTCAAAGCTTCTTGAGGTCTGACCTACGTAACTAATACCACATGAGCAAGGTATATTATATACTCCAGAGTACTTGTAGAATGGGTGAGGATCTTTTGATGATCTTAAAAATAACTGGCCTATAGAAATTATAAAAAAACTAAAATCAATGCACCCACTAACTCCTAGATTGTATGGCCTTCCAAAAATTCATAAAGAAGGTATACCATTACGTCCAATAGTTGATGGAATCTATTCTCCCACTTACCAACTGTCCAAGTATCTTGCGAAGATTTTACAACACATTCACGTCTCGGATACTTATATTGAAAACTCAAAACATTTTATAGATAAAATAAAAAACATCCCTATTTTTGAAGAGGATATACTAGCAAGCCTGGACATTACATCTCTGTTTACTAACATTCCAGTGGTTGAAGTCATCAACATCTTAGACAACTTGTTCCCAAGAAACATCACTACTTTGTTCAATCACTGTTTAACTTCTATTTTATTTGGCAAAAAACGATCTACAAACAACTCACTGGGTTAGCTATGGGTAGCCCCCTCTCACCTCCTTGTGCTGACTTATTCATGGAAGAGCTAAAGAAAAAAATCTTAACCCAGATCATTAGAAAACCGAAAATTTGGTACAGATATGTAGATGACATCTTTATCATTTGGGATCATACGAAAGAAGAACTAATGAATTAACTCAACCAAATCAATAATTTCCACAATACCATCAAATTCACATTAGAAATGGAAAAAGATAAAAAAAAACTGCCATTCCTTGACATTTTAATAAAGAAACAAACCAATAATAGTATCAACCTATCTGTATACAGAAAACCTACAAATACTGGATGTTACCTCCATTTCAACTCAGATACGACAGACAAGGATGACCTACTAACGGAATTAACCATAATATTCAGAGAACTTTCTTTAAATGGTTACCCAAAAAGACTCTACAACAAGATTCTCTTTACTGATATACCACATCGACAACGTGATGATGTCCATCAGTACCATTAGGATTCCTTTTGTCAGCAACCTTTCCAAAAAAATTAGCTAACCTTTTAAAACCACATAAGATCAGAGTGGCATTCAAACCAATCAACACTATTCGGAAATTTTTAAGATCACCAAAAGATCCTCACCCATTCTACAAGTACGCTGGAGTATATAATATACCTTGCTCATGTGGTATTAGTTACGTAGGTCAGACATCTAGAAGCTTTGAAACGAGAAAGAAAGAACACATAGGATATGTCAGAAATAACAGACAAGACATTTCAGGCCTTTCATGCCACTTTGCCTCTACTAATCATCACATTGAGTGGGATAAGAGCCTTATGCCATACATAGAAGATAACTACCATTATAGAACCTTTAAAGAAGCAGCTACAGTCGCCCGTAAAACTGAAAACCTAAACAAGAATCAAGGTCTAATTTTACCAGAAATTTGGAAAACTTTTATCAGATCATTAAACATCAAAGAAATGAACTTTCATAACAATTATGTCATGAACCATAACGAATAAATCACGTTAACGAGACACGCACATTGTCACGCACAATACCAATTTTTTGTATGAATTAGACCCATCAGTTATAACCTAGTCTGTAACCTTCATTTTAGCTTACTAGTTTGTATTCCCTGAGGATGCCAATAGAAAAAATTGGCGAAACATATAGGAGGATAAAATAAAGCTACTTGACAAAGATTATATATAAAAAAAGTGTAATAGTCTTAGGGATATATTGACATTTTCTTAGACTTAGCGAAGGCATTTGACAGGGTGCCATATGATAAGCTAATATTTAAGTTGCAGCATATGGGTCTGGATGTCAGATTGGTCAACTGGATTCAGGATTGACTGTCCTATAGGTATCAGAGAGTTGTGTATGGTGGGGCAGTTTCAAGAAAGCAGAGGGTTATAAGTGGGGTCCCACAGGGCTCAGTACTAAGACCTATATTGTTTAACCTTTATATCAATGACATTGTCAGTGGATTGCAAGGGGATATTCAGTTGTTTGCAGATGATGTGAAGCTAGGAAGGATTATTAGTAATAGTGCAGATGCAGCAGCCATGCAAGAGGATTTGAATAAGCTAGATAGATGGGCAAATGAATGGGAGTTTCGGTTTAATGCAGCAAAATGTAAGGTCTTGAGGTTTGGGAAACATTGACGGGACACTGCATACTCTATGGGAGGAGTTTTACTGGAGGAAGTAGAGGAGACAAGAGATCTGGGGTTGATGATTGATAGAAACCTGAAATTTAGGGGACATATTGCAAAGGTAGTGAAGGTAACACAGAGGATTGCTGCAATAATGAGAAGGACGCTGACCTGCAGAGATAAAACAGTTATCATTCCGTTGTATAAGACCCTAATCAGAACACTTGGACTATTATTCTGAGATTTGGTTCCCAGGATTTAAAGGGAATAAATTAACTGTGGAAAGGGTACAAAGCCGGAAAACAAAGATGGTTTCAGGACTGTACAATGATAGTTATGGGGATCAGCTGAGGGAATGTGGACTGCAGAGTTTGGTGGATAGAAGGATAGGTGATATGATAGAGACTTTTAAACTGTTGAGAGGTGGTTACAGGGTTGACACTGGGGAGTTCTTTCGCTCAGTTGAACAGCAGGAAGGAGTGATGACAAGAGGCCATCCCTGGAAGTTACGAAAGGAAACTGTGAGCAAGAGGGTGTGGAGTGGTTTGTTTGCATGGAGGGAGGTTGAACCATGGAATGCATTGCCTGATGGAGTGGTGAGAGCGAGAATGGTCAATGAGTTTAAGGAATGGTATGATAGACTATGTGTTTCTTAGGGGGGGACCTCCCCTCGATGAGTCTTGATAGACTTTGTGTTTCTTAGGGAGGACTTCCCACGATGAGTCTTTTGACTCCATGGAGGCCTGAATAATAATAGTAATAACATTACAGACAGGAACCTAATAATGGGGGAACACCATAAACAGATTAGGATCGAACACTTTCAGAAAACCCGGTCAACTGTCTACATTTCTTGAAAGGCTATATGGAGGTCTCTTCCCAATAATGTAGCTTTGACCCCATTACTTCAAGTGGTAAGGGTAACCCATAGGATTACTTGGTCACTGAAAGAGACACTAAACATGCAAAGATATGGAAGTTCACAATTCTTCTTTATAAAAGTCTGATAAGGCCATATGTGTAAATTAAAGATGCCAAGAAATTATATTCTTGGTTGAATACTTTATACAAGTGCAAACAAACAAAGTTTGCACATGAAGTAACTTCACGACTGGGCAACTCGTATATAGGGAATAATGACTTCACATCACTTGCCTTAATATCCCATAATGCAAAGCACATATCCTTATGTACATGTATAATGCTATGCATTATGGGAAGAGTCACTACCTAAACCGGTTTCAATCTTTATCGAGGTCTCATCAGTGGGAGGCAGACCCAGAAGTGATATCAAGATTGAAGTAATTTGGAAATCATATTTCCATATACAAGTAGCTAAAGGTGTCACACCTTATTGCTGAAATACTCTGGATTAGAGATAGATGTTGAAAGTTTTCCACTTGATTATACTATAAATTAAAGTTGCCAAGAAACCATATTCTTGGTTTTATCCTTTATCTGAGTGTAATCAAACAAAGTGTAAGCACCTTTTGGCTACTTATATATGGAAATATGACTTCTGAATTACTTCAACCTTAGTTTCACTTCTGGGTCTTGCTCCCAATGATAAGACTTCAATAAAGGTTAAAGCCAGTCTGGGTAGTGACCCTTCCCATAATGCATAGCATTATACATGTCCATAAGGAAATGTGCTTTGCATTATGGGATACTAAGGCAAGTGATGTGAAATCATTAGTCTCTATATACAAGTTGTCCAGTCATGAAATTACTTCATGGACAAATTTTGTTTGCTTATACGTGGATAAAGGATTAAACCAAGAATATAATTTATTGGCATCTTTAATTTATAGTATATCCAGGTGGAAAAACTTTCAACAAGGCAATATGTGAATCTTCAAGAAAATCCTCATTATCAAGAAACCCAGGCATCTGGTCACCTGGGTTGCTTTGGAGACAAGGAAGTGATACAGAGGTTCCAGAGCAAGAGACAAGATGGTGTCTGTGGAATGCTCCCTATGAAACAAACTGAGAGTTTATGAGCTGTAGCAAGTTGGTTGATAAATAGAAAAGAGAACATATGATAGAAACATTTAAGTTACTAAAAGGGTTTTATAGGGTTGATACAGAAGAAATTTTCCAGAACTTAACGAGATGAATTAACAAGAAATTTTCTAGCACAAGGAAAATGAGTAAGGGCTATATTGTAAAAGTGTCATTAGGTTAATGTCATTAGTAAGGGCCTCAGGTCTGGATTTATTTATTTAATTTTATTTTTTTTTTTATTATTATTATTTTTTTTTGCATGGTAAGTGGTGAATAAGTGAAATAGGTTGCTAAAGTGGGGTGTTTTATTGCTGAATGCATTCAAGGACAGGTATGATAGCAATGGTGTGTAACAGTCTTGGTCTCCAACAGTGAGTCCTTGGACTCCATGAAGATTCTCAGGCAATAACAACCATGTGGAAAAATAATAAATTATCCAACCGAATGAAACTGAAGCTGTGATTCAATTGTTATTTACACTACTCTTTATGGAGCTGAGTTGTGGAAATTAGAAAACACGTAGAAAGAAAGAAAGAAAAGTGAAATATAATGGAGAGAATTCGAAACAAATGAACAAATTAAATATAAATTTAAAGTAAGTTTCTTTGTTTGGTTAGGGACTAAATTATACTAGACAAGAAATTATATTCTCGTTATAATCCTTTCAAAATTCACTATGCACTTCCCATAATGCATTGCAATGTAGATGAACAAAAGTGTGCTGTGCCTTATGCAATACTGTGGTAACTGATGTGAATCAACAACCACTATATACAAGTTACCTAGTAATGAAGCTATTTCACACCCAAAACTTATTTGCTTACACTTGTGATTAAGGATTAAAAATAATAATATCATTTTTTGTCTAGCATTATTTAGATATCAACTTGACAGATCACATACAATATGGATAATATCAAATAACAACAGAATTGCTTAGTCATATAGTCAGAATGCATTCACGGAGACTACCGCATCACGCAATGGATGAACAGATGAAAGGAAGACCATTATTAACATGATTATATACATTACAAACAAACACAATTTTGTAAGTAAACAGATGATGAGAGATCTTGCAAAAGATAAGAAAAAATAGCAAATCACGTTTACAGATAGCCTCATCCACTTCTAAATAGAAGAAATAATAAGAAACATCATTCCTAGTTGAAGGAACCACCAACTAGATCCATAAGGTAGAAAAGACAACTTCCATAACCAGATGGAAAGCCACTACTCTACTTATTGAAGACTGATAGGGCTAATGCCATATGGCTAATACTACAATTCTTAAGTAGTCTCCAGTTCTGTCCTAGCTCTTCTCTTCAAACATAGTGCAGATGACACCTTTCATAAACATGCTCAATGCAATGCATTTTGTGGAGAGAGTGTCTCCTCAACTTGAGAATACAGTAGCAAAGTAGTTCTGCCCGCTGGTACTAGAGAATACACAGAACTGAACCTAATAAAAGTATCATAAGGTTTAACAACAGCTAGCATATAATCCTACTGCTACTTACTCTTCCATATCATACATAGAGTCATGCATAGAAGACCGGACCCTTCCTGTGTGGGAGCAATGTTCAAAGTCTTTCATGCTCCAAGTTTTTAACATTACCAACCATAAACAGCACTAGCAAAAAGAATAGTGACAAAGAGGATCATAAAAAATCTCACACAAAATAGCAGCAAAAAAAAATCATAAAAAATAGGTGTGCGTTCGAGGCTATCTGGTGAAATAACGTGCTGTTACAAAGCTCCTGAAAGATCTGTTATTTTTGTTGATTTGTTGATTGTTTTCTTTGATTTGATGGTGTATATTTGGTGTATTATTGTGATTTTTGGTATGATTGTTGTACTACAGAGTTTTATAGCATAATTACAGAAATAATTACAAATTCATTATCATTAGGCCTAGAGCAGTACTGGCAGAAAACACGGCGGCAGCTTTGTCATTCCATGATTTTAATTTAGACTTCAGTCGTTTCGTTAAGTGAGGTGTGCTATATGTATTCTTTCGATTACATAAATGATTTTTGGATGTTTAGGGAGGATGGAAGGAGGGCTTGTGCAAAGTGCGACCTGAACGAGGAATTGATGAATGCAAATATGAAAGTAATGACAGAAAGTGTTAGTAGCGAGAATGTCGCGAGGAAAATGAGTGCACGTTCGAAAGAGAAGGATGGTGTGAAAGAGAGGGCGAAAGAATGTTAAAAAATCAGTATTTTCTTTTATATAATATAAAATTAATAATATAAAATCCGTAAAGGATGTTAAAAAGGACGAAAGTGAGGCGAGAGTGGTGGAAGGAAGCGAAACTAAGAGAACGAATGAAACTGGAAACAGCATGATGCAGGAATCGAAAGTGGAAGGAAACGAAATTGAGAGAACGAATGAAACTGGAAACTGCATGATGAAGGAATCGAAAGTGGAAAAAATTGAAAGAATGAATGATAGCAAAAGTTGGATGCATGTTGGACCGAAAGTACGGAAGTACAGAAGGATGAATGAGAGTGAAAGTGAGAAGAGGGGGTCAAGAGTTAGAAAATTAGGAAGATTGAATGATAGAGAGAATGTGACGCGAGATTTGGAAGTTGAATTGGATTGGATGAGGAAAGAGATGAAATGGATGCAAAATGAAATTAAGAAAATTCGGGTAAAAAATATTAAAACAAACCATGATGGCAAGAAAGAGTTAATGAAAGATGAGCGTTGTATGGCGACTCCATTATTAAAGGTGTGCTGGATGATAAAATGCATAAGGTATGTTTTCCAGGTGGTAAAATGAGTAGAGTGATTGGATATGAGGGAGCGAGCGAGCAAAGGAGTTAATGGTTTTAATCAGTACGAATGATTTCACAGAGGACAAAGAGAGCGTCAGAATGGATATCAGGAGGCTGCTTAGAAGGATAAAAGAGAATAGTGTGACAGGAAGGGTGGTCAGCACGTTGCCTAGGTATGACTGTGGTAAGATGAGGCGGAGAGCACGGATTATGAATGATATGCTGGCTGAAATGTGTGAGGAGACGGGAGTGCAGTTTGTTAATGTGTGGAATGAGTATGATGGACGAAGTGAGCTGTATGGGAGCAATGGGCTGCATTTGAGCGTTTATGGTGTGAGTCGCTTGGAGAGACTGCTGCTGGAAGGTAGAAAGGTGAGTAGAGTGAGAGAAAATAAATCAGATCAAGCAGGAAGTGATGCGGAAGAGCAGGAGAGTAAGTTAGAAGAGATTGAAGAGGTGGTTATGAATGAGGAAGTGAGTGGTATGAGTATAGAAAATATGAGAATGGGTGTGCAAGAGGAACAGGAAAACGGGGAGGCTCAGGGTGGACAGGGGTACATAGCATGAGAAAGGTGGATGCTCCAAGAGGAGGTGAGAGCATGTGTAGAAAGGAATGGGATGACCTGGGATCAAGAGGAAACAGTTGGAATTGAAAAGGGTTTTAAAATGAATAAGCAGAAAGGGAAATGGCCCCAGTCGAGCATTGAGAAATCACATCGAGTGGGTGCTATCATATCAGTGGAACTATCTGTAGATCCAGAAATGAGCTGTTGTGTTTGTATACAAATGCTAGAAGTATAAGAAACAAGGAAGATGAAATGGTTGCATTAATTGCATCTGTCGGAATAAGTGAGACATGGTTGGAAGAGGTCGACATCTTGACAGGAATAGAGATGGAAGAGTATGATGTGTTTCGTGAGGATAGAAAGGGTAAAAAAGGGAGGGGGAGTGCTACTGATAATAAAGAAGGAGTTATGTCCATACAAAGTAGAGATGCAAGAGGGAAATAGTGCCAGTGGTTTTGAGGCAGTATGGTGTGAGTTAGAGATGAATGGAATCAAATACTTGGTTGGATGTTGTTATAGACCAGGAAATGTGGGTGGTGGTGGATAATGAAATGTATAATCAAATTAGCCAAGCAAATAAGAAAAGGCTGATCATTTTGGGTGATTTTAATTATGGCAATATAGACCGGAATGATGAGATAGCAACTGGAAGTAAAGAAAATGAGTTTCTTGAGTTTTTGAGAGATAACTACCTCAAACAGTATGTAACAGAGGGCACGCAAGGATCGAGGGTCTTCGATTTGGTCATCTCATCAGAGGATGTAATTGTAAATGAGATGTCAAATCATCCACCAATTGATGAGAGTGACGATGAGTGAGAAAAGGGTATATGTGGAACTACAACGGGGGGGGGGGGGTGATTATGAAGAGCTCAGGAGCCAGCTTGCAGGTGTAGCATGGAATGAGGAGTTAGCTGGAAAAGAGATCAATGCAGCTTGGGGAATTTTAAAAAACTATCTAGTAGATGCAATGTCTAAATGTATTCCAAGGGTGAGAAGATTAAATAAGGTAGGTGTGAGATGGATGAATAAAGAGATTAAGCATGCGATACAGAGAAAAAGGGCATTGTGGAGGCAGCATAAGAGAAGTGGAAGTAACCAATTTCATGAGGTCTACAAAGACCAGGCAAGGAGGGTGACTTGGTTGGTGAGAGTAGCTAAAGAGAGGTATGAACAGCAGTTAGCTAATGAAGCCAAAAAAAATAATCCTAGGGAGTTCTTTCGATATGTAGCAAGCAAAAGAAAGAATGATTATGGAAGGATGACATTGACTGGAGAAAATGGTATAAAGACAGCTGTTGCAGAAGGTGTGGTGTAATGAGTAATTCATAAAGGTCTTTCAATCTTGTGAATGTGACTTCATGGAGAGATTAAGAGCAGTTGATGATGGGGAAGAGACTCTGACTGTAAGTGAGCAAGAAGTGTATGGGGAGTTGAGTAAACTAGAAGTTAATAAGGCTGTGGGACTTGATAATATATCGCCATGTATTCTGAAGGAATGTGCCAGGGAGTTGACACCTGTCTTGACATATTTTTTTCATACGAGTCTTGCACTCGGTCAAGTTCCTAAGGAGTGGAAGGAGGGCAAGATTGCGCCACTTCATAAAGGAGGTGAACGAACTCAAGCATTAAACTATAGGCCTATCTATGTGCCAGGTGTTGTGGTTAAGTTGTTGGAGAAGCTTGTGAGAACTACGATCCAGAGTTGGGTTGACAACAATAGTATCATCTTTGATGGATAGCATGGATTTGCTAAAGGGAGGTCATGTTTTAGTAATCTACTTACTTATTACAATAAAGTGACTGATTCCTTGGACAGAGGAGAAGGATACACAGTGATATACATGGATTTCGCAAAGTCTTTTGATAAAGTACCTCATGATAAATTGATAGTCAAATTGGAGCAGATGAGGTTGGATATTAGATTGGTGCATTGGATTGGAGATTGGCTGTCTGATAGGTATCAACAAGTTGTGTATGGGGGAGCGATGTCAAGGAAAATGAAAGTCACTAGTGGAGTGCCACAGGGATCTGTTTTTGGGCCATTACTGTTTAACTTGTATGTTAATGATATAGGTGGAGATTTGGATGGAGATATTCCGTTGTTTGCAGATGATGCAAAGTTGAGACGAACCATGAAGAGTAGTGAGGATGTTGTGATCTTGCAGGAAGACTTGAATAAATTGAGTGATTGGGCACGGAAATGGGGATGCGAGTTCAATGTTGCAATGAATGTAAGGTTTTAAAATTTGGAAAACAAAGATGGGATGCAGAATTTATGCTTCGTGAGGTTACATTATTGGAGGTGGAAGAAATAAGAGATCTGGGGGTAATAGTGGATAAGGATCTAAAATTTAGGGGACACATAGCCTAAATTGTGAAGACAACACAAAAGCTTCTGGGAATGATGCGGAGGACACTGATGTGTAGAAGTAGGGAGATTCTTGTTCCGTTATATAAGGCTTTGATTAGGCCACACATGGACTATTGTGCCCAGATTTAGTCAACTGGTTTTCAGAAGGATGAAGAGATGTTGCAAAGGGTCCAAAGACTGACTAAGGTAGTTTCTAACCTCTGGAATGTCGAGTATGAGGAAAGATTGAGGAGATGCAATTTGCAGAGTCTGGTAGATAGCAGGAAGAGGGGAGATATGATAGAGACCTACAAGTTGGTAAGGGGTTGTTATAGGATCGATGCTGGAGAAGTTCTACAGAAAACAGTGGGAGATCGGGGGAGAACCAGAGGTCATCCCTGGAAACAGTATAAAAAAGGTGTGAGTAGGGGAGTGAGAGGCAGGTTTTTTTTCGTGCAGAGTAGTAAATGATTGGAATGCCTTGCCTGAGACTGTGGTATCTGCAGGGAGTTTGAATGTGTTCAAAGCACGGTATGATGAGCTGTGTGTGTGATAAAAGGACCTCTCAGGTGAATCTTTGACCCCATGAGGTTTTGGGTAATAATAATAATAATAAAATACCATACATTCATACACATATTTATATATTTTGTTTATATAAAATATAATTAAAAAAACCATAAGGTAAAATTATTAATACCTGATAAGAAATTATATTATTCATTTATCCTTTACCCATGCATGAGCAAACAAAAGTAAGCACATGATGTATCTTCAAACAAGGCTATCTGTAATATAAAACTAGTGGACTTCACATCAAGAGTTAACAATGAGAATGATGGAGATGGATGGTCAGTGGGTAACTTGGTTAGATGGTTGACTAATAGGAGGCAATGAGATGTGTATGCAGTGTCCTGAGAAATGAAAGGTTCAAATGAGGTACCACATTTGTTATGCCTTGGTTTTGTCTAAACTAGAGTTGGAGAAGACTAATGTCAAAAGATCTGCCTTTTGTTTAGGAGAGAGGAGTGGAAACCTAGTAGGGCAGAAAGTTTGCTGAATGGCCTTGGAAAGGGATCAAAAGGCTCCACTGCCATTTCATCAGGAGGCAAAATAGTAAATTATCCAACCGATTGAAACTGAAGCTGTGATTCAATCATTATTTACACTTCTCTTTATGGAGCTGAGTCATGGATAATTAGAAAACATGCATTACCATTTGGCCCTTACAAAAGCCATTAGATTTAGTGATGATTTTTTTTCAGTTCTTACAGGCTGTAGTAAACTAAGTAAGAAACTATTATTATTATATGGTATCTCCATGGAGTCTGGAGAATCATCATGGAAGATCCAAATTAACTATTATACGCACAAAACCTATCATACCTCTACTTAAATTTGTTTACTGTCAGGGAACTAACAACTAATTCTGGCAATCCATTCCACTCATTCATCACTCTCCATGCAAAAAAATCTGGTCCACACAGTCCTGCTAACCACACTCTTTCACAACTTCCACAGATGGCCCATAATTATCTGACTATTTGTAGAATACTGAAAAATGTTCTTTGCATCAATTTAATAAATCCCCTTTAATATCTTAAAAGTTTCTATCATATCCCCTCTATTCTGCCCATCAGCTAAACTTTGTAACCCACAAACCTTCAACCTATCCTCACAGGCAGCATTCCAGAAGCCTGTCACCAGATTAGTCACACATCTATGAATCTCTTTTACCATCTACTAGTCGCCAAGAAACCCGGGTGACTAAATCTGTGAATGATGTGAATGGTAGTCAAGATTCGGCCAAATCATAGCATTATAAAGAGGGATAATAATTTCTTTCTCTTGTTAGTGACTTTTTCAACATCTAAGTAATCCGGTGTTTCTCAACATGGGACGTACACCCCACAGGGGAAAAATATGAATATTTTGGGGGGGCAATTAGAAAATGTACATGTACATATTTATACATATTTATATAATACTTTTTCAGAACTTAGCTGACTATTATGCTAGAGGGAGAGGGCATCAAAATTTTTGAGACGTTGAGGTGGGGCATGATCCAAAAAAAGGTTGAGAAACACTGAAGTAATCCTTTGAGCCATTTTACCAACTTTTGCAATATGCCCTCTGAACTTCAATTCTCTGTCCACTATTATCCTCGTTCCTAGCCTCATTATGGACAATTAGAAAACATGCATTACCATTTGGCCCTTACAAAGTCATTAGATTTACTGACGATTTTTTTTCAGTTCTTACAGGCTGTAGTAAACTGATGTTTACTACAGCCTGTAAAATTATGAGTCTCCAGACTCCACATGGAGTCTAGAAACTCATCGCAGAAGATCCAAATTAACTATTATACCTCTACTTAAATGCGTTTACTGTCAGGGAACTAACAACTAATTCTGGCAATCCATTCCACTCATTCATCACTCTTCATGCAAAAAATCTGGTCCACACAGTCCTGCTAACCACACTCTTGCACAACTTCCACAGATGACCCCTAATTATCTGACTATTTGTAGAATACTGAAAAATTTTCTTTGCACCAATTTAATAAATCCTCTTTAATATCTTAAAAGTTTCTATCATATCCCCTCTATTCTGCCCATCAACTAAACTTTGTAAGTTGAAGTTTAGTTGAAGTAGGTTGAAGGTTTGTAACACAAACCTTCGACCTATCCTCATAGGCAGCATTCCAGAAGCCTGTCACCAGATTAGTCACACATTTCTGAATCTCTTCTACCACCTACTAGTCCCCAAGAAACCCAGGTGACCAAATCTGTGAATGATGTGAATAGTAGTCAAGATTCAGCCAAACCATAGCATTATAAAGAGGGATAATAATTTCCCTCTCTTGTTAGTGAATTTTTCAACATCCAAGTAATCCTTTGAGCCATTTAACCAACTTTTGCAATATGCCTTCTGAACTTAAATTCTCTGTCCACCATTATCCTCAAGTTACTAGCCTCGTTAATTTCCTGCAATCCAGTATACCATCAAAATGATACGCTGTATACAACCTTTTCAACCCAAAATGCATGACCTTATATTTTGCAACATTAAATTCATAATCGTTATCAGCTTACCACAATGCCAATTGATTTAAATCATCCATGCAAGATATCTACATAACTTTTATCAATTACTGCTCTCCCCAGCTTTGCATCATTAGCAAACAACTGAAAACGAATTATAGCAGTAGGAAAGAGGCAACAAAGGACATGGAAGTGGTATTTTATTGGGATTCAATCACTAGAGGTGTGGAAAGTGAGAAGATGCATGAGGTTTGTTTTCCTGGAGGTAAAATAAATAGAGTAATTGAGACACTGGATATGAGGAATAAATGAGCAAAAGAGTTTGTAGGGGTAATAGGGACAAATGACTCGACTGAGAACAATGAACATGTAAGATTGGATATCAGGAGGTTGTTGAGAAGGATAAAAGATAATAGTTGAAAGGTGCCCAGGAATGACAGTGAAGAAATGAGGCAGAGAGCAAAGATTGTCAAAGATCCCCAGCTTTGCATCATTAGCAAACAACTGATGATGCAAAACAACTGAAAACGAATTATAGCAGTAGGAAAGAGGCAACAAAGGACATGGAAGTGGTATTTTATTGGGATTCAATCACTAGAGGTGTGGAAAGTGAGAAGATGCATGAGGTTTGTTTTCCTGGAGGTAAAATAAATAGAGTAATTGAGACACTGGATATGAGGAATAAATGAGCAAAAGAGTTTGTAGGGGTAATAGGGACAAATGACTCGACTGAGAACAATGAACATGTAAGATTGGATATCAGGAGGTTGTTGAGAAGGATAAAAGATAATAGTTGAAAGGTGCCCAGGAATGACAGTGAAGAAATGAGGCAGAGAGCAAAGATTGTCAATGATATGTTAGCAGAAATGTCAGGAGAAAGGAGTGCAGTTTGTTAATGTGTGGAATAAGTCTGAAGGACAAACTGAACTGTATAAGAGTGATGGACTGCATCTGAATGGTTTTGGTGCAAGTCATTTGGAGAGACTGCTGATGAAAGGTAGAGAAATGAGTGCAGAGAATCTGATCAAGTAAGAAATTATGTGAAAGAGCAAGAGACTAAGGAAGGAGATACTGAAGTGGTGCTTATGAATGAAGAAAGGAGTAGCATGAGTGTAGAGAATGAGAGAACGGGTGTGCAAGAAGAACATGGAAATGGGAATACTTAGGGTGGACAGCAGAACACAGTATGAGAAAGGTTGATGCTCCAATAAGATGTGTGTGTGTGTAGACAAAAAGGGAAGGGAATGACCTGGGGTCAAAGGAAAACAGCTGGATTTGAAGAAGGTTCGATGATGAATAAGAAGCAAAAGAAACGGCTGGAGTTAAGTATAGAGAAATTACATATAATAAGTGGTATCACTGAAACTTGTTACAGATTAAGGAATGAGCTGTTATATTTGTATACAAATACTATAAGTGTTAGAAACAAGGCGAATGGAATGGCTGAATTGATTGAGTCTGTTCACCCAAAATATGTTGAAATAAGTGAGACATGGTTGGTTGAGGATAACATCCTGACAGGAATAGAGATGGAAGGGTATGATGTGTTTCGTGAAAACAGAAAGGGTAAAAAGGGAGGGAGGAGTGCTATTGGTGATAGAGAAAGAATTATGTCCATACAAGGTAGAGATGCAAGAGGTAGTAGTAGTAGTAGTAATTTTGAAGCAGTATGATGTGAGATAGAGGTGAATAGAACGAAATACTACGGATGTTATAGACCTGGTAACATGGATGGTAGTGACCATGAAATGTATAAACAAATTAGCCAAGCAAATATTTTATGGGTGATTTTAATTATGACAATATAGACTGAGATAGCAACTGGAAGTAAAGAAAAATGAATAGAGTTTCTGATGGACAACTACCTCACGCAGTATGTAACAGAGAACATACAAGGATTGAGGGTCTTGGATTTGATCATCTCATCAGAGGGACACTGATATAAGGAGAAAATGGTATAAGAGCAACTGCTGCAGATGACATATTTGAGATAATTGAACAGTTCATAAAAGTCTTTCATTCTTGTGAACGTGACATCATGGAGAGTTTGAGAGCAGTTGAGGAGGAGGAGGAGAGACTGCCTATAAGTGAGCAAGAGGTATATAGGGAAACTGAGCAAATTTGATTTTAATAAGACTGTGGGAGTTGATTATACATCATGTGTTTTGAAAGAATGTGCCAGAGAATTGGATCTAGTTCCAAAGCAGTGGAAAGACAAGACTGTGACACTTCATAAGGGAGGTGACAGAACTCAAGTAGCAAATGATAGGCCTATCTGTATGTCAGTTGTTTGTGGTTAAAGTGTTGAAGAGGTTGGTGAGAACCGTGATCAAGAATTGGGTTGAGAACAGGAGTATTATCTTTGATGGACAGCATGAATTTGCTAAAGGGAGGTCACGTTTTAATAATCTACTTAGTTATTACTTGCATGGAAAGTGGTTGAACCATGGAATGCATTGCCTGATAGAGTGGTGAGAGCGAGAATGTCAATGAGTTTAAGGAGTGGTATGATAGACTTTGTTTCCTAGGAGGGACCTCCTGCAATGAGTCTTTTGACTCCATGGAGGCCTGAATAATAATAATTACAATAAGGTGACAGCTGCATTTGACAAAGGAGATGGATACACAGTAGTATACTTAGATTTTGAAAAGGCTTTTGATAAATTACTGCATAATAAGTTGATAGTTAAACTAGACAAATGGGGTTGGTTATTATACTAGTACATTGGACTGAAGATTGGCTATCTGATAGGTATCAGCAAGTTGCATATGGGACAGCAGATGTTCTGGCCTTGCAAGAAGACTCGAATAGATCGAGAATGTTCCCAGCAGTGGGGGGGGGGATGCCAGTTCAATGTTGCAAAATGTAAGGGTTTAAAATGCTATGAAAGTGAGGATAAAAAGTGTGTCTCAAGTCACAAGATTGAAGTAGTGGATGGAACTCAGAATACGAATGAATATTATTATTATTATTACATAACATCTCCAGGGAGTTCAATGACTCATCGAAGGAGGGCACCTACTCTACAACTCTGTCTCCACCAATCCACCATGCACAACTACCTTCATCATCTACACCAACGCCATCTACCGCCGACCACCATCACTAATATTTTCACAGATAATCACAAACATCCATGCCCACAAAGGGATTCGAACCCACAGCCTTTTGGCTGGAGAACGGATGCGCTAACCACTTGGCCAACCAGGCCAGCAATATGTGTGACGTAATGCCACATCGCATTCAGGGTGAGATTAAAGGTGACAAGACTGAGAAAGATGGAGAGTAAAAGTATTAAACAAAAGAATAGTATGACTGATGTAAAGAATGAAGAGTTGGTTCGATGAGGGAGATAGCTCAGTTACACAGAGTGATACATAGAGCAAAACGGGATCTGGAGCGAATGCAAAAATGTCTGGCGAGTGGTACAGCTGATAACAGAAAGAAGATAAGAAAAATAAGGGCTTGACCATTGAGAAAGAAATATCAAGGAGAGAGTGTTGTGCAGCTATTCAATCATAAAAGGTGTGATTGACAAGAGTTTGACAAAATCATGCTTTCCGAGTGCAAAAATTAATGATGTTAGTGAGGCATTAGAGCAAAAAAAAATAGGGTGAAAGAAATGATCATATTGACTGGAACGAATGATTCAAAAGGAGAAAACTATGGCAAGAGAGAGAAAGGACATAAAAGAATTACTGGAAGCAGAAAAAGAAAAGAGTGAGAGAGTTAAGATAGTGAGACTGTTGCTGCAGAATGACAGAGTAGAGCTGAGAACGAGGGCCATAATAGTCAATGACTCGATGCGTAGGTTATGCAGGAGGAGTGATGTGCAGTTTATGGATGTATGGAGTGAGTTATAGGCAAAAGGACTTATACAAGAAGGATGGTTTACATCTGAATAGATTTGGTTTTCGGAGACTGCAGAATGTTGTTGAATGAAGGGATAGTGGATGTGCAGAATCATGGAAACTAGACCTTTGTGTGTGGTGGGGGGGGGGGGAGAAGAGGTTGGGTGGATGTGCAGACATCAGTGAGTCAGTTAAGCGTAAGAACGTGCATAATATGTCTAAGTTAGTACCACTGGTAACAAACCAAAATGGGATAGCTAGTATAAAGCATCCAGATATCAGTGGGCCTAAGGGACTTTTGCACTTTATGCAGGAGAAATTTTGACACTAGTTAGTTCATCCTGGTCAAAGGTTATTGGCATTAATAAGACATGGCTGACAGAAGATAATATAGTTAGTGGAATAGAATGTGAAGTATATAGTGTGTGTGTGTTCAGGGAGGATAGAGAAAAAATAATAGGGGAAGGAATGTTATTGATGATATCCAATGAACTGCAACCAAAGAGAGTGCAAGCTCAACTGCAGGCTAGTGAAAATGGCACATTTAAGGCTATCTGGTGTGAGATAGTGGAAAGCAGAACAAAATATACAGTTGGATGCCTGTATAGACTAGGGGATGGAAAAGATGATGGGAATAGTATGCATCAGAAAATAAGCTCAATGAGTGGAGGGCAGATAATTGTTATGAATTTCAACATAGAACATAGAAAGGAAAGAGGAGAGGGCACAATGGATGAAAGAAATTGAATTTATGAAGTTACTAAGGAATAATTACCTCAGACAGCATGTAATAGAACACACTAGGAGTTCGAGAGTGCTTGATCTAGTAATTGCATCTGAGAATTTGTCTATAATGAATATGACCATGTTGCCAGAAATTGATGAGAGTGATCATATGGTCTTGATCTGGGAGGTGGCTAAATGTGTGGAATTTTCAGTTAAGATCGGGATATATGTGGAATTACAGGGCTATTAAGTATGACAAGCTTAGAAAATTGCTCGGATCAATGCCATGACATGTGAAACTGCAAAGGGCTGGATGCCGATTGTTTATGGGAAGTGGTAAAGGAATGTTTGAGTGAAGTAATAGCAGATTGCATACCTAAAGTTAGGAGAGTAAACCAAGTGGGAGTTTGAATGAATATCATCATCAAACTGGAGATGCAACAAAAGAAACAATTATGTGAGAGGTAACCTGCAGGCACATGAACAATAAAAGGCACAGGCCAGAAGGTATACTAGTCTTGTAAGAAAGGCAAAAGCAGATTATAAAAGGAAGTTAGCAATGCAGACTAAAGAGAATCTGAAACAGTTCTTTCGATATGCTACAAGTAAAAGAGAGAATGTATGTGGCAAAATGATTTTAATTGATGTCAATGGTAGGGATTTAACTGAATCAGTCGAAATAGTAGAATTAGTAATTGCTGGAACGAAAGAGCCAAAGGTTAATTAATACAGGAACTGAGATAAATGAAACTGAGGTGCATAACATATTACAGAACCTTAATGTGAATACAGCCATCTAATTGGATGGTATACCAGCTCGAGTTTTACATTAAGCGGAGAGGGAATTGTCAACACCCTTGACCATATTGTTTAATCTAAGTCTCAGCTGTGGGTCAGTCTTGGTTTTCCAAACTGAGGGGATGGAAAAGGGGGAAAATAGTTTCCTTGCATAAAGGAGGCTCCAAGATTGATGTAGCAAATTACCGACTGATTAGCATATCAGAAGTTGTCAAAGCATTCGAGAAATTGCTTAAGAGCAAAATACAGAAATGGATAGATGAAATTGGGATACTGTAGGGGAACAGCACAGTTTTGTTAAGGATAGGTCATGCCTCAGTAATTTGCTCACATTTTATAATACAGTTACAGCTGAGTTGGATAAAGGTACTGTACACCCACAGATGCAAGCCCCTTCAACACTTCTGCGCATGTCAAAAGAAGGAGAATCCATTTCGATATTAGGGTAATCAATGCATTTCGTGGGATGATTGTTTATTATTATACGTCGGGAAATTAGCTTTTCTTTTATGAAATTTCTAATTCTTAAAGTTACCACTTTAAGAATTAGAATTTTCATTTAAAATTTATGTATAAAGCACGTGATTTTGCATGCTGATAACCAATTCATGCATCCTTTATTTCTTTCTCCCCTTCAGCATGAATTGACTATTCTTGGCACAAAGCCAAGGTGGGCTCTACGAAGCATGGGCATACAATAATAGGTTTATAGTGATACTGCTGGACTTTGTAAAGGCCTCTGACAGGATACCACTTAGAATTCTTATCAGTAAACTGCAGCACATGGGGATAGATATAGGGTTGGTGAGATGGATAGGAGGGTGGTTGATGGAGAGATATCAGAGATTACTTTATTCATGATTAGAGTCCAAAAGAAGCCCTGTGACTAGTTGCGTCCAGCAAACTTCTGATCTTGGACCATTACTGTTTAATTTATTCATTAACGATATAGGAAAGGATATGAGAAGAACTGTTCAGTTATTTGCAGATGATGCAAAGTTGGGCAGAACAACAGTTAATACAGATGATGCATAAGGTTATGCATTTTGGGGTGAAAAGATTACCAGCTGTATACCACATAGGTGGAACTGTACTCCAAGAAATTTACAAAGCCAGAGACTTGGAAGTGTCAGTGGATAGTGAGTTAAAATTTAGGTGGCACATAGCAAAAGTGGCTAAAGCAGCTCATCAGATCACTTGGTTAGTGAAGAATACTTTGACGAGCAGAGACAAGCAGATTGCTGTTCCTCTTTATCGAGCCTTGATAAAGCTTATCTTGACTACTGCGTGCAGATCTAGGCACAAGGGTTTCTTGGTGATAAGGAGGAGGTGGAGGAATCTTACGAGAATAGATTGGGGATTTGTGTAATTAATTTGCAAAATTTGTGAAATTAATTTGGAGTTGATAGGCAGAAAAGAACACCTGGATAAGAAGCCAGACTCACATCACTGACATCATTCTTCACCATAAGCGACTAAAATGGAAATGGACCGGACACTTATCCAGAAGAGAAGATGAGCGATGGACCACCACCATACTAACGAACTGGATTCCAAAAGAAGGGAAAGGTCGATGTCCTAAAAGAAGGTGGAGTGATGAAATTGTCAAATTTTGTTGGAGAAAATTCATCAACCATTGCCAAGAACAGAGAAAAGTGGAAAGAACTGGAGGAGGCTTTTGTCTAGCAGGGGACAGAAAATGGCTGAAAAGAAGGAGGCAGAAAAGGGGTGACAGGATTGAGACATACAAATTACTGAGGAGTTTTCACAAGATTAATTGAGAAAAAATTTTTCAGAACAAGTCTGTTGGTGGGAGAACTAGGGGGACATCCATGGAAACTGAGTAAGAGTATAGTTAGTAAGGGTGTTAGAACTAGGTTTTTTGATTGGAAAGTAGTGAATGAGCAGAATAGGTTCCGACAGTCTGTTGTTAGTGCCATGACTGTGAATGAGTTCAAAGCAACATATGATAGATACTGCACAAAGGTTGGATAGTTCTTGACATGATGTTTAGGGCCATCCTCGATGAGTCTAAGAACTCCATGGATTTGCCCATAATAATAATCCTGGAAAAGGAAAGTCACTAGTGATGTACCTCAGGGTTCTGTTTTAGGGCCATTACTGTTTAACTTGTATGTTAATAATAATCAGGCAGTTTTGAATGGGAACATTCAGCTATTGCAGATGATGCAAAGTTGAGACGAACTAGGAGAGCATAACAGATGTTCTGGCCTTACAAGAAGAGACTTGAATAGATCGAGTGAATATTCACAGGAATGGGGATGCCAGTTCAAGTGGCAAAATGTAAAGTTTTAAAATTTAAAAAACAATGATGGGATGTAGAATTTATGATTGGTGGGCCAGCCTGGTTGGCTGAGCAGTTAGCATGTCTGCTCTCCAGCCAAGAGGCTGCGGGTTCAAATCCCTTCAAGGGCATGGATGTTTGTGACTGTCCTACAAACTCTATGTGCAAAGGGAATCTGCAACCATAACACTTAATATTCTATTATTATATAATAACACTTATTATTCTAGCAGAAGACTTCACTCCTAAAACCCAGTCAGGTACAGGAGTGACCATACAGCATCTACGGACATCAAATGTGAAAATTTGGGGGGGGGGGGGGTATATTGTTGGAGGTGAAGGAAATAAGAGATCTTGGGGTAATGGTGGATAAGGTTCTAAAATTTAGAGGACACACTGCCAAAACTGTGAGGACAACATAACAAATTCTGGGAATGATATGGAGGACACTGACTTGTAGAAGTAAAGAGATTCTTGTTCCATTATATAAGGCCTTGATTAGGCCATATGGACTACTGTGCACAGATTTGGTCGCCTGGTTTTCAAAAGGATGAAGAGATGTTGGAAAGAGTCGAGAGCCGATTCACTGAGGTAGTTTGTTATCCCTGGAATGTTGAATATGAGGAAAGGTTGAGAAGATGCAATTCACATTCTAGCTGATAAGAGGAAGAGGGGTGATATGATAGGCATACGAGTTGGTAAGGGATTGTTATACAATCGATGTTGAAGATGTTTTTCATTAAATGGTGGGATGTCAGGGTAACACAAGAGGAAGCTGTATAAGGAGAATGTGAACAAGGGAGTGAGAAGAAGGTTTTTTGCATGCAGAGTTGTGAATGATTGGAATGCCCTGACTAAGAGTGTGGTGTCTGCAGATCATTTGAATGTGTTTAAGGCAAGGTATGATGAACTGTGTGTATGACTAAAGGACCTCCTAGATCAGTCTCGACTCCATGAGGTCTTGGGATAATAATAATAATAACTGAATATTCTCTCTTAAATCTTTCCATATATCATTGATGTACAAATTAAATAGTGGCCCTACTACAGAACTCTGAGGTACTCCACTAGTCATCCTCATTCTCCTAGATTTCACTCCACCATATACTATCTGGTATCTGCCTGTCAGCTACACCCCTACTCATGCCACTAGCTTCATGTCTGTTCCTATTTGCTCCAACTTTTGTAAGAATTTTTCATGTTTATGAAAAATTTATGTGTGTTGAGGCTTAAGTGCTGTGAAGAATTCATGTTAGAGGTTTAATGGAATATGAGAAAGGAATAAAACTAATTTTAATACTTCCAATATTTCGTCTCCGTCACAGAGACATCTTCGGGGATTACAAAAACTTTTTGTAACAACACACACACAAATACAGTACAAAGTGAAACTAAAGTCCTATCTTAAACTTCCCAACATTTGGGAAACTTTAATTATCAGAGATTCCTCTTTACATCCCAAGCCATCTGCAAATGCCCATAGAGGGCGCACCACCTAGATAGGCCTTTAGTTCACTTTGTATTGTATTTGTGTGTTGTTACAAAAAGTTTTTGTAATCCCTGAAGATGTCTCTGTGATGGAGATGAAATATTGGAAGTATTAAAATTAGTTTTATTCCTTTCTCAGTGCTGTTAATATTCCATTAAACCTTTAACATGAGTTTTTCATGTGGTATTCTGCCAAATGCCTTTGCAGAGTCCAGCAATATCCCAGTGTAGCCATTTCCTTTATCCAATTCTGCTGTCAGTTTATTATAAAATGTGAATAAATAACTAAGACAGGACCTACCCGTTACAAAGCTATGCTGCCCACTATACAGTATTATATTATTGTCCATCCACTGTTGGATTTTATCCTTAAGCATCATTTCCAATATTTTAACAACCATTCCTGCAACATTAATTGGTCTGTAGTCTGCTATATCTCTCTCTTGGAGCTACCTTAATGCAATGAAACAATCTTATCCTCTTTCCACTCCCCTGGAATCCTGCCAGAGCTAAGACTTTGACTGAACAACTTCATCAGAGGCAATGCCAATTTTCTTGCACATTCATACAGTACATGGGCTGACATACCATCCAGTCCCAGTATTGTGTTCACATTCATACTTTTTCAAACTGCTGAACACCTCCTCTTCATTAATCTCAGTTTTGATATGCATCTCTGTCACATTAGCAACTGCAAAATCTCCACCTGGATGATACAACTTTTTGAAATGATCACTCAGCAACTCAACCATTTCTTTTGCTTCTGTCACCTTCCTACCATGAGAATTGTTTAAAGTCATCATACCAGAGTCATTTTTTTTCTCTTACTTGCTACATAACAAAACAACTCTTTTGGGTTTAGTTTGATCTGCTTAATTAATTTTCTCTCATAATCTGATTTGGCCTTTCTTACCAAACTAGTCATCCTTTTTGCTTGCACTTTGAACTGCTCATGAGTATGCTAATCACCTTTTCATAGCATTTTCTTTTTTTTGTGTCTCTTGCTTTATATCTCTACTCATCCACTTAATTCTCACTTAGTTTATCCTCCTGAACTTGGGTATGCAGTCTGATACTGATTCCCTCAAACAATCCTTGACCACTTCTCATGCATTATTGACACTCTTTCTTTGTAGCTTCTCAAGTCATAGCACTGCTCCTCCAAGATGACTCCAAAGTCTGTCATAATTACCAGCATTATAGATCAACATAAACCCATTCTTGACAGAGAATTCCACATTTGGCAACTTCTCAGAACACAACTGCATCGTCACTCCCCCCCCTCCAGTGTTGAGCATATGTCTAGCCATGACTCAAGAGTCATGGCTAGAGCAGCTTGAGTGTATGTTGAAAGTTTACGGATTGCTTTGATATGTTCATCGAAAAACCAAAGGCTTGGATAAGAGAAAGAGAGTGGAATGGGGAATAAAGCACTCATTCGAGCAAAAAAGATTTTTATTTTTTAGAATTGAACGATGGAAAAGTGGCACAAAACTTCTGGGAGTTATCCCAAATGGCACCACAGTAGTGCCATTGGATATGAAGCTGAAAAGGATAGAAAGACCAGACAATTCAGCTTCTTTTCTGGATTGACCTGTGAAGTTAGAAAAGGGAAAAGCAACTATTGTGAGCACTGAAATCTACAAAGAGGATTATCTCACTGTTTGGTAATTAGACTGTGAACTTTCATAGATAGATAATCAAAAAAGATCAGTATAATCATCAAAAGTAGGAGAGCAGTAAAGGCAGCAAATGAAAACAACAAGCTGTGGCAAAGAAATTCTGAGCAAAAGCAGATCATATAAATGAAATTCAAGGTCTGGTAACCTTTGATGCAGGATATCAGACCCGAGTACATTCCACTATCTTACAGAAAAGTATCGTGCATAATGCACTGTAGCAAGTTTAGGTGAGCTGTAGTCATAGAGGATGCCAATTGAAGTTTAGTGATGAATAAGTGAGTTTGGATGTCTTTAAGTGGTGGTGTACATTACTGATGTTGGTATTAATCCTCCAAGATGTTAGTCAAGTCTACATCGAAAATTTTTACAAAAAGTTTTGTTTTTTCATTTAACTTTTCGGAGTATATTGTTTATTGAATTTTTGTAATTTTTTGTGGAACTTTTTTTTTAACCACAGTAATATGTTGGAAAATTATAGAATAGGGTCATCAGCAAAGGTGAAGGACTTGTGGATATGACTCCCACACAGAGATTTCCCAGATCCCCCAATCCAAGCATGATCTCAACACTGTAACCAGCAAGCTGTAAGACTCTCCCCAAACACAACCTGACAGAGTAAGTAAGATGCAGATTTATTCATCCACTAAGCAGGAATCCTCCCAAAGTTTTACCAAAAGATTTAGTCGGGCATGTACAACCTGGCACAGCCAGCTTGCAAAAATCACTTTATTGCTCCATGCTAAAATGGAGGAAATGTAGGTCCCTAGATTAATATTTATGGTGTAAAGAACATGCTCAGAAAGGCCACTACCCACACTGCAAGGGGGGGGGGGGGGTTGAGAGAAACTGGAGATTTTACTCTAGAGTAGTGGTTCCCAATCTTTTTCCACTTGTGTACCCCTTTTAAACCCATTTCTATAAATTGTACCCCTTGTTTTCAAAATAGATGTTTTTAAATACTTACACTTTTGTTCAGTGCCTATCTTAATATAAAATAGTGGAAAATAGTTGTTTTTCCGGCATTACAGATTATTTTTCGTGTACCACTGAACGACTCAGCACGTACCCCCCGAGGAGTACGCGTACAACCGGTTGGGAACCGATGCTCTAGAGACAAAATATGGCAATTGCCACTTCATGCCACAATAAGTAGGTGGAAATGTTTCACCAGACAACGAAAGACATCTAATACTTGCTACCTTAAAAGCACTAGATTCAAACTTGACATTGAAAAAGAGAAAAAATAATTTGCTTCTCACAACAATTTGGCATAGTAGTAGCACATACTGGAGAACTGGTCATAATGATTTCAATTCCCTTTCCACTAGAAACGTAAAGAAGAATACAATTTTGTTCTTAATTACTTTCTACATTAGCAAAGAAAACTACAGTTCACAATATTATTATAATGGAAAGGATATCTTTATTTTTATTTTCACTTTTTGACTCTTTGGATAGTTACCAAATTGATCATGCACTGTTTAATGTTTGTTTTCCTGAATTTATGGCTGAAGCAACTCAGGCTATGAGCCCAATGTATTATGTCTGTTAACTGTGTACTCTTATGGCTGGTTGCCTGTTTTGCAGGATGAAAAACCAGAGTTTCTTGGAGGGAAATACCCTGCCACCTACACATGCGACTAGATAATTCACCTTCAGTTGAAAGTTCTGATAAAGGATTTTCACATCCTAGATTATTATTATTATTATTCGTGACACCACCAAGGAGTCCGAAGACTCATCTACTACCAATCACCTACATCAACGCCATCTACTGCCCACAACCACACAGCTAGTATTTTTGTCTGTAAATTGCATGTGTTCTAAAGGGCCGATTTGTTTGTATACGGGATGAAAAACCCGAGTTTCTGGGAGAAAAAACCCTGCTACCACCGTATGAGATAGGCTAACTCACCTTCAATTGAAAAAGTCCATATAAAGATTCCTCCCGTCATGACGAGAATCGAACTTAGGCCTTTTCTAATCGAATTTCTAATATAATACACACCGTCATTCTTCCAATTGCGCTACGGAGGCGCTTAATTGAGATTCAAACGTTAGATGGGATTCAAACCTAGGTCTTTCCAAATGAAGGGCATCATCGAAACTAAATGAACTACAGGAGACTGGCACTGGTTAATCAGCACATCATCAGGCATAGTTATCTTAAGAAGTGGACTTCAGACCAGATATACCTACTGCATACACTGTTTATACAGGAAATCAGACATTATGAAGTCTTGAAGTTGCTAATGAGTGGTCTACCATGTATTTACTGTTTGTCCAATAAATCAGAGTATCTACCCACACACATTAGTAATTGGGTACATGTGTACCCATAATTGGGAGACCAGCTAACTGAAAAGCCTTTATAAAAGATTTTTCCTTGCATTCCAGGCAAAATTCCAAATAATACAGCTCATATACACTTCAATGAATAATACCTCTAAAGTAAAATAAAGTAAAGTTTACAAGTGTGTTGCAATTATTTACAAAGATATTTATTATTATTCAGGGATTTCACAGATTACAAACTCATTGTGTGAGACCTATCTTAAGGAATAGTATAACAAACAAAGTCTATCATACCATTCCTTAAACTCTTTTATCACATGCACTTTTTCACCCTATCAAGCAATTCAGTCCATGGTCTAACCAATCCTCCATAGAAAAAAGGAAAAAAAAGGCACTTCTCACCTTCTTACAACTTCCACGAATGACCTCTTTTCCTGTTACTTTCCCTTGTTCCACTATACAAAAAAATCTCCCCAGTGTCAATCCTGTTATTATATCTCAGTGTTTAAATATTACAATCATATTACTCCATCTTCTGTCTACCAAACTTTGCAATTTACATGTACTCTGTTATTTGGATAACCAACATTGTATAGTCCTGATACTATTTTTTTTTTACTTATTATCTCCTTCTGTCCCCTTTTCAAATTTATTTTATCTCCTAAAAATCCTGATAACTAGAAGAGAGCACAACAATCCAGATGTGGTCTGATCAGAACTTTATACAAGGGAGTCACCACTCACTCTGCTGGTCAACATCCTTCTCAGTACTGCACTTGGCATAAAATTCTTTATCACCAAGTGCAAAAAAAAATGTTATTATCTTTTATATTTCAGAATCAGCTAGTATAGCTTCATTTTTTTTTTCTCCTATAAAATACAAGAAAAAAATAATTCGATTAATCAAGTTCTGTAGCAAAGACTGTTAGTAACATAGATGTTTGTGTTAATTTAAATCTATCTAGAATGACAGAAGTGCATGTGTGGAAGCCATAAGGTCCAAAAAAATAACGGCAGATGTTCTCAAAATCTGAAAGCATCAGAGTGACCAAGAAAATTGTATTTTCTGTAGTAATGCAAGAGAGTCTGTGAGTATGGCAGGAGACTCAAAATCTGTCAGCAATTTCTGGTTGATTATGAGAAGCAGCAGCAATAAATATAATCAATATCAGACTATAAAGTTTCAATGTTTTAGGAACATGTAGAAAACGCTCACCTTGGTTGGCCAAGCTGATAGTATCACTACTCTCCAACTAATATGTGCATTTAAACTATAGGAATAGATGTTTGTAATGTCTTTAACAACCATCCATTCCTATAATGGGAGGGAGCTGAATTCACTATCTGGCATAAGACCACCACCTAGTTACTGAAGAACTAAAAAAAGATTTTCAAGTCTAATTTGAAAATCCCAGTTCCAGATTACCAAACCCTTGTTCGCATATCACTACTACTACACTAAATACTAATTCACTATATGTATAAGACATTTCACAGGTAGAATTCGTATAAAAGTGGCCCTAATCTCCATGTTTATTTGATGTTTTGCATAAAATAGGAATAGATAAAAATATTATGAGAATTTTGTTCAGAATATACAAAACTCAAGAAGCCAGGGTCAGATTTGAAGGAGAGGATACTGAATGGATCCCCATAAGAATGGGTGTGAGACAAGGGTGTGGGATGTCCCCACTCCTTTTTAATGTCCGTAGTGAATGGATGATGAGGGAGGCCTTGGAAGATCTGAAGGATGGAATAAAGATAAACGGACACCTGATAAATAATATAAGATATGCAGATGACATTCTACTTATGAGCAAAACAGAGGAAGGCTTGCAAAGAATTTTGAACAGACTGAACAGGGTTGAAAATTAGAGATATAAAATGAAAATAAACATTCAGAAGACCAAAGTGATGAAGATTTCAAGGAAAAGAAATGATGAGATGGAAATCACTCTGAACGAACAAAGAATAGAAAATGTAAAAAGTTTTGAATACCTTGGAAGTTGGATAACAGAAGACAGTAGATCTAATTATGAAATTAAGCACAGAATTAAAAAAGCAAAAGTAGCATTTTTCCAAATATACCAAATATTATGGAAACAGAAATCTGAACAAACAATTAAAAGTAAGAATCCTCAAGACAATGATCTGGAGTGTGGGAACGTATGTATGTGAGTCCTGGGCGATCAATAAGGAGATGAGTGACCGATTGAATGCATTTGAAATGTGGTGCTGGAGAAAAATGGATCGTATCAGCTGGACTGAAAGAGTGAGCAATGAAGAGATTCTTAAAAGATTCAAAATGAAAAGACTATATGACTAGTATCCAAAGAAGAAAAATAGCGTTTGCAGAACATTTGATAAGGGGTTCTTCTGGAGAGCTTCCCAGAATAGTATTGCAGGGGATGGTGGAGGGAAAGAGAGGAAGAGGAAGACCCCGACTGCAATGGAAAGACAACATCAAAGATTGGACGGGCAAGAATCTTACAGAAGAGATAGAGAGGCATGGAAGTGGACTGTTCATCAGCTGCAATCCTCTTAAAGAGGAGGCCACACGATTAGATTAGATTAAAATCTCCATGTATATCTCCCGTATTCTTGATCAGCAATTTTCCAGGAAAAAAATATATATATTATATATATATATATTAAAGATGCCAAGCTATTTTAAACTTGGTTTTACTCCATTTCCCAAGTAAGCAAACAGACAAATAAGTCAAGTTTGTGCCTGCACTTATTGCAAGTCTAGCTGACCCTCAAAGTAGTGCAAGTCAAGGCAACTCGTGGTAAAAGTAGAATAAGTTCTGATCACTATTCTTAATATGTACCCTTAATGCACAGCCCATCTCCTTGAGGAGATGTAAGATGTATTAAAGGCAAGGAGGCCACTACCCAGACCGGTTTCGATCTTTATTGAGGTCTCATCAGTGGTAGCTAGGCTAGAAATGCCAAGATTTCAGTAATAGCGCGCTTATAAGTAATTTACCAAAACAAGTTACCATAAAGTGTTTTAACCTTATTAAATAAAAATCTCAGAAGGAGATATAAATGTAGAAAGTATTTTCCCTTGGGTATAATAAATGTTAAAATATACCAAGCAATTTTAAACCTGGTTTTACTCCATTTCCCAAGTAAGCAAACAGACAAACACGTCAAGTTTGTGCCTGCAAGTGTTGCAAGTCTAGCTGACCCTACACATAGTGCAAGACCAAGGCAACTCACGGTAAAAGTTGAATAAGCTCTGATCACTAATCTTAATATTTACCTTTAATGCAAAGCACATCTGCTGGAGGAGATGTAAGATGCTTTGTATTAAAGGCAAGGGGCCACTACCCAGACCGGTTTCGACCTTTATTGAGGTCTCATCAGTGGGAGCCAGGCTAGAAATACCAAGATTTTAGCAATACAGAGCTTATAAGTATTTTACCAGAACAAGTTACCATAAGGTATGTGTATATATGTGTATATATATATATATATATATATATATATATATATATGAATAAGCATTTGGAGGGGAAGGAAGTTACCGAAAGAATATAACCCCCTTTTCTGGGAAATGCAAGTTGGAAACTTGGTCCACTTAAAATACTATGTAGATATACTTTAACATCAGTAGTCATGTGCGACCCCATTATACATCGTTTTCAATGCTTTATCTCTATGCACTGCAACTTTTTAAGAACTAGTCACTTGGAGGACGGTACTTCACGGCACTATTACTAGAATTTTTCTCTCTGAACATTATTCCTACGGCGATATAATCAGGAATTCAACGACAGAATTCCCATATCCACAAAGCATACATAAATAACCTAGGATACAAGGCAACTGTAAATTATTAACCTTTTAATGGGGTGGGAAAACAACTAGCGAAAATATATTTTTACGGGGATGTTTACATTGATTAAAGGTGGAGAAAAACATAGGTATACGGTTCCTCTAAAATAATAAAGCAATGAACACTTACTTCTTACTAAATATATCATATTTATTAATAAATTCTACTTCATAAAATACAAACGCGTGTATATACACATCCTTTCAAACACAGCGTTGTTGACACATAATCTATAGGTGCACCATTAGCTTGAGGTTACCAACCCACTTCACAACAGAAACTTGCCGTCACGTGACATTTCTGGTATTTCTCAAAATTGATATCTCTAGAATATCACTAAACAATTACTACTTCAATACGTAGCTATATATTTGAAACAGAGGAACAGAGATTGTTATAAATAATACTTATATATTATTTATAAAAATCTGTAATAATACACATATGTTCTCTTGAGATGAAGACAACATACACAATTATCTTCTTCAAACCGAGACAAGATGAAAGTTCATGAAAATCAGGTTAAAAACAATGCGTCTGAACAACAGTTATCACCAATTATTATTCTTTTTTTGGTTTGATATTCTTGTTGATGTGCATTAAAAAAAAAGTAAGAAGGCATCTGTAGGCTAGTAGTAACCAACGGGACGCTACGTCTGAAGTAGAAAAACTATTACAAGTAGTTATCACGATTTTTTTTTTTTTTTTTTGGTATTCTTGTTGTTATGTCTTTAAACAAATCAATAAAAAGACGTAAGGCACTTACATCTTATTATTAGACCTTATGTATTATAAGGACAACCATCATTTCTGCTGAACCATTAGCACTTGCTGTTTTAATGAAGAATCACAGGCACCTGCTTATTATTATTATTATTATTATTATTATTATTATTATTATTATTATTATTATTATTATTATTATTATTATTATTATTATAAAAACCTCCATGGAGTCAAAGACTCATCGTGGGAGGTCCACTGTTATACACACAGTTTATCATACTGTACCTTAAATATATTCACTGTCTCTGCACACACACCACACTCTCGGGCAAAGCATTCCAATCACTCGCCACTCTCCATGCAAAAAACCTGCTCCTCACTCCGCAAGACGCAAGACGTTGCTGACTATAAGGGCGAAGCAAAATGCTTTTTTATTCCCTGCTATCTGATAAGGATTACTGTGTGAGGAAAAGTTTATGAGCTAAGAGCTCTGCCTGAGTGGGTGCGATTCAGAGATCTTCATTTGGAAGTAGGATGGCCTTCGGTCTCCTATATTTTGAGAAGTCTGGTTCATCATAATTTGCTGCTTGTTGCACTAATTCATTTGGATGTGAAGAGGACACTGAGAAGAACTTCACTGCTGAAGACTGCAGGAAAGAATAGATGTAGGGGATATTTGTATCCCGGTGAAGTTGGACATTTCTGACGTACCATGGTGCGTTTAATATCATGCGGAGACATTTGTTTTGCACTTTCTGTAGTTTGAGGATATTTGTACTTGAGGTGTGACTCCAGGCTGGGGATGCGTAAGTGATAATGGGTCGAATCAACAGTTGATAAAGGAGCAGTTTTATTTTGGTATCCAGCTTGCTATTCCTATTGATAAGAGGGTAAAGTTGTGCAATGACTCTTGATGCTTTCGAACATGAGGCTTTTATATGTGAACTGAAAGTTAGTTTTCTGTCCAGCAGTACACCCAGATATTTGGCTTCTGCTTTCCAGGGAATCTTGGTATTAAATAGGAAGATATCATCTTTGGGGAGTATTGAGTTTTTAGTGAAGAGCATGGCAATACTCTTCTGAGGGTTTACTTCCAGTCTCCATTCCGAGAACCAGTGCTCTAATCTCTGCAGATTTTCTTGCAGTTTCTTGATGACAAGGTGAGGTTTAATAGATCTGGCTAGTATAGCTGTGTCGTCTGCGTATAGGGCAATGATGGATGACATTGGATTGTGCGGAATGTCCGCCATGTAAATCGTGAAAAGTATCGGTGCCAGAAGGGACCCTTGAGGAACTCCTGCCAAGATGCGTCGTTGGGTAGATAATATATCATTTAGTTTGACTTGCATTCGTCTGTCACTAAGAAATGACTTTATAATTTGAACTAGATCTGATGGAATGCCAGCTAAAATCAACTTGTATAGTAGTCCAAAGTGCCATAACTTGTCAAACGCCTTCTCTAAATCAAGAAAAACTGCCCCGGTGTATTGATGCCAATTATAACTTGTGATAATGAATTCTATTAGTCTGTGAATTTGTTGGGTGGTACTGTGAAATTGGCGAAAACCAAACTGTTCTGAAGGAAGGATGTTTAATTTTTTTACTGAAAGTTGAATTCTGGAAAGGATAGCTTTTTCTGCTATTTTGCCCAGATTAGATATCAGACTTATGGGACGATAACTTTGAGGCTGCTGAGGATCCTTGCCTGGTTTGTATATAGGAACTATGTCTGCCAACTTCCATGCAGAGGGGAAGTACTTAAACCTGAACATAGCATTTATTATTGTTGTGAGATATACGATGGCCTTTCGGGGTAGCAGTTTAATAACTTTGTTGGAGATGCCGTCAGGCCCTGGAGCTTTTTTATTCTTTAAATTCTTTATAATGTCATAAATTTCAGCTGGGGAAATAGGTGTGAGTTGGCTAGTACAGGTATCAGGCCGTTTTAACACGTGTCTGATGTGGCGGTGGACTTTGTAAATATGATTGAAATTTAGATTATTGTATGAAGGGCTACACTGTTTTTCTAAATTTTTAGCTATAGTTTCGGCTTTTTCTGCATCTGTGTAAACAACGTTCAGGTCCGATTTGAGAGGAGGAAGAGATTTGTTTTTGTTTTTAATGTTTCTCAGGAACTTCCAAACGGATTGATCACCAGGTGATATGGAGGCTAATTTATCTTCCCATAGTTTGTTTCTATGGACTTTAAGTGCATCTCTCACTGCACTGTTCATTTTGTTGAGATATTTCTTGTCTTGGGGTGCTCTGGTGTTGTGGTATCTTTTTCTTGCTTTATTTTTCCCCCTGATTAAGTTAATTATGTCATCTGGTAGTCGTTTAGGCTTGAAGGCAACTGAATTTGAGGTGATAGATGCTATGGCTGTGTTGATTTGATCAGTAAGTTTATTGACTGCAGAATCAATTTCTTCCTTGGAATTAATATGAGGGATGGGATCAATGTAGTTTGGAAGCATTTTGGATAGTTTTTCCCAGGGAATGAAGGTATGAGGCGAATGGGGAAGATCCCTCTGATAACCCAGTTGGAGCAGAATAGGATTGTGGTCTGATGATAACTCATTCAATGATTCCAGGGAGTACTGTAGGTTAACATTCTGAAGGACAGCTATATCCAAGACGTCGGATGAGCCAGTAGGACTGTGGTGAGTTGGCACTGAGGGACCAGCCACAGTTGCGCAATTTGAGCTTGTGTAGTTATAGAGGATGCTGCCATTCCTATTTATAGACCTACTGCTCCAGGCGTGATGTTTTGCGTTAAAATCTCCTGCAATAATAACCGGCAGTTTAATGCCGAGGATAGCATCCAGATCTGTGGTCAGCAATGTTTTTGATGGTGGGTTATAAGCAGAATATATTTTTATGTTTCCGATAGAGTTTGTGATGACATTGATACCTGTAAGTTCGAGATTGGTGGTTGTAGGAATGGCTACAGAATGATGATTGATGTGATTTTTGATGAGGATGGCTCTGCCACCACCTCTGTAATCCAGTCTATCATTCCTGTAGAGCTGATATCCTTTGAATTTAGGATTGTCAGCAGGTCTCAGGTGAGTTTCATTAATTAATAATATATCCGGATTATATCTGTCATTGAATTCCTGTACTTCTAGTATTTTATTTTTAAGGCCGTTGGCATTCCATGAGATAATCATTAGAGAATCTGGGGTAAATTTTTTCCTATGCATTGGAGAGTGCAGATAAAATGAGCTGTGTTTGCTGCAAGAAACTTTTTGTAGTGCTCAGTGATGGATTTGCTTTACTGAAATCCTGTAACATATTTACAAGAGAAGAGGTGATGATGGCTGTTATATTTGAATGTGGATTTGTCATATTCTGGTCATGGATTGCTTTTTTGGGGCGGGCCACATCAGCATATGTTCTTGTTTGGTGTTGAAGATTTATTTTCTTAGGGGGCTCAGTTGATGGTGGGTGAACACCTGTCATCTTGTTCAAGCTAATAGGAGCCTGATGAACTTGGGCTTCTGGGGCTTTCGTTTCTGTCAGTGAGCTAGACTGACTGATTAACTCAGTTTGTCTGTTTTTTGGGTGGCATATACATCCTCTGTAATTTGCAGGGTGGGGGCCACCACAATTAGCACACTTAGCCAGGGTGGTTTTTGGCTTGGAGCAGGTATATGTGGGGTGGGGTGTCACCACATTTCAGACATCTGTATTGGGCTTTGCACAACTTCTGGGCATGACCAAATTTTTGGCATCTATGGCATTGCCCAGAAGAGGCCCTCTTCCTAAGTGGCTCTGGTGAGATCTTGAGCCCACAGATTGTCTTCAAATTGTAAATATCTTTATAGATGTTGTGTATTTCTACCAATACTAGAGGCATAGGGGTCTTGTTAAATCTGTACATTCTACTGACTTTGATGGGAGGCAGATCTTGCATGTTGAGGTCAGCAGCTATTTCAGCTGTTTCAATATCTTCAGATACTCCTCGGAGTACCACTTTAAGATTTTTCTCCGAGGTAAGTGTGAATGTATGATATTGTATACCTCTTGTGTCCAACTCCTTGGTTAGATTTCTATAGTCAGACACTGTAGTGGGCTGAATTTTGATGCCCTCCTCTATGTTCTTGGCAGTGAAGTAATTTATTTGCAGGTTGGCCATGGTGGTTCTTAGGGCTGTCCATCTCTGTTTTTCCCTAAGAATGACTGGAGGCACCTTTTCATTGGTGGAGGCAGAGGAATCTATGTTCGGGGCATCTTCATCCATGCCATTTTCGTTTGCTGACTCCGAGGCGAGAGTTTTGCGTTTTTTACGCACGTGCTTCTCTCCTTGATCTGAATGAGTAGATTCAGAGGTGACTGGATTTAAATTTTCCTCCATTTGAGGAGTGTCTTCATTTGGATCATCGTCAGTCCCAGGTGAAGAGTAAAGATTCAGGAAGCCGGGCCATTCACGCTCGAACTTCTTAAGGAGTTTCTTTATGAAGCTGAAAGCCAATCCTTTATCTAGAGAGTCTATAATTGTATCAGGATCTATCAAGTTTGATGGCCATTTGAGCTTAAATTTCCTTTGAAGTTTATTTACAAGTATGAGCGCTGGCTCTTCGTCCAGCGAATCTGTGAGGGCGTCCAAATCTGCCACATTCATTATTGACAGTTTGCGTATAAACGCAAGTAAATGTATTTGGAATAGATATGCTAACAATGGCGATTCTATCGGCTGTTAGGCCTAACGAATCACCCTCGTTGCAATTACCGTCCACTTACCTTTGCTGATGTTCTTAGATTCAGTATAGTCCGCAATTTAATGACTTTAAATAAACGCGTCTCTGCTAGTTAATCTAGCAGCTACACTTCAAAACCATCATATTTAATTACCACGTTCTACAGAGAAGAAAGTTCACAACCGTATCAGTGAAGACTCACTAGCGACCTCCCTCCTCACTCCCTTGCTTACACCCTCCTTATACAGCTTCCAGGAATGACCTCTTGTTCTCCTGCTATCCTCACCATTCTGTGCAAAACCTCCCCGACATTAATCTGGTAATAACTGCTGAACAGCTTATATGTCTCAATCATATCCCCCCCCTCCTCCTTCTATCCACCAATTTCTGTAAATTGCATTTTGTCAATCTGTCTTCATATTCTACATTCCAGAGACCAGAAACCACCTTAGTCAATCGCCTCTGAACTTTTTCCAACGCAATTTCATCTTTTTGAAAACCAGGTGACCAGATCTGTGTACAGTAATCCATATGTGGCCTGATCAAAGCTTTATACAAAGGAACCATAATATCCTTACTTCTATAAGTCAATGTCCTCTGCATCATTCCCATTATCCGCTGTGTTGTCTTCACTATTTTAGTAACATGTCCCCGAAATTTTATGTCCTTGTCTACAATCACTCCAAGATCTCTCATTTCCTCTACCTCTTCCAAGATATTTTCACCGATTCTGTACTTTACATACCATCTCTGCTTCCCAAATTTCAAAACCTTACACCTTGAAACATTGAATTGACATCCCCACTTATTTACCCATTCAGCCAGTGTATTGAAGTCCTCTTGCAAAGCTACAGCATTCACACTACTCCCGATAGCTCTCCCCAACTTTGCATCATCTGCAAACAACTGCACATCAGTAGTATGGGTGACGGTTCTGACAAAATGCTTCCGGTGGGCGTGGCTTTTCCCTGAGAGTATATGTGTCAATGGCTTCAGCTCATAGTATGGGTGACGGTTCTGACAAAATGCTTCCGGTGGGCGTGGCTTCCTGACGTCATTGTGAGTGACGTCATGAGTTTGGAATGTTTGGAATTTCCCTGTGGGTATATGTGTCACTGGCTTCAGTTCTTGTGTTTTGGTTCGCCTCTGGCATTATGGGTGATGATAGAGATAAGGATTCGTGTTGTGATTGGTGGGACATTTTGAACAAAATGCTTCCGGTGTGAGTGGCTTCCTGAGTCGACGTGTTTATCAGCGCTCCTTGTAGTATTACAGCAGTGAGTTAAGTTTTGTTTTTAATGCTTAATTCAGAGTTACTTTCAACATTAAAATTAAATAGTGATTATTTGATGCGTCAACAACGTGCTCGATCATCACAGCAGGTAAGACTTTTTATTTTCACCTTCAAAAACATTTTCCAGGTTCTCTCCTGTTCCCCACCCAGTACAACACTCGGTGGTTGAAGGGACAAGGCAGGTCCTTCCCCCACTTCAAGTCTAGATTATGGATTCACCATATGAAGATCTCTCCTTCAAAGAACTTCTGGCTATCTTTCGGCAAATTGGTAACATCTTACACACAAAATGGCCAGGAAAGGTAGAAGTTCATCAGATTATGGAGGTCGAGAAAGAAGACCCTCAAACCTCCGAACTTTCTCCTCGCCGTACACATGACAGCGTTATTTCCTCCGCTACAACTGACATAGACTCTAATTATTACCAGAAAGTCAGCAGAAAGAAGAGAAAGAAAGAGTCTCTTGCTGCAGAACATGAATTTGCACCTCAAATGGACACATCAGCACAATCTAGTGCAAGCACTGAGAAAAATATACCGATACAGCCCAAAGAGAGGATCCCACCAGTAGTCCTGCGATCTAAGGAAAAATGGTCGTTGCTTGCAGAGACGATGAAGAAAAGTAACATCAAGTTCTCGTCAGCCAAAAACACAGATGACGGAGTACGCATACAGCCTGAAGGAACAACGGACTACCGCCAGCTCACCAGACTTATGGACGATCATAAATTTCCATACCATACTTACCAACTTAAAAGTGAAAAGAACCTCAAGGTAGTGATCAGAGGATTGGTAGAAAACATAACAACAGAAGAAATAGCTACTGACCTCAGATTACAAGGCTTGGAGCCGATCAAGATTTCACGAATGTATCGAGCAGACAAGCGCCCCATGCCTCTGGTCTTAGTAGAGATCAGTAAAGACCAGAGGGAAATTTATGATCTTAAAATAGTCTGCAACTTGGTCATCAAGACCGAGCCACTACGAAGAAAAGCATCGGCTGGTCAATGCCATCGCTGCCAAAAATTTGGGCATGCGCAAATGCTATGCAGAGCAGACTACAAGTGTGTGAAGTGCGGTGGCAACCATCCCTCGCACACTTGCGTCAAGCCAAAGACCACACCTGCTAAATGTGCGAACTGCAGTGGCCCACACCCTGCAAACTACAAGGGTTGCTCTCTCCACCCATCCAACCTTCAAACGCCTAGACAGGAATTAACTCAGCCCACTCAGAAAAACATTGTGAGATCTGTGCCTGAAATCAAAGCGCGAAAAGTTACGCCAGATAAATCCTATGCTTCCGTGGTTTCCTCGAGTAACACTAAGGTACTCCCTGCAACTAGCAGTCAAAATTCTTCAGCAATACTCGCTGCCTCACTTGGGGAGATGCTAATGGCCTTCAGCAAAACAAATCCAAGCCAGGCCGACACCAACAAATTCCTTAGGAATACTCAAGTCACCTTCTCCATGATTAATGACTAATCCGGCTTTAACATCAAATTCTATGCAGATAATATTCTGGAACGCAGACGGTCTCAACAGCCAAATTTTGGAATTACAGGAGCTTACAGATCATTTACAAATTGATATTCTCCTCATTAACGAAACACACCTATGTCCCTGCGATAATCCCAAACTCAGAAACTACTTGTTACTTAGAAATGACAGACTTAATGCTAGAGGTGGAGGCACTGCCATCTTTGTCAGAAGAAACATTCGCTATAATGAGACTAAGAAGATTAATACATCTAACCTCGAGGAGACAGGCATAGAACTTCTAACCAACAATGCAGGCAGCTTAAAGATTTATTCTGTATACAACCCCCCTGGCAAACCTCTACTCCCTTCTGATCTCTCCCAGCTACTAGATACAAATGAAGCAGTAATTGTAGCAGGAGACCTCAATTCCAAGCATCCTTTATGGAACAGCAAAAGCTTTAACAACAACGGAATGATCCTCTACAACTTTGCCTTGAAGAGAAATATCGTTATTGCAGGCCCGATTGAGCCAACACATTACGGAGCGATCGGCAGACCTGATGTTTTGGATATTGCTATTTTTAACAATATTTCTCATCAATTCCGACTTCAAGTGGTTGACGAGCTAAGCTCAGATCACAATCCAGTACTCTTAAGTTTAGGGGAGGAGCCTGAGCTCATTCCCAGCCAATCCCACACTAACTTTGCAAAATTCAAGACTAAAATGAACACTATTATAGACTCAGTACCGACTATTTCCACCCGTGAAGAAATTGACGCGGCAGTCAACAATCTTGAATGTAAAATGCAGGCTGGCTTATCCGCAGCTTGCTCGACTTCTACCCCAGCTCAAGTTAACTTACTTCCTGCAGAAATCTTTGCTCTGATAAGGAACAAAAATAGGCTCAGACGCTGCTATCACAACACGCTATCTCCGCAAGACCATCGAGAACTAAACAGAGCGTCCAACCTAGTCCGTTACGCTTTAAAATATCACAGAAACCAGCAATGGGAAAGAAAACTCTGTTCTCTCAAAACTGAAGATAATTCTCTGTGGAAGTTGACTAAAGCTCTCCGTACAGATCGCTCTAACATGCAGCCCGTTCACGGAGAAAGAGGTCTTGTTTACAGAGATAACGAAAAAGCGGAAGCTCTCGTTCAGGCCCTCCAACTTCAGTGCCATCCTAATTATGCACAAGCAGATCTAGTCTTCATAGAAAAAATACATCGTAGGGTACACTCTGTGCTTCGGCGACCTTGTAGCTGTGAAAATATCTGCCCCACCTCACCTAAAGAGGTCTATTCAATCATTAAGAAGCTTAAAAACAAAAAAGCCCCTGGTCCAGACGAAATTACCAACAAAACAATTAAAGCCCTCCCACACAAAGCTGTCATGCATTTAGTAGCCATTATTAATGCAATTCTGAGAATTAATTATTTCCCCTCAAGATGGAAACAAGCCGATATTTTCCTTATTCTCAAGCCTGGTAAAGCACCTCAGATGCCAGAGAGCTATAGACCCATCAGTCTTCAATCATGCCTAGGAAAAATAGCAGAAAGAGTCATTCTCAACCGACTTAATGAGGAGGTGAATAAAAATAACATAATTCCGAAAGAACAATTTGGTTTCCATACTAGACATAGCACTACACAGCAAATTCACAGACTGACTGAGTTCATCACTACAGGCTTTAACTGGAAACAGCACACAGGAGCTATCTTTCTAGATGTTGCAAAAGCTTTCGATACGGTCTGGCATAAAGGTCTCATCTACAAATTAATTGCAGCCAACATCCCTCTTTATCTTACCAAAATTATTAACTCCTTTCTACAGGACCGTAAAATTCAGGTTAAGTTGCGTGGAATTAGATCCTCACTGAAAAAAATCACTGCTGGTGTCCCTCAAGGCTCGCTGCTCTCACTGCTGCTTTTTAACATCTTTGTTTCTGATGTTCCTAGCACATCACTAACCACTATAGCTAGTTATGCGGATGATATGGCTATTCTTAGCAGATCTCTCAGGCCTAATATAGCTACTCAGCGATTACAAACTGCAGCAACAAATTTAGAGGACTGGTTCAAAAAATGGAGAATATCTGTAAATGCCGATAAAAGCACTGCCATTCTATTCACAAGAAGACAAGCATCTCACTTTGGAGAAGTTAAACTTTTTAACACAGCCATCCCATGGAGATCTAGCACCAAATATCTAGGCATTCAACTTGATAACCGTTTAAACTTTAACTCCCACATAGTTTATGCATGCAAAAAAGCAAACTCTGCAATTGTACAACTCTATTCTCTCCTCAATAGAAGAAGTCAAGTCAGCACTGACAACAAACTACCGATCTACAAAACAATTATCAGACCATCATTAACTTACGGATCGCCAGCCTGGGGTCACACTTCCCCCACTAACATCAAAAAGCTACAAGTTATACAAAACAAGTGCCTCCGTATGATCTTCAACGCTCCGTGGTTTGTCAGAAATACTCTCTTACATCGAGATGCCGATATTCGAGATATTCCCACTTTCCTCCATGACAGTGCTGCTGCTTATTTTGCCAAAGCAGCTGTTCATCCAAATCAACTCATTCAAGAGTCATCTAATTATGACGAACACGATAGGCGGAAACATAAGCGCCCGAAAGCTGCTTTGCTTATCGATTTTGGTACCTCCGTACAACACTAAATAGGGTGAGCCAGGTGCTCGCTAACATGTAATACACAACTATTTCATACCGATTAAGGGATCGAAGTCCACGGGACTGTAATCCATCAAGCCATATCAGGTTATCAGGCTTCCTGAGTCAGGAATTTCCCTGGGAGCATATGTGGTCAATGGCTTCAGTTCTTGTGTTTTGGTTTGTTTGTAAATAAATGTCGTCATTTGTTATTTGTAAATAAGTGATGTTGTTGTTTTGAATGGAAAAGGGAGATATATTAGAGATAAGTATTCGTGTTGTGATTGGTGGTGGTGCACTAGTGACAAGATGAAAATCAAGATAAGATAAGAGAAGAATCGTGACGTGGGTGTGTGTTGTTATGAGATGTAGATAAGTGATGTCATTTGTTAGTTGTAAATAAGTGACATCATTTGTTATTTGTAAATAAGTGACGTTATTGTTTTGAATGGAAAGGATGATATTAGTGGATAAGAAATCGTGTCGTGATTGGTGGACACTTCTGACAAGATCAAGATCAAGATAAGATAAGGAATCGTGACGTACGTCAATGTTTGTTATGAGATGTAGATAAGTGACGTCATTTGTTAGTTGTAAATAAGTGACGTTATTGTTTTGAATGGAAAGGGAAATATATTAGTGTATAAGTAATCGTGTTGTCATTGGTGGACACTTCTGACAAGATCAAGATCAAGATAAGATAAGAATCGTGACGTTATGTGTTTGGATATTCACAGTTTCGAGGTTTTCTGAATAATTAATTATATAATATGTCACTCAAACATACAGTTTTTTTTTCTATAGATGATTGTACTAATTTTCCAATACATCTTGAGGTATTTCTTTCCTGTTTAACGGTGGGATTCTTAGCGTAAGTCGTGATGGCGGCAGTGTAATAAGCTATTCGAGCTTTTCTGAATAATTAATTATATACTTAAAGTACCTGTCCTTAAACACACACACACACACACACATATACACATTAGACATAAAAAATTGCTAATGTGTCCATGTTGATACTCTAATGTATACCCAATGATTATTCTTATGGAAAAAAAAACTATTCAGTATTAGAATTACGCTTACCAAACAACATGCGATCAGTTATGTTTAAGTTAAAAAAGTACTTACAGCTTTCCTGATGACTCTTCTAAATACGAATATTCAAAAATAGTTCAATTTTATATCCACAACACAAAACAAACACAAAAACCACAAAGAATGAAATTTCTGTAAATACTGTAACCTGAACTAGTTACTTCGTCCTTTAGATTACAGACCATAGATGCTGGGATTTCGTCATTTACAATATCCCCCAGCGAGCGGTTTTCTTCAAAGCAATGACATGAGTCATATCCGTAAATTGGGGAATTGTTCAAAAGGTAGCATTTCCTCAAGTTTGGATATTTCTCAAATAATTACATATGACTAAGAAATTAGTATCAAGATGTTTGAATAACACATATCCTAAAATTATTCATTCTTCGTTACCGTCGGAATTCATTGGTGTTGTAAATTAATGCTTACATTTAATTTTAATTTAGAGTACTATCCGATTGGTTGTCTGTATTAATTCTTTCTCACTGTTGTCCAACTTTGGTGGGAAGGTCTATGCGCCGTTTTGTTTAAGGTAAGTGTTATTTCCGGTTTCGAATTCCGATTGCTGTTAGAGTATGGAATTCAGACAAGTGAAATTTTTTTTTTTCAATTGATTCGTTATTTTCTGTATTTTACTTTTACAGGTCATATTCTAACAGAATAACTCAGCAGAATTAATAAATATATAAAGTATATGAGAAATTATTTTCCAACACTGTATATTTCTCATTAAGTCTTACCTTTAAGGTATCTATCTTATCCGGTCGCCTTTTGATGTACGTAGGTGAGAAATCGTGTGTTTTGTTTCGAACTCTTGGTTACCGTTGGGAAATTACCAATATAACTATTAATTTTACCTTTGATTCCTTGTGCTCTTAACCTATTTCTGTAAGTAGAATTTATTTGTGAATTATTTTCTCACACTGTTAATATTTTCATTCATTAACCTTGTTTGTAGATAACGAATAAATAAGACTTTTAATTCGATGAATCAAAAAAAAAATTCTCTGGTTACTTTGAGGCATGAAATTTCACAAGGGGAAAAAAAAAAAAAAAAGTTATCTTCATTCTTAAATTTGTATAACACATCTACGACACCCAATTTGTTCATTTAACTTAGAAATTTTATTGAACGAAATATTATTTACAAACTGTATTTACTGAATCTAACAATACAGAAAATAAATAAATTGAAAAATACATCAAAGTTTCTTCCATGGTTGTGGAATTGCCATCGTATGGTTTTGACAATGTGACTCTCATCTGAAAGTTACTTTTCATTTGGTGTTTGTTTGTTGGGAATTTATTAGTGTAGTAGTAAAATTATGGATTGCATATTTATATTTTCGAATCCAATACGTATACTTCAGAGAATTGTTAAAAGCACAGAATCTTTCGTTATGTTTCCAAAAGCATTTAAAAGTACACATTATGTTTTCACGTTTTGGGCATCCAATTTCATTTAAATCAAGAACAGGCCTCCCTATTAACTTCGTTAATGTTTTTGATTTTTCTCTTCCTTTGGCAACTAATATATGATATTGGCATGTTGATTCTATCATCCAATCTCTTAGTTTGTCCAAAGCTAGTGAACCAATTTCCCACTTCAGCTGATGGTTATATTTTATTAACCAAGAATTCTGTTTTTTAACTCTTTCAGGTAATTCTTTCCAACTACAAGGTGATTTTGTCACTGCATATCTTACACTAATTCCATCAGAAATACAAATTTCTTTAGGAAATAAATTTGAACTCTTATTCAACAAAAATTGTACATCAATTATCCCAATGATAACTGAAAGTTCGTGTTTTTCACCCACTGTCGATTTTTCATAATCGTTTTCCTTCATTCTTCTTCTTCTTCTTAGATTACTTCATATGGCACCACAAATAAATAGTTATTTATTGTTATTTCACTGATTATTAGCTCTGATCGTATACTTTATGGTAACATTGGTTTACAAAATTCTAAACAATTAGAACTTTTCACAAAGAAACTTTCAAAGAATTTGTGGCTCACCCATTATTTTTGCATTACCAAACACAAATCACAAAACAGCAGCTGCAGTGGATGAACGATTACCTTAAGTCCAAAGTCACTCGACTCTCTGGTATTTTCTTATAGTTCTGTTTACACTTACCATCCCCTATCCTGACCGTTCCTTCAAAAATGAACCTTTTGCGCAGATGACTCAACGACATGTTTTCACATGCTGTTGGATATACTGTTGGTGTGTTTTTATCTTACTTTGTGTAGGGAAAGGTAAAATTTGTATATGTGTTATCTGTAGAGTACAAACATTTTCTCTATGCCAAACTTTAAAGAAGTGTTAAAGTCACGTTTTGTTGGTTTAATTAGGTGCTTCTCTCTTTCTCTCTCACTCTCTGTAAAAATAACCAAATTCTAACAGTTCGGATTTTCGATTATGTGAACGATTTGTTTTCAGATAACTCAAATAATGTCAATAGGTAGCATTAGACAATTTCTAAAATAATCAATACATGGATATTCGTTTTCAACACTTTTTTTTTCCTTTCCTGGCATTAATTTCACAGTTGTGATTTTTTTAAAATAATTAAACAGAATTGCATTAAGATATAAAGTTGTGGATTTAAATATCAAGATCTAATCAGAATAACTGAGTAAAAATACACTGTGAAAAAACACAACAACAAAAACACACATCTTTGTTCATTTAAGTTTACAAATGCTCATTTTATTTTGCTGAAGTACTATTTACAAGAATATTCACTGAGAAAAATTCGAAACATGTAATTACCTAAAAATATTTCACAATATTTAGTTTAGACTCTTAACATTTTCCAAAGAGTTCAATGAATAAAATTTTTGTTACTCACTGTTTCTTGGTTACATTACATCAAAATAGCTGGTCACGCAAAAGAATTTTTAAATCAGATACCATGGTAACCACACTTCCATACGTTTGATATTGTGTCAGTCTGGAAATGACACCATGCCTCACTAAACATTCTGTGTATTCTTTTTTCAGCAAATATACACAAACAGTTTTTGTAAAATGTTCGTAAATGTCCCAAAATAAAGAATCTTTATCGAATTGGATAAAATCTTGAAAGTCTAATTTTACCATTGATGAATTTAAGTGTTGAGCGATAATTTTTCCCATTATACGAACAGATGGTAATTCAGTTTCCAAAAATAGTAAATGATTATCAATGTCATACATTTTTGTTGATAATCTCTCAGCTTCTTCACAACTAATAGAAAAAACTTACTTCCATCAGCTCCTGTATCATCAAGTATTAGTTCCCCATCTTGGCATTTCAGAATATAACACTCACCGAGGTCAATTTCGTAGTCAACTCTTCTTTGCAAATAGTCGAGGATATCCAAAAAAGTTTTCATAAAAAACCCGTTTTTTCCTAAAAAGTTATCATAAAAAAACCAGTTTTTTAAATTTTTTTTTTCAAAAAAGTTATCAGTATCAATTGGAGGTGACATCACTAAAAGATATCTGCAAACGATGAGCTCACTCATCTCCACTAGGCTGAGCAGACATCTTCTGGAGGAGAGGGGATGGTGTGAGACTAGGGTGATGGGGTTAGGTGGGGAAGCATTGCACGGAAGACATCTGTCACCCTCTGTGATATCATAGTATGAGAGACACATGTTCCCCAGAAATATCCAAACACATAATGACATTGTTGTCATGTTTTGTTTGGCTATGGAATTGTGGGTGATGTTTTTGAGATAAGATATCTTGGAATTTTCCCAGGGTGACACACATCCGTCATTGTCGTCATGGTTTATCCAACACCATGTAGAAACATGTCCGTGAATCATCTGCGCAAAAGTTTCATTTTGGAAGGAACGGTCAGGGTTAAGGGTCAGGTAAACAGTACTATAAGGAAAAATAAACGAGTCAAGTGTCTTTGCAGTTACAACAATTCGTTCATCCTGTGAAGTTATCGTATTGTGTTGTGGTGATTGGTATCCAGGAAAGTAAAGTAAAGTAAAATAATGGGTGAGCCACAAAAGTCATTGAAATTTTCTTTCTTCAGGAAAATAGCATGAGACAAAACTCTTCACCTAGCTCTAAAAGGATGGAAACCGATTATTATTTTAGAAGACACATACATTGTGATGTATTTATCCCGGACCACTTGGAAAAATTACGCAGGAAGTGGTCTGATATCCTCAGCTACTTGCAAAGAAGAGTTGTCTACGAAATGGACCTCGGTGAGTGTTATATTCTGAAATGCCAAGATGGGGAACTAATACTTGATGATACAGGAGCTGATGGAAGTAAGGTGTTTTCTATTAGTTGTGAAGAAGCTGAGAGATTTTCAACAAAAATGTATGACATTGATAATCATTTACTATTTTTGGAAACTGAATTACCATCTGTTCGTATAATGAGAAAAATTATCGCTCAACATTTAAATTCATCAATGGTAAAATTAGACTTTCAAGATTTTATCCAATTCGATAAAGATTCTTTATTTTGGGACATTTACGAACATTTTACAAAAACTGTTTGTGTATATTTGCTGACAAAAGAATACACAGAATGTTTAGTGAGGCATGGTGTCATTTCCAGACTGACACAATATCAAACGTATGGAAGTGTGGTTACCATGGTATCTGATTTAAAAATTCTTTTGCATGACCAGCTGTTTTGATGTAATGTAACCAAGAAACAGTGAGTAACAAAAATTTTATTCATTGAACTCTTTGGAAAATGTTAAGAGTCTAAACTAAATATTGTGAAATATTTTTAGGTAATTACATGTTTCGAATTTTTCTCAGTGAATATACTTGTAAATAGTATTTCAGCAAAATAAAATGTGCATTTGTAAACTTAAATGAACAAAGATGTGTGTTTTTGTTGTTGTGTTTTTCCACAGTGAATTTTTACTCAGTTATTCTGATTAGATCTTGATATTTAAATCCACAACTTTATATCTTAATGCAATTCTGTTTAATTATTTTAAAAAATCACAACTGTGAAATTAATGCCAGGACAGGAAAAAAAAAGTGTTGAAAACGAATATCCATGTATTGATTATTTTAGAAATTGTCTAATGCTACCTATTGACATTATTTGAGTTATCTGAAAACAAATCGTTCACATAATCGAAAATCCGAACTGTTAGAATTTGGTTATTTTTACAGAGAGTGAGAGAGAAAGAGAGAAGCACCTAATTAAACCAACAAAACGTGAGTTTAACACTTCTTTAAAGTTTGGCATAGAGAAAATGTTTGTACTCTACAGATAACACATATACAAATTTTACCTTTCCCTACACAAAGTAAGATAAAAACACACCAACAGTATATCCAACAGCATGTGAAAACATGTCGTTGAGTCATCTGCGCAAAAGGTTCATTTTTGAAGGAACGGTCAGGATAGGGGATGGTAAGTGTAAACAGTACTATAAGAAAATACCAGAGAGTCGAGTGACTTTGGACTTAAGGTAATCATTCATCCACTGCAGCTGCTGTTTTGTGATTTGTGTTTGGTAATGCAAAAATAATGGGTGAGCCACAAATTCTTTGAAAGTTTCTTTGTGAAAAGTTCTAATTGTTTAGAATTTTGTAAACCAATGTTACCATAAAGTATACGATCATAGCTAATAATCAGTGAAATAACAATAAATAACTATTTATTTGTGGTGCCATATGAAGTAATCTAAGAAGAAGAAGAAGAATGAAGGAAAACGATTATGAAAAATCGACAGTGGGTGAAAAATACGAACTTTCAGTTATCATTGGGATAATTGATGTACAATTTTTGTTGAATAAGAGTTGAAATTTATTTCCTAAAGAAATTTGTATTTCTGATGGAATTAGTGTAAGATATGCAGTGACAAAATCACCTTGTAGTTGGAAAGAATTACCTGAAAGAGTTAAAAAACAGAATTCTTGGTTATATAATATAACCATCAGCTGAAGTGGGAAATTGGTTCACTAGCTTTGGACAAACTAAGAGATTGGATGATAGAATCAACATGCCAATATCATATATTAGTTGCCAAAGGAAGAGAAAAATCAAAAACATTAACGAAGTTAATAGGGAGGCCTGTTCTTGATTTAAATGAAATTGGATGCCCAAAACGTGAAAACATAATGTGTACTTTTAAATGCTTTTGGAAACATAACGAAAGATTCTGTGCTTTTAATAATTCTCTGAAGTATACGTATTGGATTCGAAAATATAAATATGCAATCCATAATTTTACTACTACACTAATAAATTCCCAACAAACAAACACCAAATGAAAAGTAACTTTCAGATGAGAGTCACATTGTCAAAACCATACGATGGCAATTCCACAACCATGGAAGAAACTTTGATGTATTTTTCAATTTATTTATTTTCTGTATTGTTAGATTCAGTAAATACAGTTTGTAAATAATATTTCGTTCAATAAAATTTCTAAGTTAAATGAACAAATTGGGTGTCGTAGATGTGTTATACAAATTTAAGAATGAAGATAACTTTTTTTTTTTTTTTTTTTACCCTTGTGAAATTTCATGCCTCAAAGTAACCAGAGAATTTTTTTTTTTTGATTCATCGAATTAAAAGTCTTATTTGTTCGTTATCTACAAACAAGGTTAATGAATGAAAATTAACAGTGTGGGAAAATAATTCACAAATAAATTCTACTTACAGAAATAGGTTAATAGCACAAGGAATCGAAGGTAAAATTACTAGTTATATTGGTAATTTCCCAACGGAAACCAAGAATTCGAAACAAAACACACGATTTCTCACCTACGTACATCAAAAAGCGACCGGATAAGATAGATACCTTAAAGGTAAGACTTAATGAGAAATATACAGTGTTGGAAAATAATTTCTCATATACTTTATATATTTATTAATTCTGCTGAGTTATTCTGTTAGAATATGACCTGTAAAAGTAAAATACAGAAAATAACGAATCAATTGAAAAAAAAAAAAAATTTCACTTGTCTGAATTCCATACTCTAACAGCAATCGGAATTCGAAACCGGAAATAACACTTACCTTAAACAAAACGGCGCATAGACTTTCCCACCAAAGTTGGACAACAGTGAGAAAGAATTAATACAGACAACCAATCGGATAGTACTCTAAATTAAAATTAAATGTAAGCATTAATTTACAACACCAATGAATTCCGACGGTAACGAAGAATGAATAATTTTAGGATATGTGTTATTCAAACATCTTGATACTAAGTCCTTAGTCATATGTAATTATTTGAGAAATATCCAAACTTGAGGAAATGCTACCTTTTGAACAATACCCCAATTTACGGATATGACTCATGTCATCCCTTTGAAGAAAACCGCTCGCTGGGGGATATTGCAAATGACGAAACCCCAGCATCTACGGTCTGTAATCTAAAGGACGAAGTAACTAGTTCAGGTTACAGTATTTACAGAAATTTCATTCTTTGTGGTTTTTGTGTTTGTTTTGTGTTGTGGATATAAAATTGAACTATTTTGGAATATTCGTATTTAGAAGAGTCATCTGGAAAGCTGCAAGTACTTTTTTAACTTAAACATAACTGATCACATGTTGTTTGGTAAGCGTAATTCTAATACTGAATAGTATTTTTTTTCCATAAGAATAATCATAGGGTATATATTAGAGTATCAACATGGACACATTAGCGATTTTTTATGTCTAATGTGTATGTGTGTGTGTGTGTGTGTGTGTGTGTGTGTTTAAGGACAGGTACTTTAAGTATATAATTAATTATTCAGAAAAGCTCGAATAGCTTATTACACTGCCGCCATCACGACTTACGCTAAGAATCCCACCGTTAAACAGGAAAGAAATACCTCAAAATGTATTGGAAAATTAGTACAATCATCTATAGAAAAAAAAACTGTATGTTTGAGTGACATATCATATAATTAATTATTCAGAAAACCTCGAAACTGTGAATATCCAAACACATAACGTCACGATTCTTATCTTATCTTGATCTTGATCTTGTCAGAAGTGTCCACCAATGACAACACGATTACTTATACACTAATATATTTCCCTTTCCATTCAAAACAATAACGTCACTTATTTACAACTAACAAATGACGTCACTTATCTACATCTCATAACAAACATTGACGTAAGTCACGATTCCTTATCATCTTGATCTTGATCTTGTCAGAAGTGTCCACCAATCACGACACGATTTCTTATCCACTAATATCATCCTTTCCATTCAAAACAATAACGTCACTTATTTACAAATAACAAATGACGACATTTATTTACAAACAAACCAAAACACAAGAACTGAAGCCATTGACCACATATGCTCCCAGGGAAATTCCTGACTCACGACGCCACGCACACCGGAAGCATTTTGTTCAAAATGTCCCACCAATCACAACACGAATCCTTATCTCTATCATCACCCATAATGCCATACGCGAACCAAAACACAAGAACTGAAGCCAGTGACACATATACCCACAGGGAAATTCCAACATTCCAAACTCATGACGTCACTCACAATGACGTCAGGAAGCCACGCCCAGCGGAAGCATTTTGTCAGAACCGTCACCCATACTGTGAGCTGAAGCCATTGACACATATACCCTCAGGGAAAAGCAACGCCCACCGGAAGCATTTTGTCAGAACCGTCACCCATACTACTCACATCACCATTTAGACCTCTCCAAATATCATTTACATACAAATTAAACTGCAATGGACCCAAAACAGACTTGAGGTACACCACTAGTAACTTTCCTCTTCTGAAATGTCGCTCCTCCATAGACAACTCACTGATACCTATCAGACAGCCAATCTCCAATCCAGCGAACCAATCTATTATTATTATTATTATTATTATTATTATTATTATTATTATTATTATTATTATTATTATTATTCAACCTGAACTCATTCAACGATGCATTCACAAACAATATCACACAACTCAAAAAAGACAAACTACCAACGACCAACAAAAAATCACAGACACAAAGTCAACAACAAACTATTTATTTTCCACCCGTAACAAAACAGGAATTGAAAGTAGCACTCTTACAACTAAAACCAAAGGCCACTCCAGGAATAGACAAAAAAAGACTCACAGACTTTATAGTACACTTTAAACAAATAAATCCAATACTTTTGAGACTCGTGAACATAATATTCGACACTGGCGTTATTCTACCACACCTAAAAACAGCAATAATTACGCCAATTTACAAACATGGTAAAAGAAACGATACGATACTTTACTTCACTCTGCTAACTTAAACAGATCCGATGGTTACATACAATCGGATCATCTTAAACAGACCCTTTGCGGGAGATAGTACTTTATAAATCAGTTAATCTTTCTTAACTTTTTCTAACTTCTAACTTCTATGGCTGGATGGACATCAATCCCTTGGATTTTTATCCCGTAATCGGTATTTTTTAATTGTTTAAATAAAGAAAGTTTTGAGCACTTGGCTCGCCCTAATTAGGGCTGTGTAGAAATATTTCAATCTGTGATCAGGGCAGGCTTTGGGCGTTTATGTTTCCATCTGTCTTTTAATCGTAATCTGATGACACACAAATGAGTAGGTTGGGATGGAGTGATGCCTGAGCAAAGTACTTGGTTGCTATCTGGAGGAGAAACGTAGGCATGTCTGGAAGGTTTCCGTCTTGGTGGATGATAGTGTTCCTTACAAACCATGAGGCATTGAAGATCATTCGTAGGCATTTGGTTTGGATTATTTGTAATCTTTTGATGTTGCTAGGGGAGGTGTGGCTCCACGCTGGTGAACCGTAAGTTAGTATGGGGTCTGATGATTGCTTTGTGTATTCTTAGTTTGTTTTCTGGACTGACTTTGCTTCTACGGTTGAGTAGAGGGTAGAGTTCAGCTATTGCTGAGTTAGCTTTGTTGCAGGCATGAGAGATGTGGGAGTCAAAGCTGAGATGGTTATCTAGTTTTCATTCCCAGGTATTTTACTTCTTTTTGCTATGGGATATCAGTATTGAACATCGTGACTGCTCCGTGATGGTTTGCTTTCATCCTTGTAAATAGTATGGCCGTGCTTTTATCTGAATTGACGTCAATTCTCCATTTCCGAAACCATTTTTCAAGATTTTTTGCTGCGTTCTGTAGTCGATGTGTGCTTTGGTATGGCCTGAGCAATCTGGTCAGTATCGACATGTCATCTGCATAGAAAGCCATGGTGGTTGATGCTGTGCTTGGGACGTCTGAGATAAAAATGTTGAAAAGCAGCAGCGATAATAGGGAGCCTTCCGGGACACCTGCTGTGATACTTCTTGTAGTGGATCTGAGCCCACGGAGTTTCACTTGAAATTTTCGGTCTTTCAGGTAAGAGTCTATGATTTGGATGAGGTTTAGCGAGTATTTTGCAGTTATTAGTTTGTGGATGAGGCCTTTGTGCCACACTTTATCGAAGGCTTTCGCCACATCCAGGAAGATTGCATCTGTATGTTGTTTCCAATTAAATCCGATAGTTATGTATTTTATAAGTCTGTAGATTTGTTGAGTTGTGCAGTGACCTGTTCGAAAACCAAATTGTTCTTTTGGGATTAGGTCTAGATTGTCCGTTTCGTTTTGTAGGCGTTTTAGTATTACTTTTTCAGCGATTTTCCCAAGGCCTGACAAGAGGCTGATAGCTCTGTAATTCTGGAGGCACTGAGGTGCTTTCCCCGGTTTGTGGATGAGAATTATATCTGCCTGTTTCCAACGAGTGGGGAAATAGTTGAGTCTTAGCATTGCATTGATGATAGCCACTAGATGGATTATTGTTTTGTGAGGGAGTGCTTTTATAATTTTGTTTGAAATCTGATCAGGACCTGGTGCTTTTCTGTTGTTGAGGTTCTTGATGATTTCGTATATTTCCTTTGGCATAGTATAGCTTGTGTTGTCACAGCTGGTGGTATAATGAAGTGCATAGTGTACTTGCCTCTGGATATTTTCAATGAAGCGCAAGTAAGCATAAGGGTAGTTTGGTTGAAACTGCAGCTTCAGGGTGACTGCAAAGGTTCTGCCTTTTGATCGTCTCGGTAGACTATTCCTCTTTCTCCATGGATTGGTTGTACAGGGTGTCCCAAAATTCACGCAAGATTTAAATTTAGCGCCATTTGTGCGGTAAAGTGTTGCCAACGAGAAAAAAAAAAGACAGCGTGACAGCTGACAGTTCAGGTTTATTAAAAATCACCACACACAGCGAAGAGAGTTCGTTGAATACATTATGGAACAACAACAAGTGGATGCTTATTTTTTGAACAAAATCATCTTCAATGATGAGGCTCATTTTCATCTTGATGGCTTCGTTAATCGACAAAATTGTAGCATTTGGGGTTCAGAAAATCCACGAGTGATTCTTGAGAAACAAATGCATCCACAACGTGTCACTGTTTGGTGCAGATTTTGGGCTGGAGGCATCATCGGTCCATTCTTCTTCGAAAATGCGGCTGGTAAGGCAATAACAGTTAATGGTGCTCGCTATCGCGACATGATAATCCCGTTTTTTGTGCCTAAATTGCAATATATGGATGTGGACGACATGTGGTTTCAACAAGACGGTGCCACATGCCATACAGCCCGAGAAACAATTCAATTACTGCATGAGTCATTTCCTGGCCGCGTAATTTCCCGTTTTGGTGATCAGAATTGGCCGCCCAGATCATGTGACTTAACGCCGTTAAACTTTTTTCTTTGGGGTTTTTGAAGACTACAGTTTATGCCAACAAGCCCACGACCACCCACGCCTTGAAGGAGGAAATTGAGCGCTGTATCAACGAAATTCAGCCACATTTATGCAAAACGGTCATGGAAAATTTCGACAAAAGAGTACGTATGTACCAGCAAAGCCGTGGAAGCCATTTACCCGATATCCTATTCCATGAATAACCCTATACTTTATACTTTATGAATCAATAAGAAATTACAAGTTTTAATTAAAAAACTGTGTTTTCTATCAAAATTACTTCTTGCGTGAATACTGGGACACCCTGTATGTTGGGGTGATCGCTGCAAAGGGCTTTACCTACAGTGTTTAAGGGGCTTAGTTTCCTCTCACATAACTGATTCATATGGCCTTTGATCGCATATCGGACTAGGTTTGTTGCCCTGTTTAGTTGTTGTTTATCCTGAGGTGATAGTCTTTGCATAGTATCGACGTCTGATCCTGTTTTTGTTGCGTATAAGCTTTAGAATCTCTTTCGGGAGCAGGTAAGTTTGAGCTGGAGCGGTAACGGTGGCGGCTGTTGCAAGGCCAGTTTGAATTCTGCTTTCCAGTTTATTGATCGCTGTGTCTACTTCTTTGGGTGAGAAGATGATTGGGACAGGGCCTGTGATGATGCAGAGAGTTGCGTTGAGCTTCTTGAGATTTGTGTAGGATTGTGTAGAATGGTTTCTGCTTCCCCGTCTAGGCTAAGTGTGTAATTCAACTACAGTGACTTCCAGGTGTGTAGTTGTTGTTTTATTGATCTCATTGTATCTTATGCTTTTTTCAACAAATATAGCCATTCCTCCCCCTCTTGCATTGAGCCTGTCTGTCCTAAGTAATGTGTCGTACATACATTATTTTGGGGTTGTCGCAAGGCCGAAGGTGCGTCTCTTTGACTAAAAGGATGTCTATCTTATATTATTCAGCAAATTCGTTTAGTTCTAGGAGGTTGTTGTTTAGTGCGTTAGCATTCCAATCTGCAATCTGCATTGAGTTAGCTATAGTAACCGTGTTATCCATTAATCATGGAGAAGATGACTTGTGTGTTTTTGAGCAATTTGTTGGTGTCAGCCTGATTGGGATTTGTTTTCCTAAAGGCCGTTAACATCTCTCCTAGGGTAGAAGCTAGGATTGCTGCTGGGCTTTGGTTGCAAGATGCCAGTTTGTTACTTGTAGAGACCGCAGATGCGTATGATTTCTCAGGAGTAACAGCCCGCGTTCTGATTTCAAGTGTAGTTCGCTTCTGAGTGGGCGGGAATAGTGCCTCTCTAGAGTTCTGCAGGTTAGATGGGTGGAGTGAACATCCCTTGCAGTTGGCTGGGTGTGGACTGCAAGAGTGTGCACACTTAGCGGGCGTGGTTCGCTATTTGACGCAAGTGTGCGAGGGATGGTTGTCACCGCACTTGTCACACTTGTAATCCGTTTTGCATACTTTTTCTCTGCAATACATTAAATCAAACCAAACAAAGGCCCAGTAATTGATGGTAGAAGACCTAGATATAAAGCAACATGCAACAAATTTAAGTCCTATCCTACTAAAATTAATAAATAAAATATTTAAAACAGGACAGAAACCAAGTATGCTAAGGACCACCATAATCACACCCATATACAAACATGGAAAAAGAAATGTAATCAGCAATTACAGACACATAGCAATATTACCAATTATCAATCAAATTATGGAGTGGATCATACTGAAGAAACTCACAGCATACACAGAGACCTTTCGTATTATCCCCAAAACACAATATGCTTTTCAGAAAAATAAGGGAACAACATCTCTCTTGGAAGACTTTATAGACGTAATTAATACCGCATTAGACAAAAACAAAATTGCCAGGGTAGTCTTTATTGATTTAACTAAAGCATTCGATACACTCACACATCAAACTTTGTTAGAAAAGCTGAGGTATGTTGGAATAGACGGGCCTCTTCACTGGTGTTTTACAAACTTCCTTCAAAATAGAAAGCATATCACACATATCGGGTCAAACCGAAGCAGAGAGCTACCAGTAACCTGTGGAGTACCACAGGGAGATGTACTCTCCCCAACTCTATTGAACATTTACACGCACGATATTAATCAGTTACCACTCAAAGGTAAGATATTCCAATACGCAGACGATACAGCAATAACATCCATTCATAATAACGCAAGCATAGCCCAAACAAATATGCAACAAATATACAACTCACACATCAAACCTTTTTAGAAAAGCTGAGGTATGTTGGAATAGATGGGCCTCTGCACAGGTGGTTTACAAACTACCTCCAAAATAGAAAGCATATCACACTATCGGGTCAAACCGAAGTGGAGAGCTACCAGTAACCTGTAGAGTGCCACAGAGAGCTGTACTCCCCGCAACTCTATTCAACATTTACACGCACGATATTAATCAACTACCTCTCAAAGGTAAGATATTCTAATATTCAGATGATACAGTTATAATATCCATCCATAATAACACAAGCATAGCCCAAACAAATATGGAACGTGACATAAATCTGATCACAGACTGACCCACGAAAAACTCCATATACCTAAACTCAGATAAGACAAAATTAATGATATTCAGAAATCCACTGACTTGACCAGTTGATAACAAATATAAAACCATCCAACATCCACTTTCCAACATAAAAAAACACACAGAACAGTAAAGCCACTACAATCACTCAGATTGAAACAATACGATATCTTGAAATTTACTTTAGATATGAACTGGAATAGCCATATAAACCATCTACACAACAAACTCCGAACAATAACTGGAAAACTCCACGGGTTAAAAGATATAGTTCCTACACGCCTAAAAACACTAATATACAAAGCACTATGCCAAAATATACTAAGATACGCTATAACAACGCATGCTTTCTGTGCATCCTACAAATTAAACAGATTAATGTCTCTACAGTACAAAATGATAAAACTGATCTTTTGGGAACAAAGAGAAAACAACGACCTTATATACATTGCAATGTCAGAACACAAAGTACTGACAGCCAAATATTTATGTCACTATGCAGCTTTGCTAAAACATTATTTCGATGCCAACTACAGGACAGTCAGAAATACATACCGCATAACAAGACCTCAGACAACCTTATATATCACATATAAATACAATAATCACTGCGGAAAGGCCACACGAAACTTCTACATCGCAGACATGATAAACAAATTACCTTTTGATTACAGAAACCTTACAAACTACAATAGCCTGAAAAGAGCTCTAAGGACATACTATGAACAAGAAACACGCACCCGAAATACCATACAAACTTAATGAAACACAATATATTCATTCAGGCTTCCAGTTCAGCGACGCATCAAGACATTTCAAATTATTGTGCATGCGTGCGTGCGTGCGTGCGAATTTCTTAATCAACGGCTACAGTGGAAATCAAACTGTTAAACATGGATTTGATTTCGTAGCTACCCAACACAGCAAACAAACCAATAAATAATAACTAACTGGTGTCTTCCCCAGATAAGCATACAAGTAAGCTTCGGGGATGAAAGCTGAAAAATTACTTCTCATCCAAGATAAACAAAAAAGTATGTATCACATGTAATCAAACGAATGTAAGCAAATGTATGTAATGTTGTATCCTATATAATCAAATGTATGTAATGTTGTATCCTATGTAATCAAATGTATGTAATGTATGTAACATATGTAATAAAAAAATAAAATCATTATTATTAAAAAAAATATATTATATGTAATTTTTATAATTTTTAAATTTTGTAATTTCTATAATTTATTAATGTAATTATTATATGTATGCAAGACATAATAAAATGTTTAAAAAATCTGCTATTACTTCCCTCAAACATTCCTTTACCACTTCCCATAAACTATCTGCATCTAGCCCTGCAGTTTTTCAGGACATGGCAGTGATCGGTGCAATTTCCTTAGCTTGTCATTCTTAATAGCCGTGTAATTACACATATTATTATTTTTTTTTAGCTCCATTTTTTTTTATAATTTTAAAGTGGTTCCAACTCCTGTTTTAAGTTGAAAGTGATTCCAAGTAACCCTACTTATCACGTCAAAGACAGTGATATAAAATTCAACGAGATCGGCTAAGAAGAAACCAAATTTTGAAGTGTTGAAAAGTGAACAGAGATGACCGTGGTCAACAATGAGCGAAGAACAAAGAACGTCGCCATCTTTACAATCACGCCAAACTTCCTAAGGGAAGAAATGTGAGTCATGAAGTGTATCAAATGCCTGGAGGATTTATCGTCCAACGGAAATAATATAACTTGTACGAAAATCAGTAGGATTCTACACTTAAAATGTGCTGGCTTTTCAGAAACAACCGGGCAACATAAATATAAATCCGATGTAACACGCGAGGAATAGAAGTGCATACTCTGTAGGAAGAACAAAGAAACGCACCGAAAGCAGCCACCTACGACGCAGCCGATTATACCGGAAGCAAAATCAGACGACGAAATGAACAGACAAAAAAAATGCAGGTGAGTCCTATAATTTCAACTCTTTAAATATACTAATAGGAATCGGTCTAGAGACCATAAAAGCCAGCTTAGTAGACCTTGTGCAAGAATTCTTTAATAAACAGACCGAACAAATAAGAAAAAATCTAGCGAATATGAAGATTTGGTAAAACATAATAATTTAGCATTTATAGAAGTATTGCAAACGGTAAAAGACATTAAAATGAGCATTAACGCACTAAATGACCGGCAACACAATTTGATGAAAGAGACATCCGAACTCCGTAAAAAACTTCATTCTCTAAAACTATACGAACGTTTAAATCAGCAACAACATAAAGAAGATCTTGTCATAAACGGTCTTCCTGAAACTGCACCTACAGAAGACCTCAGAGACGTGGTTTTAAAATTAGGCCATGTAATTGATATCTCCCCCATACAACTTAACGACATTCAGACCATAAATCGGATTCCTAGGAAGAGCAAAAACCAAGGCTTGCCTTGACCTTCACCAGTCATAATTCGTCATAATACACCACTCTTCCTATCCGAATATTTAACACCATTCAACAGAATCTGTTGCACCAAGCAAGAAAAGCAAAAATGGAAAAAAATGACCAATTTTTGTGGACCAAAAGCCTCCTAATTAGCTCAAAAAGAAGCTCACAATAAAAAAAAAGAATGTGAACCATCAAGACAGATGAAATAACACAGGATATATCGGCAATTTCAATTTTCACAACTAGAAGTGGCGTTTGCATTCTACAGCGCTTGACCGCACGAAGAAAGGATTTGGTGGTTCGAATCTTATCGCCGACTAAAGGAAATTTTTCTAATCCTTTTTTCGGCCGGTTCCCGAGTTAGTCGATCTCGGGCACGGGCTAGCGGTATTTTTCTCCCGGAAACGCGGATTTTTCATCCCGTAAACTCAAGAAAATCGACCGTAGAACCCACACTATTTTCAGACATCAAAAATATTGTGTTAGAGTTAGAGACCACGAAATGGCGGCACTAGCTTGCCGCCTTCTTCACTACGTACCGATGAATCAGTGATAGTCTTGGGGAAACTATCTCTCTGATTGGCTACCAATGGAGATTGAACTGCCCACTCAGTCTCCAAAAGTTAGATAGGGTAAACGGCCCCGCCTACTCCCTATACGGGAACAACATAGGTGTAGTTGATTTTTTTTTTGATAACCAGTGTCATCCTCAGATAAGCTAATTACAAAGCTTCGAGGATGCAGTTGAGACATTACATCCCAGTAGTAGTATTTATCTAACATTATTTACTTAACATTCTGTAATGAATACTCATAGTAAACAGAAAGTGTGATAATAATACTTCAGTTATATATCTAAATTTAAAATTATATATTTAATTTACATATTTAAATTTTTTTTTAATTATTATTATGTAAACTGCAACATAAGTAATATTCTTGAACTTGTGAGTTATTAAGTGTAAAGTATTACTATGATTATTATTAATGGTAATAATACACGCTTTTTTGCTCATGTGTCAATGAGAAATTCTGCAAATGATAATCATATTACGAGTAATTATAATTTTTACTGAACCATTTGCAAGAAAAAGTTGCATTGTTGCCTAAATTTTAGTATATTCATATAATTATTTGAGAGATAATAAACTATTATTATTATTTAAAAAATATATATTATTATTATTATTATCTGACACCTCTAGGGAGTTTAAAGACTCATCGAGAGAGAGAGAGTGTGTGTGCCAACAGCATCGAACTATAAACTCCCTTTCAATTACCTACCGCGCTCAAAACTTACTTAACTTTTTTTGCGTGAGGCCGTTGGTAGCAGAGGCTCTACCAATCGACCAACCTTTGCTGGCAATATTCCGTCTTAACTAAATATTCCACACATTTAGCCACTTTGCAGTTCAACATTACATGATCACTCTCACCAGTTGGTGGCTACGTTGACATATTTATTACAGACAAATTCCCAGATGCAATTACTAAATCGAGCACTCTCTAACCATTACATGCTGTCCGAGGCAATTATTCCTTAGTAACTGCATGAATTCCATTTCTTTTCTCCCTTGTGCCCTCTTCTCGTTCCTATCTATGTTTCCATTGTTGAATTTCATAAAATCTACCTGTTTCTACTCGTTGAGCTCGCAATGTAAAACTGCATACGCAAAGTGGATATTAAATCCAACATTATTTCAAAGGCCACGATTGTACTCTCGTATACCCTCAGGTCAACTTACGAAACTTTTATAGTATAGTTTCTACAAACTTTGAAATAATGTTGGATTTAATATCCCCTTTGCCTACGTAGTTTTCCATCGCAGAAATGAAGCCTTGTGGCTCTTTCTTTAGTAATTACTGGATATAGTCATTTATCTCTCTCTCTCTCTCTCTCTCTCTCTCTGTGTGTGTGTGTGTGTGTGTGTGTGTGTGTGTGTGTGTGTGTGTGTGTGTGTGTGTGTGTGTGTGTGTGTGTGTGTGTGTGTGTGTGTGTGTGTGTGTGTGTGTGTGTGTGTGTGTGTGTGTGTGTGTGTTTCTCCAAATAGTAACCCTATCAGGAGGTAATTTATTTCTACCTGCTCCATTGCAAACAATGCACATATTACATGTAGCTTCCAAGTACTGACTTACATTTACATTTCCAATTTTGTATCAATATTCATATTTACATTTATATTTTTACGTCTATATGTACATATTCCTACCTTTACATCCACATTTATATTTCATCATCATCATCATCATCATCATACGTATCAAGGATTTAGGCCTAGCATGGCCTGTTCCGGCCTCAGAAGTCATCGTTGAATCGTTTAAGAGGACGTCCTGGTTTTCTTTTTCCTAATGGCTTGTACTTTAAGGCTTGTTTTGGTAATCTTTCTGTTTTCATTCTTTGAACGTGTTCCATCCATTTATGTTTATATTTTTTAATTCTTTCTATTACTGGTTCTTGGTTTAATTCTTTCATAATATCTTCGTTTCTTTTGTGATCAAATAGGGTATACTTTGCAGTTTTTCTCATAAACTTCATTTCTGCTGTTGTTAATCTTTGTTTGTGTTTTTGTTTTATTGTCCAGATTTCCCTTCCATATATTAAGACCGGTAAGGCTAATGTATTGTATACTCTTATCCTGGTTTGTTTTTGAACTATGTTTGGTTTAAATATAGAGTTAATTACACCTGTTATTTTTAAATATTTTGCAATTTTTACGTTTATATCTTTTTCATTTTCATATGTGATCATACACCCTAGGTAGTTAAATGAATTCACCTGTTCTAAGATCTTGTTATCTATTACTATTTTAGTTCTTGCTGGATCTTGTCCTTTAAAGGCCATAGTTTTTGATTTTTCCGTTGATATTATCATACCATAATCTTTGGAAATGGATCTAAAATAGCTTTCTGTAAGTTATCTTCAGAATTTGTAATTATTATTTGGTCGTCTGCAAAGAGGAGAGTGTTTAAGTTAACTGTAGGTGAAAGTTTAATTCCTTGGTGTAAATTTTTACTCCATTTTATTATTATTTCATTTAAGCAGATATTAAAAAGAGTTGCTGAGAGGGGACATCCCTGTCGGACCCCTTGGTTTATCTCTCTTGTATATGATAGCTTGTGATTTAATCTTATTCGTATTTGATTATTTTCATATATACTTGTGATAGCTTTTAGGATATTATTTGGTATTTGTCTTTCTTTTAATATGTTAAATAATATGTTTCTTTTAACTTTGTCAAATGCTTTTTCAAAGTCAATAAATGCAATGTGCGTTTCCAAATTATATTCTCTTCCTTTCTCTACTATTAATTTTAGGCAAAAGGCTGGGTCTATACATGATCGTCCTTTTCTAAATCCATTTTGTACCTCTAGAATAAAGTTTTCAGAATATTTCATTAGTTTGTTATTTAAGATTCTGCTGTATATTTTGTAACATGAATTTAGTATACTGATACCTCTATAGTTTTTAGGGTCATCTCTATTACCTTTCTTAAAGATAGGAATCACAATTGCTTTTTTCCATTCTATTGGGGGGATACCAGTTGAGTCAATTTTATTTAAAAATAGTAAGAGTCTTTTTTTGAATCTTGTTCCTGCGTATTTATATAGTTCTGAACCTAGCTTATCTTCTCCAGGTGATTTTCCGTTTCTTGTTTCTTTCAGGCTGATTTCTAATTCTTCTTCAGTTATTTCCTTTTCATTTTCGTTAATTATTTGCCAGTTGTCTTTTTTAAAATATTTGTCTGTCCACAGTTCTGTGTAGTAATTTAGAAATTCTTCTAATTTTAATTCAGTATTTAATTTTATGTTTTCTTTGGTATCTGCATTTAGGTGTTTCAAAATCTTATATCCATTGGGTCTTATTTTATATAAATCATGTTCTAAATTAGAAACAAATTTATTCCATGATTCTCTATGTCTTTTTCTGACTTCTCTTTTAGCTATGGCTCTTATTCTTTTATATTCTATTTCATCTTCTAATCTTTTACTGCTTAACCATTTGTGATAGGCTTCTTTTTTCTTTTTAATTATTTCTTTGATTGTATCATCCCAGATCTTCAGTTTTTTTTCTTTTATTGAATTTTTTGGTCTTTCCTAAGCTTTCATTTGCGGATGCATTTAGTATCGTTTTTATATTAAGCCATTCTATTTCTATTTCTTCATTTTGTTTTATTTTATCTAGCTATTGGTTAATTCTTTGTTCATATAGCCATTGTACATTTGTGTCATTCAATAGTCTAGTTTTATAAACAAATGTTTCAATTTTTCTTTCTGTTCTTGTTACTTGTAGCCATTTAGGTGGTAATCTTAATTTTATTTTAACAAGGAAGTGGTCACTGCTTATTTCATATCCTCTGTGAACTCTAACATCTAGTGAAAATTTTGATGTCTTTTCATTTAATATGAAGTAATCTCATATTGATTTCCATCCTCTTGCTGCCCAAGTATATTTATGTATGTCTTTATGTTTATAGAAGGAATTCATTATTTTTAGGTTATTATAAACTACAAAGTCAATCAATTTTTTACCATTTCTGTTTAGAGTGTGTTCTCCATGTATTCCTATATTATTATTAATTTTCGTGTTTCCAATTCTTGCATTTAAGTCTCCTGCTAAAATTATGTATTCATTTTTATTTATTTTATTATATATGTTTTGTAGCTGATTATAAAAATCAATATTATCCTGTTCTCTTCCTTCTTCTGGGGCATATAAACCAATTATTGTTAAATAGCCTGTATCTATTTTTATTCTAGCTTCTATTATTCTTTCATTCCATAATTTATAATGTTTTAACTGTTTCGAAAGGGAGTTATGTATCCAAATCATGACTCCTGCTTTTTTATTTATATTCATATTTTTAGATATACATATATTTTCACTTTATAATTCGTACAATATCAGTAGTTAATGATGCATTACAAGGACTGAAAGTTGATCTTATTGGCAAATTTAATTAGTTCTGAGCAGTGTTTTTTTTTCTGGCGGTAAGCAAAGGTACGCAGTACCGGCACCTTTTTTGTTGTTTTTAAAAATTTGCGATTTATTGACAGCAAAATGTATTATAAATATTCCGTTAGGTGGTACTGTGTTTACGAATTGAATTTTCAGTTTTGATTACTCATAAGTTGGTAACCTGCTTTCCTGTTTCATAGGTTGGTACGTAACCGGAAACAGGAAGTTGTGTTCACTTCCGATTGCTTCCAGTATCGGTTTATCAATTCTATATTCACTCTGCAACAGGCAGGAGTTCACGTTAAATCAGTGCAATCAGGCCCAGCGCTAGGAAAGGGCAAAATGGGCGATTGCCTCAGGCGGAAAATTTACAGTTTATGCTACAATTATACTGGAGGCAGAAAAAATTTTTAAAAAATATATTAAATTTATATATACATGTTTATAAAGATAATTATATTTTATTCTAATTATATAAGCTGCAAATAAGTATTTTTATTTTGATAATCCCTGGGACCAGTACTTCCCAAACTTCTGGATGTCATGGCCCCCTTTGGAAAAATTAAAATATTTCACGCCCCCCCCCCTCAAAGAAAAATCGTAATACCTGCTTTTTATTTCCATATATTATTATAATATTTATTGTATTTATATTCAATACAAAACATACACAGCGAATATTGCAAAAATCAAATGCAAATATTACATTTTTAGCAGCTTACATACATATTTAACATGGCACATTATCTCAATTTTTATATAGATAGATATATTGTTATTGTATATTTGCAGTACAAGCACATGAAACGTAAAATTAGTAATAAAGAAAGAATTAAAAACATAAAAGAAGCTTAATAGCAATTTAATGTGATGGATGTTTTTCAAAACTGTTACACAAAAAGTCAATATCAGGTGAAATATTTGAAACTGCAATTCTTAGATTTCTGCTTTGAAATTAAACTTATCTGAATAAGCATATAACAGTAGAACCCCCGTATCCACGGTTCGATATCCGCAGTCAATCCTGGTATTAACATACGAAAGGTCAACTTACGAAACTTTCATAGTCTCTGCAAACATTCGGCTCTGAAATAATGTTGGATCTAATATCCACTTTGCTTATGTAATTTTACATCGCCGAAATGAAGCTGTTTGGCTCTTTCTTTTAGTAATAGACAGTTCGGCTGATTCCAGAGATTGTCCAACACCAGTGCAACTCGTTGCAAAGGTGGAGAAAGCTACACACATCTGAGGTTGCTAAGATTCCATTCACATTCAGATAACTTTATTACAGTATGTTGTTATAATTGTTCTGTTTTATTATTAGTTATTGTTGTTAATCTCTTACTGTGCGTAATTTATAAATGAAACTTTGTCATAGGTATTTATGTATAGGAAAAACATATAGAGTTCGCTACTATCCGCGGCTTCAGGTATCTGCGGAAGACGATAGAACCCCGCGGATACGGGGGGGGGCTACGTATTTACTAATATTCATTAAGCGCCGACTTAAAATATTTTCAATTTGTTTTCATTAATTCACGGGCCCCCCCCTTAACAAAACCTACGGCTCCCAAGGGGGACGCGGCCCACAGTTTGGGAAGCGCTGGTATAGAGGGACCCTGCGTCATGGCGCTGCTAACAAGGTTTGATGTGTTAGTGTGTCAAATGCTTTTGTTAGGTCAATGAATACCACTAATGTTATTCTGTTTTTATCCAATGCGCGGCTTATTAGATCTGTGAAATCTTCCAGGAGTGTTGCTGTTCCTTTATTTTTTTGAAAGCCATATTGTGTTTTGGGTATGATTTGAAATTTTTCAACGTATGTGGAGAGTTTCTGATGTACAATGCGCTCCATGATTTGGTTGATTACAGGCAGCGTGGCGATAGGTCTGTAGTTACTTATTATGTTTCTTTTTCCCTGTTTGTGTATGGGTCTGATTAATGCAGTCTTTCAGGTATGTGTCCCGTTTCGAAGATTTTATTTAACAGTTTTTGTATAACTGGAAGTAGGTCGGTTGAGTGTTTCTTGATGTCTTTTGGTCTGATTCCATCTATCCCCGGTCCTTTGTTAGGATTAATTTGTTGAATTGCCAGTGATAGTTCTTCTTTTGTTACTGTGGGGAACCACATCGAACCACTAGGTCCACGATGTGGGGAACCACATCGTGGACCTAGTGGAGAATGTTCAGTTGTGTGAGGAAAAGTTGTTTCTTGTAGCTTTTGGACAGAGTTCACGAAGTGCTGATTAGAGTTGTTTGCCAACTGTTTGAGGGTTTGGGATCGCAGGCAAAGCTGTGTTTTATTGTTTCTGAGGCAGTGGTTCTGTGTATATTGTCCAGCATTTCATTAATCAGGTGCTAGGTTTCCTTTATGTCATTCTGAGCTGTTGTTAATTTGTTGCTGTAATAGTTTCTTTTTGCCGTTCTAATCTGGGTTGTTAGGAGATTCCGTTTTCTTTTGTATTCAGCTTTTAAAGCGATATTGTTCGGCGACTTCTTAAGTTGTTTCCATAGGGCATCTTTTCTTTGTATGTCTGTCTGTTAGTATGTTGTCTGTTATCCATGGATTTTGTTTCGTTTGTGGGAGTATTTTTATTTTTATTAATGCTTTGTTATATATTTTGTTAAATGCAAGTTTAAGATTATTATATAGAGCTTCAACAGAGTCTAAAGATGCTATCTGCATCCAGTCTGTTTTTCTGATTTCATCGTTCATTATTGCTTCGTTTACAATGCTATGATACTGTTTTGTAGTCTCAGTGATTTTTATGGGTTCTGGTTCAGTGTGTAACTGCAATGCTGTGAAATAATGGTCTGTCAGTTTGCATGTTATGACTGCTGCTGTGTGGCTGTTTGGAGGGGCCCTTATATTTATATGATCAATGCAGGTTGAGGTTGTTGTGTTTCCGACTATCTCTTCTCGTGTATACGACTGTATGGATGGGGTTATGTTATATGCCGATAATAGGTCTAGGTATTGTTCTGTGTTGTTATTTATGTTCCTAATGTTTATATTAATGTCTCCTATTATTATCAAGTATTTTGAGGTGCCTACTTTCGTGGCTGAAAGCCATCTGTTTAGTTCTTCTAGGAATTTTGTGGTGCTGAAGTTGAGTGGTCTGTATATTGCGTTTAATATCAGGGAGTTTTCTTGTTTGATGTTTTTAATTTCGATGCATATGTTTTCTTCGTATTCTAATTTATAGTTTATTTCTGTTACTTCTAGTTTATGTTTGGTAAATATTATTATACCACCGCCTCGTTTTGTTTGTCTGCAGTGTTTGTGTTGTTGGAAGTGTGGCATTTGGTAGGAGGATGCCTCTTCGTTTGTCGTAGATACTTCAGTCAGTATCAAAATGTCTATTTCGTCTATATCTTCCTTCAGATAAGCTTGCAGGGTCAGCCAGTATTTTTGAATGCTTCTGATGTTGATGTGGAGAATAGATAGTCCTTTTTTGGGGATTGTCAGTTGTTTCCATTCTGTTATTGATTTCAGAATGTGGCAATTATCATGTTCCGGTGTGATTACGTCTGCTTGATGGTCTGCATTCATGTTGGTTGGTGTGCTGTTCCTTCTTTACGAGTTGTCAATATTCTTTTCAATGTGACAACCTGTTTAGGTCATCTACGGATTTTATTTCGATTGGTTTTGGGTCTTGTGTCTTTCTAAGGAATATTTTGCTGTCTCTTATCTATATAAACTGGTAATTGTTTTCTGTTTTTACTTTCCTTCCTTGGTAGAATATTTTCTGATAATATGGGGTAAGGTATTCGGACAAGTATATTGGGGTATTGTCGTGGTCTCCTTTCAGATCCTTTACTACTGGATTTTTAATCCTGCTGGCTTTTATAAGTGTAGTTTTTGTTAGGCTGTTGGTGAGTCGCACTACGACGGGAGAAGGACGAGTATTATTTTCTCTTTTCCTTTTTTGTGGTAACCGATGCACTGACTGGATGTCTCTTGATTCAATGGGAGAGCCGATTTTTTGGCTTAGTTGTATTACAGTGTCTCTTAGATGTTCCGTAGCTATTTCTGGGAGACCATTTATGAGGAGGTCATTTTTGTGCTGCTGTTGGTTTGAGAGCTCGTATTGTTGCTTTAGAGTTTAGTTCTTGCCGTAGGTCCATTGTCTCTTTAATTAAATTATGCTGTCTTTCAGTTAGCTCTTTGACGTAGTTTTTAATTTCTCTAACGGTCTGTAACATACCTTCTACCAAATTATTATTAAATTTAATAAATTCCTCATATTGGTTTTAATTTTTCTGTAATTTGTGCGGTATGTTTTTGAAATAGTTCTCCAACAAAATCGATTAAACAGTCAATAATAATAATAATAATAATAATAATAATAATAATAATAATAATAATCAAACATTGGTGTTCGTTCACAAATTTTGCTTCCTGCGTATTTCGGCGTTTAATGAATATTAGTAAATATATGGTTATTCATATAGGCTTCATTTCAAAGGTATTGATAAGAAGCACAAAAAAAGCTTATAAACGCAAAATCTTGAATATAAACTGTATTAAATATAAATACAATAAATATTATAATAATATATGTCTGTATTACGATTTTTTTTCGGTGGGGGGGGCGTAAAATATTTTAATTTTTCCAAAGGTGGACCTTTACATCCATAAGTTTGGGAAGCACTCCTCTAGAAGATGTACTTTACATTTATGGAAAATACTAAGGAAAGTGGTCTGGGGCTTGCCCGACCTTTACTACGAGTTGCCCATAAGGCACTACTTATGCTTGCATTCGCCGAAACGTTTGGTTTCTATATATTCGGCACGAAACTCTTGTAGTTTCTATATTCGGCTATGAAATATAATGTTGGATTCAATATTCACTTAATTTGTACCATCATGTATTATATTTGCAGTGTTTTTTCTTTATGTTTTTTGCATTTTAGCACATACTAGTAATGAATGTATCTCTCAGATATACCGTGTCGTACGCTGCAAAATTATCCCTGCGAGCTCCCGAGTGTTAATAAGGGCACTCGTTCAGCCGTATTATGGCAACAAGATAGTTTACAAAAATACAGCATTTAGTTTACCAAATAAAAAAAGCGCCGTTTCCCATTGATAGTTAAATATGTGCTTATTATATTTTATTAATAAAAAAAATTATAGTCATACATACTAAAACTAAACATTTTAGAACCCACTTATTAGATACTGAAGGAAACATCCCATAAAGTATCAAGTATCATACGAACGTGAATTCCATAAACTTTTATAGTCTATATATAAATATAAAATTATATTATGCATGAATTCTCCTCGCTCCCTGCAGTAAACAATACGCCCTCCACAACAGCAACTATAATATATAAGTACGTAGATTAAGATCTTACTAGCAAGGCATCTGGCAAATTTAATGAAAGGAAAAATTAGACAAACGGAGACCTGCATTAAAAATTCTCAACAATTTGCGGAAAAAATCAAGACTATCAAATATCACAGACGGACATTATGGCTAGTCTAGATGTAGTCCTTATTCACTAATGTATGGGCGTAGAGTTGGTCAACATTCTAAAAGATCTCTTCCCTCAGGACATCACCCAGTTGTTTCATCATTGCCTGAAATCAAATTTCTTTAAAGTAAATAACATAGTATACAAACAATCGGAAGGTCTAGCCATAGGTATCCCCCTGTCACCACCATGCGCAGATCTATTTATGGAAAAACTTGAAAAGGATATTTTTTCCACCATTTCACCGAAACCGTCGATTTGGTGGAGATATGTCGATTACGTTCATCATCTGGAAAGATACCATGAAAAACCTTCTCGTGTTTCTTAATAAAATCAACTCACTACATAATAAGATCAAATTCACTATGGAACTGGAGAAGAACAAAGAACTACCCCTTCTTGACATACTGGTGAGAGAAGATAACAATGTCCAACTGTCCATTTACAAGAATCCCACAGATACAGGTAGATATCTACATTACACAGCATCATTCATATGCTCCGGAATAGAGTCTTAAGGTCTGTTTCGAAAGAAGCAGATGTAGAAAGAGAACTGTCACAAATAGCTAACACTCTATCTCTGAATGGATACCCTTCTAACATTTTAAACAAATTGCTTTTTAAAGACAACCTCCAACAACGTGGAGCGTAGTCCCAATACGTGTCCACATCTGTCACTCCATATATTAATTCAGTATCCACATATTTGGCGAGAATGTTAAAAGCTCATAACATCAGAGTAGTTTATAAACCAACTACCACCATCAGACAAGCGTTAATATCACCCAAAGAAGAGGTACCTTTCTTCAAATTTCCTAGGGTATATGAAATTCCATGCACATGTGGCCTTTCTTACATTGGACAGACCTCTAGAAGTTTTGAAATAAGACAGAAGGAACAAGTGGGGGCTGTCAATCACAATAGAGTCATCACATCTAGTTTAGCTCATCATTTCTCAATATCAAATCACGTTATTGATTGGAAGAACAGTTCTATGCCTTACATCGAGAATGACTACAGACACTGAACTTTCAAAGAAGCAGCAGTGGTGCTACACACAGGCAGTAATTTAAATAGAAATCAAGGTGCTATTCTTAAAGACATATGGAAATATCTCATCAATTCTCTAAGCTTTACAGAACTACAATATCCGAAAAACTACACACCACGTGGTCATGTACCGGATTCTGACTGAAGCATTCGAACGCATACACGCCATCAAACACGAATTATCAAATGCAACGGCCTAGCAGTTACTCAAGTGTATGTTTTCATGTAACTTGATGCATTTGTTTTCACACCAGTACAGCCTTGCAAATGCTAGACAGTGGCTAGTGAAACTTGTTGGCTCTTTGTATTTTTAATCATTCAATCTTATGGTCTTTTAACAATAAAAGTTCTTAGTTTTAATACATTAGACCAAATATGAACAATTTAGATCTTGGTTAATTTACTCAAGTTCAAAAAATGTAGTATTTTGTTTCTGCTGCAAATTATTTTCTAATATTCGAACTATGAACTTAATTTTGGAAGGAAATAACGATTGGAAACATATGGCCCAACTTCTTCAGCGCTACAAAAAATCTCAAGAATATTTAAAAAATTTTTAAAAATGGATTGATTTGGAAAAGTGAAACTACAATTGATTAACATCAGCTAAAATTACTCAAAATATAACAAGAACACTGGATGCATGTTTCAAAACGCAGAATATAGGTTATTAAATTTCTTGCAAAAGAAAACATAGCGTTCAGAGGAAGTTCGGATATTCTATATACAAATAATAATGGAAAAGTTTTAAAACTGATTGAATTATTCGCCGAATTTGACAGAGTATTACAAAAACATGTAGAACGCATAAAAAACAATGAAATTAACGTTCATTATTTCGGAAAATGTATATAAAACGAAATCATTAATATATTGAGAGTAATGAAATAAAAAAAAATTGTATCTAAAACAATGAATGCTAAGTATTTTTCAGTAATTGTTGTTTGCACCATTGATATTTTGCGGCAGGAGCAAACGTCCTTAATTGTAAGATATGTCTCTATAAAAGAAAAAAATGAAGAAATTTGATTTTATTAAAATTAATAATACAACAGGAAGTGGTATGGCTGAAGTAATTTTAAAATTGTCAGAAGAAAAAAACTTAAATATTCAAAATATTCGTGGTCAGGGATATGACAACGGGTCAAATATGAGGGGGGGCACAAGCACTTTTAAGGAACAAAAATCCTAGAGCCTTTTTTGTTCCGTGTTGTACGCATTCCTTGAACTTGGTATTGAGCGATGCAGCAAGCTGCAATGTAGATACGGTTTCATTTTTTGACATTATTCAGTCAATCTATAATTTCTTTTCTTCATCAAGTCATCGATGGGAAGTTCTTCTAAACCACATCCAAAATTTTACTTTAAAACCTTTATGCGACGAGATGGGAAAGTCGCGTTGAAGATGTAAAAGTAAAAGCAATACGAAATCAAGTAAAAGAAATACATGAAGCTTTAATTTTCATCATAGAAGATGACAGGTTAATTGGACAACAAGACATTAAAACAAAATTGGAAACTCGTTCGTTAGCAAAACAAAATTAATTCTTTCAAGTTTATATTTGGCACATTTGTTTGGTATGACATTCTAAGTGAAGTTAATGCATCTAGCAAACAATTGCAAAATATCTCTTGCAATATTGTAATATTATGGAAGCCTTGAAATCCTTAGATGTCACGAAAAAATTCTTGAAGTCATAAATAAGCGAAAATATTTTTTTTTGAAAGTTAAGCACTAAGCCCATAACTTTGCTCTAAATATTGGGTTGAATGCCGATTTACCAACTAACGACAGCAAACGAACTCGACATATAAAAACGCAATTCGATTATGAATGTCCTGACGAATGAATTACTAATTTTGAGCGACAGTTTCAAATTAATTATTTTAATGTAATTCTTGATTCAGCAATAACATCAATTACCGAGAGATTTGAACAGCTAAGTAAATATGAATCAATTTTTGGGTTTCTATTTAACATTGGTAACTTAAAATTTGATAATGATACAGTAAAAAAAAAGCTTCTTTCGATTTGGAAATTGTTCTGTCTGAAGGTGATCAAAAAGATATTTCAGCGATAGATTTATCATATGAATTAAAGATATTCTCTCGGAGGATATGAAATAATTATTCTCCCAAAGAAGTATTAAATTATATTTGTGCAAATAACTGCATAAGTCATTTTCCTAATGTGTACACATCAATACGAATTCTTTTAACAATCCCAACTACAGCTGCAAGTGCAGAGCGCAGTTTTTCCAAATTAAGACATTAAAAATTATTTGAGGTCCACAATGTCCCAAGAGAGATTAGATGGCTTAGCCACTTTATCTATTGAAGAGAGAGGGATCTTCAGAAGTAGTTGAGTGCCTGGGGGAAAGAAATTTGTCAATTTTCTTTGGAGAGAAACCATTAAATAAAAGTTTTTTTAAGAAAACGGAGTTCGTTACTTACAGAAGAAACAGAAATTGAAAATGAACTCCGTTTTCTTAAAAAACTTTTATTAATAATGGTTTCTTTCCAAAGAAAATTGACAAATTTCTTTCCCCCAGGCACTCAACTACTTCTGAAGATCCCTCTCCCCCAAGAGCCTTCATCTCCTTACCTTACACCAGCTCTCTTTCACTAAAACTGGCCAAGATTCTCAAGAAATTTAACATCAAAACTTGCTTCACTACGCTTCCAAAACTTCGTTCATTACTTAGCAAACATATACAGAAACGTCTTCCTACTCCGTTTCCAGGAGTGTACAAGATTTTGTGTGATTGTGGAAAGCCATACTATGGACAGACTGCAAAATCCATCCTTCTACGTTTGGATGAACACCGTAGAGACATCTCCTATAACAGGACTAGGGCTAGCGCTCTCTCTAGCCACGTTCTCTTTTCAGCTAACTCGGACGAAGGCCGCCAACACATTGTAAACTGGACTCAAACTTCTAACATCCATGTGTGCTACGATGAACTCGAAAGAAAGATTGTCGAATCTAGGGAAATTTCTCTAGATTCCTCTCATATCAACAACAACCTGAGTTACAGTCTCTCTGACGCACACGTTGTTTCTGTTCAGTACTGGCGCACTCGCGACAGCGCGTAGTATACGTTTGTTTGGAACTGATTTTTGCATTTGTTTTTCAAACATGCTACTGTCTTTTTATACTTGTTCCGTTATTACAATTTTAAGTCTCTGTAATTTTTTATATACTTCTTTGATTGTGATACCTGAGGATGTTGATCTATTCAACGAAACTAGTAAACTAGTAGTATCTTTTAAAATATATCTTGTCATCTTTTTATCTCTCGGTAACAGTCATTAAAGCTTTATATATATATATATATATATATATATATATACAGTAGTATCTCGCTAATCCGAACCTCTTTAGTCCGAACCCTCCAGTAATCCGAACTGCGGTTTGAATGAAAAAAAAAGTTTTATTTATTGCGTATTATTATTTTGTGTGCTATTATTTTTATTTAATAATTATTATTTTAACTATTATTTTTATTTAATAATTATTATTTTAACTATTATTATTTATTTTATTATTATTACAGTACAGTATATATATATATATATTTTTTTTTTTATTTTTTTATTTTTTTTATTTTTCGTATTGTCGATTGTATGGTTACATTACACTGTAGGCCAATTTTGATTTATTGTGTGTTCACGATTGCTTTTTCATACTGTATGTCGGCATGAATCATCGCTGTCGAGCGTCATGGAAAAAACTGTGGCCTTCTAGAATTTACGAAGATAACCAGAGTGATAGACAAAAAGCGGATATTCAAAACGGGCATAATTTGGTTAAAAATATAAATCCAGATGTTGAAATTTCACAAACAGATTGTACGGTATGGATTACAGGCAGAACCGAAAGTGAATTCGAAATCAAATCAGATGCTTAAATTATAAATATGACAGTACAGAATGAATTAGCAGACGATGATGACGATAAAGAACTCTGAGAAAAAAAGTAAAACACGAAGAAGCAGTTGACAGTTTTAATATGTGTATAGAATGGCTAAGCATAATGATACGCCATTCCACAAAATTTTATTGCTAATGCAGCTCCGAGAAGAAGCATTCGAAAAAAGTTTAGCTTCCAAGAAACAAAAGAAAATCAGTGACTTTTTTAAAAAGAAATTAAAAGAAAACTTTTTTGTGTTATTTTATGAAACTTTTTTTGTGTGTTGTATACAAGAAAGTGATATTTTTTACGCAAATTAAGTTACGTACTGAGCTATGCAATTTTATTAAATCAGAATCCTCAACAATACAGGTAGATACAAACTAAATATTTTACTAAAATTAACTTGCGTACTGTTTTATTTTTTTAAGTTTTATATTACAGTACAGTAGCATTTTTTTTTATCAGTTAATAAATTTATTTACAGAATTAAATTGATGTACTATTAGAATCTGATTATTTTTGTCTTAAACGCTAGTTATTGTTTCCTCCTGGGGGGAAAATTCGCTAATCCGAACTTTTCGCTAATCTGAACGAGCGAGGTTTTTATTAGTTCGGATTAGCGAGATACCACTGTATATATAAAATCAGCTAATGCCTATTTGTTCCCGTATAGAGAGTAAGTGGGGCCGTTTACCCTATCTAACTTTTGGAGACTGAGTGGACAGTTCAATCTCCACTGGTAGCCAATCAGAGAGATAGCTAGCCCAAGGCTATTACTGATTCATCGGTACACAGTGAAGAGGGCGGCAAGCTAGTGCCGCCATCTCGTGGTCCCTAACACAATATTTTAAACGGCTGAAAATAGTGTGGGTTCGACGGTCGATTTTCTTGAGTTTATTGGACGAAAAACCCGAGTTTCCGGGAGAAAAAACCGGCTAGTCCGTGCCAGAGATCGACTAATTCGGGAACCGGTCGAAAAAAGGCTTAGAAGAATTTCCTCTAGTCGGCGACTAGATTTGAACCACCAAATCCTTTTTTCGTGCGGTCAAGCACCGTAGAGTGCAAACGCCACTTCTACTGAGCTACTCAGGCTCTTACATATAAAAGGAAGGGCTGGCAATTTGGGATTTAGCTGACCAAATTGTATTCTTATTGGCTTAAACCAAAATAAAAAATTATGGTGCAACATAATTTTTATATATACATATAAAATTTCGACCGAACGGCGAAAAAAAAAAATCTTGCCCACACTCAAAAATTTGCACGGGCCGACGCTGAGTGCATTCATTGTTCAAAATGAGTAAAATAAGTAGTTACTTTATGCCAATGAGAAAAACAGTAATGCTGAAGAAGCATAAATTGTTGAATCTACTTTTGATCCTGTAAAACAGAAAACTCAGCACTGAAAATACACTTGGTGAAGAGGATCACGAAACCAAGACGAAGATCGACGTTGTCAAATGGAAGCAGTTTCTGATAATGATTGGCCCGAATGTTGGATATTTTTGCAGCAAAATGACTTCTGTGAGAGAAAGGAGTGGCTGTATGTCAAGAATAAAATGTTAGGCTGCAAAGCGTGTTGTAATGTTGGAAGTCTTGTCATCGATAAACACATGGGAACGAAAATTTCAGCAGAGTGGTCAAATGGTAAAATCAGTCATTTTGGAGAATCTCGCAAACAACAGTTAATGTCATTAAGAAAAAAGAGTTACGATCATGAGTAAAGTGCAGCGCACAAAGCATGTCAACAAAGCGAGATGACGAGGGTATATCGGGGGATACGTTAAAAGTGTGGAAGTTGCTGTAATAACATCTTCATGGTGAGTACAGGCACCTTTTTTTCCAAAAAAAAAAAAAGCACTGGTTCTGAGCATTACTTTTCGATAAGTCTCTGTTTTGACACTGCCCACTGCCCCCTAATGCAACACGTAATGACGTGTTGCATTAGGGGAATTCGTATGAAGTCCAGCAGCTGGCAGTCATAAAGTATGTGGTCAACAGTCTGTTGAAGTTGTGACTACAATTACATGATGGTGTTACCAGGATGTGGACTCTGTGTAAGAAGGGTCTTAGTTTTCCATGTCCCATTAGTATCGTGGTTAAACCTGAGGAAATGGGATGTTTTTTCAGCCAGAGTCTATTTCTGATGCTTGGAAAGGATTCTTTTGGTGATGATCCGTTTATTGATGTTTTCAATACTTCTTCCCACAAGACTAGGCTTCTTTCTTCTGCAAGTGTTTTTACAGCAGATTTCGAGTATTTTAGTAACTTGTTCCTAGCCGTTTCTAGTCGCTTCTTTAGCCAACTAATCCACTCTCTTGTTTCCTGCAACCCAGCAGAACTTGATTTCCCATCCCGATAGAGTGAGATTCACACCTCAAGGGCTCACTTTAGTGAGTACAGGCATTGCAAACCCGAGGTACCAGATGCTGGACCATGTCTTATTTCATGTAATATACATTTGTTATATTATTCTGTAGACTGGTCCCATTCTCCTTTGCTTCTTACTCCTCTCCTTGCTCCTTCCCCCTGATGTTATTAGAGTATTCGAAGGCTAGGGGTGAATCTTTCCTATCTTGCTAAGTAATGCCAGCTCAAACTATGATATGAGTCAAAGAGAAAATGATATAAGGGCTAGGGCGTACCCCTTAAGCGAGGCGCAGCCACATCGCCCTACAGCTGCGGGAAGTGGACGAGGGATACCGCATTAAGGGCAGGTGCGGTTAACGAAGCGAGCCCAGCAGGTTTACAGGATGTTGCGAGTGGGAACACTGAATGTTGGAAGCATGACTGGAAGGGGAAGAGAGGTGGCAGACATGATGAGAAAGAGGAAGTTGGACATTTTATGTGCGCAGGAGACAAGGTGGAAGGGGGGAAAGGCAAAGGAACTGGGAGATGGATATAAATTGTTTTACTCTTGAGCGAATAACGAGGGAAGAAATAGTGTAGGAATTGTGGTGTGTGGCAGAATGACGGGCGAAGTACTGGAAGTGGGTAGAAGGAACGACAGGATCATGCGAATGAAATTGGGTCTTGGAGAAGAGCGGGTGGTCGTATTATGTGTATATGCTCCGCAAGTTGGTTGTACAGCAGAGGAGAAAGATTAGTTCTGGAACGTGTTAGATGAAGAAATGAGGGAACTGGAAGAAAACGAAATGATGATTTTGTTTGGCGAACTCGTTGATCCTGTTCATTATGTTAAATTTTTTTATGAATATGTCTTATGAATAATTCTCGAAATGATGATTGTTGGAGGAGACTTGAACGGACACAGGGAGACAGAAGAGAGACTGTGAAAAGGTGCATGGTGGCCACGGAGTGGGAATGATGAACCAGGAAGGAGAGAGGCTTGTGGACTTTGCAGTAATATTTGATCTGGCAATTGTGAACTCGTTTTTCTACAAGAGGGCAGAACATTTATTAACATTTAGGAGTGGTAACAACAGTTCACAAATTGACTACATTTTGACTAGAAGAAAACATCTTAAGGTTGTGATAAATTGTAAAGTAATTCCAACAGATCAAGTGGCACAGCAACACCGACTGCTCTGCACAGACTTTAAAATAAGATCGAAGATAAGAACTTCTGTATGCCATGGGATGAAGACAATTAAGTGGTTTCGCTTAAAAGAGGAGAGTGTGAGGAATCGTTTTAGGGAGAGGGTGTTAGAGAGGATTTCGGATGGACTGAAAAGTGTACACGATTGGTGGAAACATAATTCAAAAGTAATCCTGAGCTGTGCAATCGAGGTGCTTGGTGATATCTGGAAAGATTAGAGAGCAGAAGGAGAGTTGGTGGTGGAATAATTAAGTACAAGTGGCAGTGACAGCTAAGAGGAAGGCAAAGCAAAGTAGAAAGAGAAAGCAAGAAGCCAAGAGAGTTGTGGCATAGGCGAAGGCCATGATATATCAAGAACTGTTTGATCAATTAGAAACAAAGGAAGGACAGAGAAAAATTTACCAACTAGCGAAATGCAGAAATAAAGCAGCAAAGGACATCTTACATGAGGCAGATCAAAGACGCTGAAGGAAGAGTATTATGGAGGGATGTGGACATTAGAAACAGATGGACAATATATACTTTGAGCGACTTTTGAATGAGGAAAATGCAGGGACTCACTGAGAAGATGGGCAGCCATCTGAGGGGATGGTGCAGAACATCAGTAGAGTGGAAGTGATGGAGGCCATGAAGACGATGAGGAATGGAAAATCGGTGGGCCCCGACAGAATTCCAGTGAAGGCATGGAAGGCACTGAGGGAAGAGGGAATTGACCTGCTGTGGGACCTGTTTATGAAAATTTGCAAACAGGAAAATATGCCTGAGGAATGGAGGGAGAGTACCCTTGTCCCCATCTACCAGGGTAAAGGGGATGCACAAGATTGTAAAAATTACAGAGGAATAAAGTTGATGTCTTACACAATGAAAATCCTAGAAAGGGTTCTTGATGGAAGATTGAGGAAGGAGGTGGAGATTGCAAAGGAACAATTTGTCTTGATGCCTGGTAGATCAACAACAGATGCTATCTTTGGGTTACGGCAGATGATGGAAAAGCTTCGAGAGAAACAACGGGAGCTACATCTGGCATTCTTGATCTGGAGAAAGCATATGATAGAATACCAAGGCAAGAAGTCTGTAGGTGTCTGAGGGAGAAGAAGGTTCCGGAGAAATATGTCAGGTTGGTGCGGGAGATGTACAGAAATGTGAAGACAAGTGTTCGGACCTGTCTGGAACAGACAGAAAGTTTTTAAGTAACAGTTGACTTACATCAAGGGTCAGCATTAAGTCCGTTTCTGTTTAGCATTGTGATGGAGGTGATGACGGAGGAGGTGAGAGTAGATGCGCGTTGGATAATGTTTTATGCAGATGACATCTTGCTGTATGCAGATTCAGGAGAAAAAGCGGGAAGTAAACTGGAAAGATGGAGAAAAGTACTGGAAGAGAGGGGTGTGAGACTGAGCAGAAGTAAGACAGAATATAGTGTTGCGCAGTGGGCGGCGGCAAGAAGATAGATCTGGAGCTCGAAGGAAATGTCATCGGGAAGGTGAGGGACTTTAGATATTTAGGTTCACCAGTGGAAGAAGACGGAGGAGCTGAGAAGGAAGTAGGATTCAGGATACAAGCGGGTTGGAGGAACTGGAGGGAGATGTGTATAGAGGCTTAAGTGCTGTGAAGACATAATGTTGAAGGTTTAATGGATTTTTTACAACACTCAGAAAGGATTAAAAAGAATTTAATACTTCCTATATTTCTTCCTAGTCACTAGGACATCTACGGGGATTACAAAAATAATTAATGTAAAATAACACAAATATCATACAATACTAAGCCCAACCACGTGGGTGACACTAAAATCCTATCTAGGTGGAGCCCCCACGCAAATCCAAGCAATACGGTAAGTCAAAACTACGACTATCTAGGCAACTAAATAGGCTGGCCTTTTTAATAAAGATGAGGGGATACAAGAGTGATACCGAACTGCGTTAAACTAAAGACCAATTTCCATTCCAAGAAAGCACTCCAGATATATAACGGTGCCAGCCTGGCATTACTAGGCGAGCAAATCGCTTCTACTCGTGCCCCCCTCTCAGTGACGAACGCCGCCATTGGCTCCTTACATTCAGAGCTCTCCAACGTTCTTAACCCTGAACTTCGGTCGATTCTCTCCGGCATTTCGGAAACCTCCGCACAGAAAGAATTTCAAAAAATAAAAAATAAACACGTCAAGAAATATAACAACCTGATTAAAGACAAACCGCAACCACAAATTCAACTACTCCAGACAGTAGTAAACCTCTCTTCCAAAAGGCTCAATGACGATGCCGTCAGCGTACTTAGCCTTGGCCGTAATTTTGCCGTCGCTCCGAAGGAAGTGCCAGTGCTTGATGTAATGGTTAACATCGAACGTGGGATCGGTTGCTTACCGTCGGAGATAGCCAACAACATCAGACTTGACGTAGCCAACATCCTTGCTCATTCTTCGCCTCCAAAAAGTAATTTATCGTATGCCCAACGCACAGCTCTCCTGAAATTACGGAAAGAAAAAAGTATCGTCATCATCAGAGCGGATAAGGGTAATGCCGCAGTCGTTCTTAATACCAGTGAATACAATCGCAAAATGAATATTATCCTCCGCGATCGCGCTACCTACATCCCGCTAGAACACGACCCCACAAAAACACAAGTTAAAAAATTAAAAATCGTACTTAAAGAAGTATCTTCCTGGCCCCCCCGACATCACAAAAAAATTTAAACCTTTCCGCTCCATTCCCCCCCCCCCCCGCGAATTTACGGCTTACCAAAAATTCACAAACCCAATTCCCCACTCAGACCTATAGTAGATGCCACCAATGCACCTTGCTACAGACTGTCTAAACATTTGGCCAACTCTCTGACCCCACCCCCCCTACATTAAAAGATCCACTTCCTATATAAAAACTCGACCCACTTTAAAGCCCTCATAGAAAATTTAACCTTGAATAAAGCAGACATATTGGTAAGCTTTGATATCTCCTCTTTGTTTACTAATATTCCCTTACGTGACACCTTATCTCTCTTACAAAAGTTTTCCCTTCTGCCATCTTAGATCTCTTTTCCTTTGCCATTAACTCTGGGTATTTTTCTTGGAAGAACAAAATCTACAAGCAGATAGAAGGAACTGCCATGGGTTCCCCCTCTCCCCCCTTGCCAATTTCTATATGGAAGATTTTGAAAAACCAGCCATAGACTCAGCCCCACTCAAACCTATCTGGCTAAGATATGTAGATGATGTGTTCTCTATTTGGCCTCATGGCCCAGACACATTAGACTCCTTCCTCGGTCATCTCAATAGTCTACATCCAAGAATCCAGTTTACTATGGAAAAGGAAAAGAACAATTGTTTACCCTTCCTAGACACCTTAGTCACACGCCTGCCTAATGATACACTTGCCTTCACTGTATACAGAAAATCCACACACACAGCAGATACATTCACAAACTCTCACACCACCACCAATATGGCATTATTAAAACTCTTACCAAGAGAGCCCACAATCTTTGTTCCAGTGGAACCGCCCTCACTACTGAGCTTAACTACATACACAACACTTTCCTCTCCAATGGCTACAGCGATCACAGTATCAAAAAAATAATTAGTTCCTCTCCCATTCCCAGTCCTTCTCGTCAACAAGAATTTAAAAATGCGATCACCATACCCTACATCCGTGACACATCCGAAAAAATAGCCAAGATTCTAAAAAAGTACAACCTACAAAAAAGTTGCTACCCTTATCCGTTCTACAAAAGATCAGCTCCCTCCTCTCTCTCTGCCTGGAGTTTACAAAGTACCCTGTTCCTGTAAGCTGGCGTACTTTGGACAGACAGGCAGATCAGCATCCATCCGCCTAGAGGAACACAAGTCTTACATCTGTAAACACAACTATGGTCATTCAGGCTTGGTTGACCATGTCTTGGACACCACCCACAGAGTATCATGCTCCATCACAGCAAATCTTGCTCCATCACCCACCATGCTCCATCACAGCAAATTCAAGAAAGAGAGACCATTCTTAGCAGCAGCAGCAGCAGCTCTTAGAAATCAACCAAATCTTAATAAATACGGTTGCATTACGCTTCCGAAAATTTGGGAAACACTCATCACCAGAGATCCTACTTTATATTCCAGGCCACCTACAACCGCCCTTAGAGGGCGCTCCACCTAGATAGGAATTTAGTGTCACCCACGTGGTTGGGCTTAGTATTGTATGATATTTGTGTTATCTTACATTAGTCATTTTTGTAATCCCTGTTGATGTCCTAGTGACTAGGACGAAATATAGGGAGTATTAAATTCTTTTTAATCCTTTCTGAGTGTTTAAAAAATCCATTAAACCTCGAACATTATGGAGGGAGATGGTCGGAGTGTTATGCGATAAGAAGGTGCCAATCAATCTGAAAGGCAAAATCTATAGGACAGTAGTGAGGCCAGCTATGACATATGCTATAGAAACTGTGGCCCTGAGGAAAATAAACATCAGCAGGATGGAAGTAGCAGAGATAAGAATGCTTAGGTGGATGTGCGGTGTGACCAGAAAGGATCGTCTGAGAAATGATTATGTGAGGGGAACAGTGAAAGTTATGAACTTAGGAGCGAATATACAGGAGACAAGTTTGAGATGGTTTGGTCACGTGATGAGGCGGGAGGACGAATATGTGTGAAGAAAGGTCATGCAGATAGATGTGCAAGGAAGGAGGAAGCGTGGGCTGCCAAAGAAGAGATGGAGGGAGCTAGTAGAAGAGGACTTGAGGATGAAGAACTTGGATGTGGTGACAGCCCAAGACAGGAGGATGTAGAGGAGTCTCATCATTAACAGTGACCCCACTTATGTGGGCGAAGCTGAGAAGAAGTAGATAGAGTGAGATTCCAAACCAGCTTTCTTGTCTGTTCTATTAACGCTATATGGTTAATCTGGTTTTTTATGCTGTCCATAGTGCTTCTATTGTAGGTGTAAGTTGTTGTCGTCTTTTGCTGAGAGGTGTTGACCTCTAATTCCTGGAGATATGTGAGTGACTGAACTAAAGCAAGTTGTTCTGCTTGGTTGTTGGAACAGAGAGGATGCAGTCTAGAGCAGCGTTCTTGTACATTGGACTGCCTGTCATATGCAATGAAAGAACATCCGCATACCCTCCGGTTTTGCTTCCGTCAGTGTATATATGGAATTCGTCACATTCAGTGCTTTCCTTCTCCTTAATATTTGTTTTCTTTGCTGGGTGAGGCCACTTACTGTAGTGAAGCGGATGTTCATAGAAATTTGGATCAATGTTAGAATTTTCGTTATATCTTCCGGAAGTGACTTCGTATATTAGAGATATTTTTTGCATTTTCAGGTCAATCGGTGTTAGAGCCGCAATAACGCAAGTTGCCTCGAAAGATATTGCCCTGTATCTTTTAATTATTCGTATAGCTATAAGGCGTTGAACTCTGTTTAGTTTTTGTCGGTTTATCTTTAATTTTAGTGCATGTTTCCAGGCAGGTGCAGCATAAGATATTAATAGTAGTATAGCACTGGTATATATTGGTTTCAGCGCCCGTTGGCCTAATCCCCTTTTAATCCTTGCTGACTTTGCTAGAAGATTTACAATTTGTAAGCTTTTTTTCGGCATAATATGAGATGTGCTTGTTGAAGGTAAATCTTTCATCTATTATTACTTCTAGTTATTTTAGCTCACTGGGTATCTCGAGAACTTCTCCATTTAGAAAGACTGTAACAGGTTGTTTTGATTTTTTACGTGAGATGTGAAGCACTTTAGACTTGCTGCTATTGAATGTAACTTTCTTCCCGCGTTCCTACTCTGCAATTTTAAAGAGTTTCGTTGGCCGTTACTTCTAACTGTAAGCCGTTGCGTTCCCGAATCACTATCATCGCATCATCGGCGAAGCCTACGACTTTTGTTTCAGAAGTGAAAGGAAATTTTAAAAGCGAGTCGTACTGGATGATCCAGAAACCAGGCCCACAGCAGGAACCTTGCAAGCAGCCTCATTTGACGTCTTTCGCTAGAGTTGTGGTTTTTAATGTCATGGTTGCTGTTATATCTGTAAAATATTTTTTTTTTAAGTGAGAGTAAGTTTTTTGAGCATTTTAAATATATTAACTGGTTGATTATTGCTGGCCACCATGCAACATCGAAGGTTCCTTGCACATCGAGTGAGATCAATAGTACGACTTTTATTTTGCTTCTTTGAACTCTTTGACGTCCATAATTGCGTATACTGTGCTGTACTGAGGTCTAAATGCGTATTGATTGTTGCTTAATATGTTTCTTGAGTAGACATAGTGCATCATTCAGTTTATTAGGAGTTTTTCTAGTACCTTACCAGTTTATGAGACTCAGCTAACGCCTTTTTTTTATTTGTTTATGAGACTGAGTTTATGAGACTGATTTTCTATATTTGCTAATTTCGTTGGATGTTTCTTTTCCTGGTTTGATTATGGTATAATTTTTGAGCGTTTCCGTAAGGAAATCGTCCTCTTTTTAGACATTCGTTGTAAACTGTTGTTATGAATTCGGGGAATTCGAGAAACGCTCTTAGTAGTATATCGCTGTTTATTCCGTTCTCTCCAGGAGATTTTTTTGGATCCATTGATCTTAATAGTGACTCGATTTCATTATATGTAAATAAGTCGTCGTCAGGAGTGTCTATGTCTGTTTTCATTCTTTGTCTGTAAGTTTTTTTGATTTCTTCATCTATTGATTCATCGGTAAATAGATAGGTACTCAAAGCTAGATAGGGTATAAATGCCTCGCCTACTCCCCATTTGGGAATAAAAGGCGTTAGTTGATTTTTTTGATTTTTGATTGATTCATCGTCATCGGGAATAAACTTGTTTATCATAATATCTATAGTTTCTGCTAAGTTTTTAGTGTAGATGTCGTCTGTTTTCTTGATAGTTGATAATATTGGTGTTGTCTTATTCTTGCTTCCCTCTAATTTATATATGCAGTTCCAAGGATTCGATGCGGTTGAAACTGTACAGAATTTTTTCCATGATGCTGTTTTCGCGTTTGTAATTTTGGACTGATAGCTATATTTGGCGCTATAGTAATTCTGTCTTCTACTCTCTCTCAAATCTTGGATATTGTATGTTCTTTAGTATAGTCGTCGGAGTGCTTTAACACGTTTTCTTAAAACGGTTAGTTCGTCGTTCTACCAAGGAACTGATTTTCTTCCCTTGATGTTTAGCTTCTTGGTTGTTCTGAGTGTTTGATCGCTGGATTTTATCAGACTTGATGAAAGCGTTGAAGCAAGGAAGTCTGTATCGGTTTGTACGGATGCCCAGATGGCTAGGTTTTTGGCTAAGCTGGGCAATTGTTCGCATTAAAGTGATCTTCTGAGATTAGGCGTGAAAATTCTCTTTTTAATGCTTT